>NC_133137.1:23784962-24096212 GCF_048418815.1 Hemitrygon akajei | reverse complement strand
AGCTTAGAAAAATAGAGGGCTGTGCACTAGGGAAATTCTAGGCAGTTTCTAGAGTAGATTACATGGTCTGCACAACTTTGTGGGCCAAAGGGCCTGTAATGTACTGTAGATTTCTATCTTCTATGACAGCACCAGAGCCCTGGGTTCAATTCCCACCAATGCCTGTAAGGAGTTTGTATTTTCTCCCCATGATGGTGTGGGTTTCCTCCCACAATCCAAAGACATAAGGTTTAGCAGTTTAAATGATAAGGCATCCTTTTTTTTGGGTCACAGTCTGCTTTGGTTGGCACCATGTGTGATGGAAAAGTTGGAGCTGGAAGAGTTATTACACCCACCAGATGACTTTAATCAACATTACTAAAGCGTATGACTTGTTAATAAGGAGGGTCTCTAGAATATCCTCCTCAAACTTGTCTGTTCCAAGAAATTCATCTTCATCTTGCATTTCCTTCAAGACATCACACAAGTCACAAGAATTCTTTAACAGAACCGATTTAAGTGAAGACCAATGTCAATGACAATGATCACTGTCCTGTAAGTTTTTCCTCAGTCTTGAGGAATGTTTCACTTTATCTCCAACAAACTTCCTCTGGGAATCGAGTTCTTCTTCAGAACTGTTAGGAAAATGTTCAACAACAGCTATGCTCCAGAACCAAAGTCAGTTAAACATCAGTAGTTGCAGTACTGCAGCCAAAATGCAGTATACACTTGATGCTTGTGCTTGGAAGCCAAGCTCCAAGACATCATCAACTCTTCATCTAGAGGATGGACCTTCCACTGGCCAACCAGAGCTTCACCAAACTGCCTCTTCTGCGTCACTCTTCCTTCCGATAACAGGGATTCATAAGGACACACTGGAAAATGGGCACCTCTTCCCATACCTTGAGAGACACCTCTCAGCAAAGAATAGAATAGAAGTTTATTGCTCAAGACAAAGAGGTTGTGGTACTACTCCTGTCCATGCAAAACAGATGTTTACAATGCAGGCAGAGTACGTCAACCAAATCCCATGTTTACAGAAGGAAGACATAGTGATGAAATTCTCCGCTGCAGTCAATGCACCAAAACAGCCTTTGGTTGATAGAGGAAAAGGTTATTTAAAGGTCAAAGCTCAGACATAAAATGCCTGGTCTACAAGATAGATAGATAGATAGATAGATACTTTATTCATCCCCATGGGGAAATTCAACATTTTTTCCAATGTCCCATACACTTGTTGTAGCAAAAACTCATTACATACAATACTTAACTCAGTCATAATATGATATGCATCTAAATCACTAACTCAAAAAGCATTAATAATAGCTTTTAAAAAAAAAAGTTCTTAAGTCCTGGCAGTTGAATTGTAAAGCCTAATGGCATTGGGGAGTATTGACCTCTTCATCCTGTCTGAGGAGCATTGCATCGACAGTAACCTGTCGCTGAAACTGCTTCTCTGTCTCTGGATGGTGCTATGTAGAGGATGTTCAGGGTTTTCCATAATTGACCGTAGCCTTCTCAGCGCCCTTCGCTCAGCTACCGATGTTAAACTCTCCAGTACTTTGCCCACGACAGAGCCCGCCTTCCTTATCAGCTTATTAAGACGTGAGGCGTCCTTCTTCTTAATGCTTCCTCCCCAACACGCCACCACAAAGAAGAGGGCGCTCTCAACAACTGACCTATAGAACATCTTCAGCATCTCACTGCAGACATTGAATGACGCCAACCTTCTAAGGAAGTACAGTCGACTCTGTGCCTTCCTGCACAAGGCATCTGTGTTGGCAGTCCAGTCTAGCTTCTCGTCCAACTGTACTCCCAGATACTTGTAGGTCTTAACCTGCTCCACACATTCTCCATTAATGATCACTGGCTCCATATGAGGCCTAGATCTCCTAAAGTCCACCACCATCTCCTTGGTCTTGGTGACATTGAGACGCAGGTAGTTTGAGTTGCACCATATCACAAAGTCCTGTATCAGTTTCCTATACTCCTCCTCCTGTCCATTCCTGACACACCCCACTATTGCCGTGTCATCAGCGAACTTCTGCACATGGCAGGACTCCGAGTTATATTGGAAGTCAGATGTGTACAGGGTGAACAGGACCGGAGAGAGTACGGTTCCCTGCGGCGCTCCTGTGCTGCTGACCACTGTGTCAGACCTACAGTCTCCCAACCGCACATACTGAGGTCTATCTGTCAAGTAGTCCACTATCCAATCCACCATGTGAGAGTCTACTCCCATCTCCTACCCTTCGAAATGCCTTTGATACCAGGATCTCCTTCAATGGGTACCTCAAGATGCCGGAAAATGTCCCCAGTGTAAGGGAATCAATATAAGGGTTCCCTCCGAGGTTACTATCTCCAGTATGAGTCCCCAGTTACTCTCAGTTACCTGTGTTAGACTGGCAACATCATCCACATGTCCAAGACGTTATTCCTGTAACAGACTCACTGCTGAGAAAGGAGATTACTGGGCAGGCAGAGAAGAGGATTCAAAGATCCCCGTCAATTCCAGAGAACCTCTGACCTATGACTGTTCAAAGTGAAGGAGAATTAAGGATGGTAGTGAAACAGTTGATTCAAGGTAACACATGAGGAAGAGATGGGCTATGTAAGTTGCAGAAAGAGCCTCCACTGCCCATTCAGGAAGTCACACCATACCCCATCTGTGGAAGAGTCTGTAGTTTCCATATTGACCACATCAGTCACTTCAGACCTGAGGAAACAGGACTGAGAGCAGATTATTATGCATCTTGAGACACTGGTGCTTATCAGCTACACTTTAATTATCTCCTTCTGTAACTGTTCCATACCCAGCTAAAGCATGATAGATTTCAATCATTCTGCCATGCTCAAGTCAATGAGGCTGGACAGCCAGTGAGAATATAGGGAGAGGATGAGGACATTCAACCCCTCTAATCCATGAGTTCCCAACCTTGTTTTATGCCATGGACCCTTACCATTAATTGAGGGGTCTGTGGACCCCAGGCTGGAAATCCTTGTCTGATGTTCCATTGAGTTAGATAATAACCAATCTTCATCAAAGCTTCATAAAATTTCCAAAACTACGTTCATTCACATGTGCTATCCTTCTCTTATCTGATCTATATATGACTCCAGACCCAACAATATGGTGGATTCTTGACTCTCATCTGAAATGGTTTAACGAGCCATGTGGTTTGGTATGAAACACCCTGGTTTCCTTGGCTGCGTAAATCTAGGGAAGACACTCTCAAGTCCCGCAAACCTGTGAGATTAAGACGACTCATCCCACCCCAAACCCTGGTTTGTGTGGATGCTACCCTGTTACAAATTAGTGCCATGAGAAACAGACAGTACACTGCACATGATTAAATGGATTATATTTATGAATTTTAACTTAACTAAAGGGTTGGTAAAAAATAACACAAAGAAAAGGGCCCATTGTAATTAAACAGTCAAATGTGGACAAGTTGAAGCACATCTTGAATTCTCTGTCATTCGTGCGCTGGGCCCTCCGTCAACGTGAAAGCACACACCAACTCCCAAATGTCCCTCGCAACCCATCTCGAACAAGTGGGTCTCCCACTGGATCATATGTTATGAACAGATCCCCCCCCCAGCGTCTTCACTCTCCATCTCCCGTCAAACACAAGCCCCAAGCCCAACCTTAGTGTTCCCTCACCAGAGAAATCTCCCTTTAATTCAACCATCCCAATTAGATGGCACACATTTCTCCTTTTCTCTTGTCTTCAACAATAACACAAACAGGTTGAAAACGTAACATCTTGCTCTTACAGAACTGCTAAATAAAATGCATATAGCATAGCAGTAAAAAATATGAACCAGGGCATTACAGGTACAATTAGGTGTGTGGAAATAATTGGCAATATTTTCTCTTGCCAATGATGCCAACACCTTATTGAATGGATAAGTACTTTGCCATAACCCTATCTTACAAAAGCCTGCTTATCTACGAAGACCTGCTTGGGGGCATCTCAGTGGCGTAGCGATTAGCGCGAAGCCATTACAGCTTGGGGCGTTGGAGTTTGCAGATCATTTCTGGTGCCGTCTGTAAGGAGTTTGTACATTCTCTGCCTGAACGTGTGGGTTGCCTCCGGGTGTTCCGGTTTCCTCCTGCAGTCTGAAGACGTACTGGTTAGTAAGTTAATTGGACATTGTAAATTTGGCTAGGGTTAAATAGGCGATCTGCTGGGTGGCACAGCTAATGGGCTGGAAGGCCTATACACGCTGTATCACTAAATAAATAATTAACAATCATCATCATGTACCATATCGTATGATGTGGGCAATCATGATCATGATTGTTCTTGGCAAGTTTTTCAACAGAAGAGTATTTCCATTCTTCTGCGCAGTGTCTTTACAAGACGGGTGACCCCGGCCATTATCAATACCCTTCAGAGATTGTCTGCTTGGTGTCAGTAGTCACATAAGCAGGACTTGTGATATGCACCGGCTGCTGGTGTGACCATCCACCACATGCTCCCATAGCTTCATGTGACCCTGATCGTGGGGCTAAGCAGATGCCACACCTTGCCCAAGGGTGACCTGCAGGATAGTGGAGGGAAGGGGCATCTTACACTCTTGGTAAAGACGTATCTCCACCTTGTCACCCTAAATAAATAAATATGAATAAATCTAAAATCCAAAGATGGAAGTAAGCCAGTTTGAGTCATTACAGTCTACTGATAAGAAAGTGGCTAAAGCCATATTTCTGATGATAGGAGGTTGGTAAAAGTATTGGTTTGTAATTATTACCACATGTACTGAAACACAAGTGAAAAGCATTTGTTTTCTGCATCTCACACAGAATGCTGGAGGAACTCAGCAGGTCAGGCAGCATCTGTTGAAATGAATAAACTGGCAACATTTTGGGTTGAGACCCTTCTTCAGGACTGGAAAAGAAGGGAGAAGATGCCAGAATAAAATGGTGGGGGAGGGGAAGGAGGCTAGCTGGAAGGTAATAGGTGAAGCCAGGCAGGTGGGAAAGGTAAAGGTCTGGAGAAGAAGGGCTATGATCCAGACAGACCATCTTTACATCGAAGTAATGAAAACGGAATCCAGAATACACGGTGATGCAGTTATAGAGATGTGGTGCAGGTAAACAAGCAAAGTCAGATGTCCATGACGATGTAGGTTGGGGTGTCAGGATTTCAAGAGTTCATTTCTGAGTGTATGAGAGATGATAACAGTGTCCTTGAGTCTGGTGGTTCCTGCTCTCAAGCTTTTATATCTTCTACCCAATGGGAGAGGGGACAAAAAAGAAATTCTTGGGTGGGTGGGGACGTTGATCATTTATTTATTTAATTATTGAGATACAGTATGGAATAGGCCCTTCTGGCCCTTTGAGCTGTTCTGCCAAGTAATCCCCCAATTTACACTTCAGCTCAATTTACACTGACCAATTAACTTACCAACCGGTAGGTCTTTGGACTGTGGGAGGAAACCGGAGCACCTGGAAGAAACTCACGCGGTCACAGGGAGAACGTACAAACTCCTTAAGCAGCAGGAAGTTAATGGAGTGGAGTTAGATTAGTTTGTTAAGTGAGTTACTGTAATTTATTTCAGTCTTGGGCAGAACAGTTGCCATACCAAGATTAGATGGACCCTGGATAGAATGGCTTCTAAGAAGTAACTACTGTATATAAATTACTGAAGAATCATCGGGACATGCCATATTTCCTTAGCCTTCTGAGGATTTTGAGGTTTGGCTGAGGCTGGGACTCAGGCAAAAAAAATAAGCATGTTATTAAGAAGCAACACACATTAGCAATGATGTTTTCTATCAAATGAAGATGCATATTTTTCATTCAAAAGTGTACAAACCTAAAGCAGCACACAAAATGCTGGAGGAACTCAGCAGGTCAGGCAGCATCTATGGAAAAGAATAAACAGTCAATGCTTCAGGCTGAGACCCTTCTTCAGGACTGAGAGGGAAGGGATGAGATGCCTGAATTAAAAGGTGAGGGGAGAGGAAGGAGGCCAGCTAGAAGGTGATAGGGTGAAGTCAGGTGGGTGGGAAAGGTCAAGGGCTGGAGAAGAAGGAAACTGATAGGATAGGAGAGTGGACAATGGGAGAAAGGGAAGGAGGAGGGGACCCAGGGGTGGTAATAGGCAGGTGTGAAGACGTAAAAGATCTGGGGTGGGGAATAGAGGTGGGGGTGTGGATTTCGTTCAATGGAAGGAGAAATCAATATTTATACCACCAGGTTGGAGGGTATCTATTTAGTTATTTCTGTGAAGTTCTCTCGCTCAAGTTTATGGTGGGCTGCTCTCTAAAAAGAGAACATGAGTAGTGGAATGATTTGTTTCATACAAGTACGTTTTAATGAAAGCGAAGTCAGTTCATTCCCCGACATCTCCCTGGAGCTGCAGCCAATGGTATTTACTTGTGCTCTGATCACCCTCCTGGGCAAATACCATGTTGTCTGGTGAGAGTGGGCCTCTTCATTTTCTTTCTCAATTTACCAAGGATGAAAAACATCTGGAACCACTAAGCACATAGAGCAGACCGTAGAGATCTTTGGAGCCTGTTTTGCAGATATTTCATGTCTCCATTTATCTCCTCTCACAGTTCCTGGGGTCTCATAAAACACGTTCTCCCCTGCTGAAAATAGATGTCAGTGCCAGGGATGCCGGGGGTGACTCTGAGTCACTCTAACCATCCCCATACATTGTTTTGACTACTCAAAGCAAGGCTTCTTGAATGGCAAAGTATAAACAAGCCAGAGTAGTCTCCTGAGCAGAGACAGACTCGTAAAATTTTGTGGTTAGTGTCATGGACCAGATGCACTGTAATTAAATGGAACTCCTTCTGATTTATAAAACTCAGGAGATACTTAAATTGCCCCTTTGATGCATGAGTTTCAAGGGCACTGTGTGCCTGGGACAGCCCTGCTGGCTTATGAAAGTTGAGTGCACACTTCTTTATGTAGTGCATTTTTATTAAAGAAACTTGATACAATGATGTGGCTGTCCAAATAGAGCATCCATCTCTGTCAGGATACAGTGAAGCACACCGGATTACTACTCTGTCTGAGTGCAGCCAAAAAAGCTGTGGAGAGTTGATAAGCTTATGACGTGGAAGGTGGCCATTTTGGCCTATTGAATCCATACCAATTCACAGAGCAAACCGTTCTGTCACCGAGTTTTCCTTCAACCTGTTCTTCTCACTTTCCCATTCGCTTTCCTTCAGATCCTCCCACTCACCCACACACAAGGGATAATGTACAGTAGCGAATAATCTACCAACTTGCACGGGTTGGGACCTGTGAGGAAACCAGAGCACCTAGGAGAAAACTGTGCCATCACAGGGAGAACTTAACATCTCCACGCAATCAGCACCTGGGGTTGGGATCGACCATACATCGCTGCGGCATTAAAAAGTTCAAAGGTCAAAGTAAGTTTTATTCTCAAGGTACATCTTTGTCAATATATACAACCTGGGATTCATTTTCTTGTGGGCATACTCAATAAATGTATAGACTAATAACTATAACAGAATCAATGAAAGACTGCCCAACTAGGATGTTCAATCAGAGAGCAGAAGACAACAAACTATGCAAATGCAAAAACAAAGAAGTAATAATAATAAATATCTAGAACATGAGATGAAGAGTTCTTGAAAGTGAGTCCATTGGTTGTGGGAACATTTCAATGATTTTAAGTGAAGTAAATCATTCCTTTACTAGATACATCATTAGTCAGTTTTTGCTGTCACTGCCAAGGTTATAATCCCAGTTGAAATGGGCTGCAGCTCTTCATCCACCGTAACTCCGAGGGAAGAAGAGTTAGAGACAAAAGCACTACTTAAAGGATGTCCAGGTGAGATGCATGACCCCAAAGAAGAGGTTCCCAACCTGGGATCCACGGACCCCTTGCTTAATGGTATTGGTCCATGGCATAAAAAAGATTGGGAACCCCTGGTCTAAATCAATTATACTCCATTCTCTTATTCCACAATGGAATTACAGGGATATACCCAGAGGAACATTATTTCCTTACTCATTTAATATATAAAATTTCAAAATTACAGAAAGGATTCCTTCATAGTCTGCAGAAAATGTGGACTCAAGCAATGGCTTAAATGATGCTCTGGGCCTGTATTCCCTGGAATTCAGAAGAATGAGGGGTGATCTAATCGAAACCTACCAAATATTGAAAGGCCTCGACAGACTGGATGTGGGACAGAATGTTTCCTATGGTGGGAGACTCTAAGACCAGAGGACACAGCCTGAGAATAGAGGGGTGTCATTTTAGAATGGAGATGCGGAGGAATTGCTTTAGCCAGAGAGTGGTGAATCTGTGGAATTCGTTGCTAAGGTGGCTGTGGAGGTGTCGTTGGGTGTATTGAAGGCAGTGGTTGACGGATTCTTGATTGGTCAGGACATGAAGGGATAAGGGGAGAAGGCAAGAGATTGGAGCTGAGAGGGAAGATGGATCAGCCATGATAAAATGACAGAGCAGACTCGATGGGCCAAATGGCCTAATTCTGCTCCTATATCTTATGGTCTTCTGCTCTATGGTCTTAAACACTGGGGAATTTCTCTTGGAATATGTGCAAGGCTTCCTATGATGCAGGGGCTTCCAATCATTTTTATGCCCTGGACCCCTACCATTAACTGAGGGGAACATGGACTCCAGGTTGGGAATGCCTGTAATGCTTGCTTGGGTCAGAAATAGAAAACAGTTTGCGTTTCCGTGCTTTTTTTGTGGCACAACTAGAAGAACTGCAGCCTCACAGACCCAGAGACTCAGGTCACTCCTGACCTTGGGTATTGTCTCTGTGGAGTTTGCATGTTCTATGTGCCACTAAATTCGGAGGTGGAGCTTAGGATAATGGCGCCTTTTGGTGACTCCTTTACTTGCATCTTCGGAAACAGCTCTATCTCTTTCTTCAATATCTCTTTTTTTCCTTTTCAGGGCTCTTTTGAAGACGCTGACCTGGAGTTATATGCTGACTTTGGTTCTTTGCGGGAATGGGACCTGCTGTCAGGGCCTCACAACCGGCCGCTTTTCAATATGCCGAGGACGCGGCCTGGAGGACTAGCGCACCTTCAGGGTGCCGGATTTTCGTGGCTCTGGAGGTGGACAGATTCGAGGTCAGTGCTGCCGCCTGATGTGTCGTTAGAGTACACGGAAGATGGAAAGCAGCGAGCTGGCTGTGTGCCCAGAGACCCGAGATCTTTGGGCACAGAGCTCGGAAAAAGCAACGCAGCAGACTTTTAACACCATAAATCAGCAAGTTGTTTTGTTACATCTCCCCTCTCACTGTGAAATGGGGACACCTCTTTTTCCCTTATTAGGGAGAGAGAGAGAGCCTGTGGGATGTCAAATACCAGGTGAACGAGTAGTCTTTGGGGTACTGCGAGTCTGTGTCTTTATTGGTACCGTGCTGCACGCTTGAGGGCTCGGTGAGGGTTGCCGATGCTTTTTTGCTGGTGGGGGGTCATTGCTTTGCTGCTGCTTATGCAGTGGGGGGGGGGCTTTGGGGTTCTAACATTTAACTGTCATTCATTCTTTGGGGCATCCTCTGTTTTCGTGGATGTTTGCGAACCAGCCATTGCAAATGGATGGTTGATAGTCAGCACAAGATGGTTGGCCAACTAGTCTGTATCTCTCTAAGACTATGACAATGAGATTTGTTGGACTGAGCCCAGCCACCACGTTTACTTGTGGTAGAATGACCTCGGCCAAGTGGGCTAAGGCAATAGCAGCTCCCCGTAGTTTAAGAGTACAGGGTTGTTGTTCAATGCCTGTCTGCCCACGTCCCTTGTTTATCTGATAAACCAATGGTAATAAAATCAATGTGTTAAGTGGAAGAGGGACAAAGTGCGTTGACATGATCGAAAGATGTGAGTACTAATCATGCAGAAATGTGCCTGACTTAATCGTAGAGAGATGGAGTTTTCCGTGCTGTTACAACTGATGAGATCATTTGAAGAGAAGTGGAACAGAGGTTCTTTATGATTGATGGACCGCCTTTGTTATTTATTCATGGGGTGCAGGTGTCATCAGCAAGTCCAGCAGTTATATGTTACCACTGATTGGTGAAATTGTTTTGCAAATCTTGCCGAGTGTGTCACAATGGAGCAGTGGCACGAGGAAACAGCACTCATTGCCAAGGACTTCCACCATCCAGACCACGCTCTCGTCAGGAAGGAGCTACAGGAGCCTTAGGGTCAGGAACGGTTATTACCTCACAACCACCATGCTCCCGAACCAGCGTGGATAACTTCACTCACCACATCACTGAACTGATTTCACAACCCGCGGGCTCACTTTCAAGGACTCAAATCTCATATTCCCCGTATTAGTTATTTATGTATTTGTTTGTTTGCTTGTTTCTTTCTTTCTTTTTGTAGTTGCACAGTTTGTCTTCTTTTGCACATTGGTTCTCAGTCTTTGTAAGTAGTTTTTCACTGATTCCATTGTATTTCTTTGTTCTACTGTGAATGCCTGCAAGAAAATGGATTTTGGGGTAGTTTATGGTGACATATACGTACTTTGATAGTAAATTTACTTCGAACTTTGTCAAGTGTAGACTTCCACAATTGATCCACCTACAAAGAAATGGCAATTTGGTTTCTCGTCAGATGGGAGATTGTGTCTCCAGGTATATGGAATATTGTCAGAATCAGAATCAAGTTTATTATCACTGGCATGTGACGTGAAACTTGTTAACATAGCAGCAGCAGTTCAATGCAATACATAATATTGAAGAAAAATAAGTAAATCAATTACAGTATATGCATATTGAATAGATTTTAAAATCATGCAAAAACAGAAATAATATATATTTAAAAAAGTGAGGTCGTGTTCATGGGTTCAACGTCCATTTAAGAATCGGATGGCAGAGGGGAAGAAGCTGTTCCTGAATTGCTGAGTGTGTGCCTTCAGGCTTCTGTACCTCCTACCTGATGGTAACAGTGAGAAAAGGGCATGCCCTGGGTGCTGGAGACCTTCAATAATGGACGCTGCCTTTCTGAAACACCGCTCCTCGAAGATACTCTGTAGGCTAGATGGAGCCAACTAAATTTATGACCCTCGGCATCTTCTTTCGGTCCTGTGCAGTAGCCCCTCCACATACCAGACAGTGATGCAGCCTGTCAGAATGCTCTCCACGGTACATCCAGAGAAGTTTTTGAGTGTATTTGTTGACAAGCCAAATCTCTTCATACTCCTAATGAAATATAGTCGCTGTCTTGCCTTCTTTATAGCTGCATCGATATGTTAGGACCAGGTCAGGTTCTCAGAGATCCTGACACCCAGGAGCTTCTAACTGCTCACTTTCTCCACTTCTGATCCCTTGATGGGGATTGGTATGTGTTCCTTCATCTTATCCTTCCTGAAATCCACAATCAGCTCTTTCATCCTATTGATGTTGAGTGCCAGGTTGTTGCTGCATCACCACTCCACTAGTTGGTATATCACACTCCTGTACACCCTCTCGTCACCACCTGAGATTCTACCAACAATGTTTGTCATCAGCAAATTTATAGGTGGTATTTGAACTATGCCTAGCCACACAGACATGGGTATAGAGAGAATAGAGCAGAGGGCTAAGCACACACCCCCGAGGTGCAACAGTGTTGATTGTCAGCGAGGAGGAGATATTATCACCAATCAGCACAGATTGTGGTCTTCCGGTTAGGAAATTGAGGATCCAATTGCAGAGGAAGGTACAGAGGCCCAGGTTCTGTAACTTCCCAGTCAGGATTGTGGGAAGATTTTCCCATTTACTACCTCACAGAGAAGAGCAATGCAGAGGAAATCTGGGTGATATGGCAGCCAGAGTTCCCCAACCAGGTCTTTGAGCATCCATTCCTTCCAAGAGCTTTGCAAATTGCATCCGATCACACCTTGTGGTGCTCGACATGAGAAGTAACAAAGCTGAGGAGTTGTTAATTCCACCTCCCCAAACCCGTCACATACCAGTCCTGCTGAATGCGATGAAGAGTTGCCTACTAACCTTTTTTACTGTTGCCTTACTCAAAGCAATCAAAGATTTTAAAAAATATATATTTTATAGGTTCTCGGCACCATCAACAAAGCCAACGTTATCCATCCTAAATTGCCTTTGCAAAGGTGGTGTGAGCTACAGATGCCACAGGTGGATAGTGAGGAAGAGGGCAAGTATCTTTATCACATCTGTTGATTCATTTGTTACCCACCACAAATCTAGTCTTTGAGGACCTGGCTAGCACTCTTACTGATAGACATTGAAATAGCCCACCGAGAGATCATTCTGTACCTTTGATCATCCTCTCCTTACAGTAGATTTCTACGTTCCATAGGGCTATACATTCAGGTTCTGATTTCTTCTCATACTGACAAGAATCTAGATGCGGCAGAACTGAGGTGAGACGAGCAGAGGCAAGGCAGAGCCTGGGCCCAAGAGCGAGGGAAGACCTGAGGTTTGATTGATTTAAGTGCTAAGCCGAATTGGAAAGGTCAGGTACAGGCCGAATCGATGTGGCAGAGCCCGGGACTGAGAGCAAGGAACGACCCGAGGTTTGGACGAGTTAAGTGCAGGGCTGATTGAAAAGGTCAGGGTGTCAGGGCCAGAAGCGAGGAATGGGCTGGTTCAGTTCGCTGCTCCACAAGGTTTAGTCGTCTCTGCACTGAGCTGAGGCTGTGGCCTGCAACTAACAGGCTTCTGTGGACTCACTTTTATGAACTTCAGTTCTGAATGGCATTTACTTACTTTTATTGTTTGGTTCTTTTTCAATCCTACCCCCATTCCCATTTGATTGCCTATAATCTTGTGGCATCTTAATGCAGGAGAGAATGCAGGAAATTGGAAATTCCAAAGTGTGTTAATTTTTTTCAAGGTTCTATTCAGAGTCTTGGGTTGTGGAGTGGAGGTACATCTCTACCAAAGGAGGTATAAGGCACTCTTGCCCTCCACTAGCCTACAGCTCTAGCACCTGCTTAGCTCCCCCCCAACCAATTAGGGTCATGTGAAGCCATGGGGGCAGGTGGTGGATGGTCGTACGAGCAGCTGGTGCAGATCACAAGCCCTGGTTATGCGACCACTGATGCCGGGGAGACAATCTCTGAAGGGTATTGATGATGGCTGGAGTCACCCATCTTGTAAAGGCACTGCCTGGAAGGTGGCAATGGCAAACCAATTCTGAAGAAAAATCTGCCAAGAACCATCGTGGTCATGAGACCATGATCACCCATGTCACACGGCACAGAACATAATAACGAGTCTGTACGAGTCCATTACAATAGATGCATGGTCAGATAGGCTGTCCAGTGAAGTTACACATTCACACATAGTTCATTTGTATCTAGAATTCATCCATGACCAGACCAGTGGAATGTGTTTTGCAGACAGAGCGTAATGTGATGTAATGGGACTATGCGTGTATGGTCCATCCACATGGGACTAAACTTCCAAATGTTGGACTTCTGATAACGCTCCGCATGAATTATTTTAATTAAGATGAAAGCCACGACAATCCAGCAATAGCACACAAGGCTGGATGTGAAACAGGATAAAGAAAATCTATTATATGAATCACAGTGGAGTAATTCTGTAATCTATAACCAAGATCCCTCTGCTGGTTCAAGTTTGTGCACTACAATTATTTTCAATGATAACTTAAGAACAGCAGACTTTTTAAATATAATTATGAGAGGCAGGAGGATAACTGCAGCTACTGGTGAGAAGCATTCTGCCAGCACAGCTGTTCTTCCAACTGTGTATTATAGAAAGTTTAATAGGGAGCAAGACAATTTAAAAAAATTGAATCGGCAAGGTCAATTGACTGGCCTGATCTGACTTTGATTCAGTAAGTGCAGTGTAAGCAGTTCATCCTCCTTCTGAAGGAATTCAGTGGTCAAGCAACATCTGTGGAGGCAGAGGGATAGTTTCAGGCGAAGACCCCACATCAGGACCCGACCCCAAACATCATCCATCCCACTGCCTCCATCGATTTTGTTTGCTCCACTGAGCTCCTCCAGCAGTTTGCTCTTTGCTCTAGACCCAGCTTCTGCTGTCTCTTGTGGCTCTTGTATCCTGAGTATTGTGGAGTCCTGACTTACAGACCCGTCATTTGCTATGTGTTGTATGACGTGGGCGATCATGGTCTCATGACCATGATTGTTCATGGCAAATTTTCTACAGAAGTGGTTTGCCACTGCCTTCTTCTGGGCAGTGTCTATACAAGACGGGTGACCCCAGCCATTATCAAAACTCTTCAGCTATTGTCTGCCTAGTGTCAGAGGTCGCATAACCAGGACTTGTGATATGCACCAGCTGCTCATAAGACCATCCACCATCTGCTCCCATGGCTTCATAAGACCCTGATCGGGGCTAAGCAGGTGTTACACCTTGTCCAAGGGTGACCTGCAGGCTAGCAGAGGGAAGAAGTTTCTTACACCTCCTTTGGGAGTGACATATCTCCACCCTGCCGCCCAGTGTTTTACAGAGGAGGGTCCATTAACAAATAATTTTGTCTTCTGTACACGCTTCAGTGAATAATTTGATGATTTGGAATCTGGTCTCTAGTTTCAAGTCTACAAGTGTTGTCTGTACATTGTAAACCAATGAGCAATATTTGTCTCTGGATATTTTACCAAGTATTCTGCCCTGTGTCCGGGTGTACTCTCGAGATACACTGTGTGAATGTTTGCTGCCAGTCACAATATCTAATTTGGTAGAATATACTGTAAATGTTGCCAGAGAGAATCAGGAAATAAGCCACATATCTTGGTGATGTCAACTGGACTACGTTTACTGAATGAAATCTGTGCTAAAAACCTGTTGTGTGCATGTACCTTCTCATTTATAATATTGGTGATTTAGACTTCTACTTCCAGTTAAGTAAGAGGGCAGTGTATGTGTGGTCTAGATTTATATATACGTAGACTGGTGAATCTCACTGGCAAAGTATGCATGGGAAGAGCGGGGGCAAAGTACAAGGGCAGGCAGTGGGACAAGTAGCTGAGTGGAAAGAGTTGTTTGTCCAGCACTGGACTCATGGACAAATATGACAAGTTCTGACAGAAAAGCCGATGTGGAAGGAATAGACTCCATGCATCCTAAATTGGTAAATCGGTTCATTGTCGTCACACGTACTGGGGTACAATTCTCAGCTTGAAATGCTGGCTGTTTATTCACTGCCATAGATGCAGCCTGACCTGCTGAGTTCCTCCAGCATTGTGTGTGAGTTGCTTTGTTTTACATGTCATCCGTACAGATCATGACATTACAAAAGTGCATTAAGCTTGCACAAAGGAAAATAGAAGTTTATTGTCTTTGCTCAAGACAACAAGATTGTAGTGCTACTCGCTACTCCAGTCTGTGCAAAACAGATACTTACAATGCGTGTGGTGTGGCTTATTTTTTTTTAAATCCCATATTTACTTGCAACAAGTAACTTTGATAGTCTATAACACTCAAAAGCCATTGGCAAGCTGGGGTGTAGCTTTATTTAGCTGCACAACAACCCTCCGGAAGAAGCTGCTTTTCAGACTTACTGTCTTGACTAAGATGTTTCTGTACCTCCTACCAGATGGCAGGAGATTGAACAGACGGTGTCTGGGATGGGATAGGTTTTTAATGATGTTACGAGCGTGCCGTGGTAACAGAATGCAAAATAAAAAAGTTGCGGTTACAGAGAAAGTGCAGTGCAGGCAAATAATAAGAATCAAGTCCATGACAAAGCAGATTGTGAGGTCAAGAATCCATCTTATCAGACTAGGTGGCCATTCAATATCCCTATTTCAGTGTGATAGAAACTGTGTTTAAGAAACAATAGACTTGGGCAACGTCTATAGGATAATCAAGAGCACTAACTAAACAACCTTCTATTACTTTGTTCAAAAGTTGTCGAAAGACGTAGCATTCCATATCAGGTTGACACCCAGTTCCTACTTATTCATTGGAACTCTGTCACTGATTTAATAACAGCTTCATTTCTAATTGTTTGATTTTCATTTTTGCTTTTGAATTGCACCCTTATTGAAATGGTATCACAATGTTGTCAGCCTTACTTGTTTGATTTATTTTGCAATTAATTTGATGCATCACCGTCTGGTACGGGGTGGGAGGGTGCGCACTGCACAGGATCAAAATAAGCTGCAGAAAGTTTTGAACTCAACCAGCTCTATCATGGGGCTCAGCCTCCACATCATGCAGGACATCTTCAAGAGTGATGTCTCAAAAAGACGGTGTCTCCACATCACCCAGGACACGTTCTCTTCTCATTGCTACCATCAGGAAGGAGGTACAGAAGTCTGAAGGCACACACTCAATGATTCAGAAACAGCTTCTTTCCCCCGCCATCAGATTTCTGAATGAACCCAATGAACACTACCTCACTATTTTTTTTCTCTTCTTGCACTACTTATTTTTTTACTTTTTAAATATATATACTTCTTACTATAATTTACAGTTTTTATTATTATGCACTGCTGCCGCAAAACAACAAATTTCATGACATACGCTGGTGATATTAAACCCGATTCTGATGATTGTACAATACATGCAGCGTTTAATTGGATCAGTGACGTATCAAATTTGAGCATCACAATTCAGCTTTATTATTTTCTAAGATACTGTAGCATCAGGAGAAAGTTGAATAAGGACTCACTGACATTACTTCTGCTACAGAACAATCAAATGGTTATATCGTGCTATGTGGGAAGATTTTGACTGCTCCATGTGTGTCACATTATATCTGGCATTATCAAGCCAAAGCTGAACAGAGCAGCGATCTAAAGCCAGAGGCGCAGATACCGATGTAGACTCAAATGAGTTTAGATGAGATCAGACAAGCCACCACATGCATGAAAGGAAACAGATTATTCCATATTCTGTCTACAATACAAACCAGTGGCTGTTAGTAATACGCAGGCTCTCAAATTTCACCTCTTCATCCCATCGTTCAGGGACTCCAATTGAAAGAGAGTTTTCTAATGTGATAAGCACATTACTATTCCCACAGTAAGATGGGGGCATGGGATGGCATGGTACTTTTGATATTGTATACAATCACCTTCTTTCCTTTGGAGATGAAAATATGCAGTTCAATCAATGTTTCAAAGCCTGTGGCTTTAGAAAAAAAAATTGGTGCTATTTCTCCCATGACTCATGTTTTACTAATAAGGCAGCATGGTGATTGGCTGACTTTAGAAGGCCATCGACAATCTGAGAGATAGATATGCAAGTTATGTAATCAATAGAAGAGAAGTTTATCTGCATTTCATTCACAGGTACTACATTGCAAGTGAAGAGTTGCTGTAGTCAAAGTATTCAGCTTGCTTAAGATAAACCTAAGTATAGTAATTACTAGTTAAAACTGTGCCAGCTCACTGTTAAACCAATCCAAAACCAATTTTGTTGACCATTCTTTCTGTATTGCTTCCTACAAATTTTTCTCATAAACTGGAGCTCGTCCAAATCACTGCTGACTGTATCTTCATTTTGTTTACTTTTCTGTGTTGACTGCCAGATACGTGATGTCCTGATTTTATGATCTTCATCCTTATTTTTAAATCCCTCACCCTTAAATTTCCGCTAATAGTAAAATTACAAGACACCTGTATTCCTCTAATTCTGCTCTCTTGCTCATCTGGTAAATGAACATTGAGTGGTGTTCCTTCTAAGAAAAGGCCCAGAACTATCTAACTAAGGCTATTTTGGATGGCTGTGTATGTTGTGTAAACAACAATTATCACTGCATGAATGGGAAAATGTGGTCAACTCTATCTGGCAATTTCTGGTCACTCAGAACCAGAATGAGTGAGAAATTACAGCTGTTAGAGCTGGAGGAAAGATGAGTAGACCATAAGAAGTATAATATAATAAATTCCAGTAAATTGGGACAGATTGGAATCAGTACGCTTCAATCTGAGCAAGCAGCTAACCCAATTACCCAAAGTTTCATGGAAATAGTTAGAAAGGTATAAAAAAGACAAAAATGGGCAACAAATTCTGTATTCAAATGAAATACAGAACAAATTAGAACGCTATTAACAGTACTGTGTATTGACTGTGTACTAACAAAACTGTGTATTACCGGTAATTCTTAATAGTTATCAATGGAGGAACTTAATCCAATGTACACAATAAACAAAATCAGCTCAGACACCTAGTACAGATAACGGGCTGCCTTCATACAATGATTGCATCCTCCAAATCTTCGTTTTCATTGTAACTTTTAAGAAGAATGTTGATACTTCCAACTTCTTCGTAGTTCCCAGCTTGTTGAAGTAGTAAAATCCTTTTGTTTTCACTCCAGGATATTACTGACATGTCCAAGCCTGAATGCCTGAAACTGCAATGAGCAAAGCAGATTGGAATTGTCTTTCTGCAAACAATCAGTGACAAAAATCACTGCTTTTTGAACACAAACACACACAACTGACGCTATTTAAAAACTGTTTGCTCTAAGCACGGTGTAGAGTCTAATGGCCACACAGGTGCACACGACTGATGCTAGGTAGAAGCTGTTTGGCAACAGTTTCCTGTCTCAATTGAGCAGCATAGTGCTCGAAGTAACTTAAGGAAATCCCAGTAATTTTATCAATTAGTTTGTTCTTTAAGAGTTGTCCCAAAAAAGCAGATGCCCCAATTAACCGATGGGCCAATTAACCAAAATCCTCTGTATGTTATATGGTGCACCCACTTATTTCAACGCCATGCAAGTTGATAACTCATCGTTGCTGCCCCCACAATGAGGTCACAATCGATTTCTATGCCTGATGGCGCGTTTAGTCGCAGTGGCCATCTGCGTCCAAAGAAAGGTGTAATCGATTGTGTAAAGAAAGGTGGAAGTTCATCTTCTACACCTTTTTCACAATCACAAGGCACTGCTGGAAATTAAAAGCACCAAGACCTGCAGGTCTACCCCACTTGTGAGTTGCTAGGTAGCAGTGGAGTTAGATTTGACACACACTGTGTTGCAGCCTGCTTCAGCTAGAGAAGAAGGCATCAGAGGCAGTGTGCGTTCCTACGGATGGTGCAGGTGATTGTCTTGGACATTTGTGTTACAATTGCAAGACCCTGCTGGACATTGGTAATGCAGAATACTGTGAGTCCGTTTCACTGGCCCATTGGCAAGACCGACAGCGGGGCAGATGCATTGCCCCGGTCGTTGCGCGGACAAGGACTTGTGCATGGGGGGTCGCCTGTGGCGGCCACTGGAAAGGAGACACTGGAGCCAGCTGTATGCCCCTGGGCTGGGGTCTGGCCCCTCACCAGTGCAGCCCTCCAGTATTCGCTCAATGGAAGAAGAGCTTGATTTCGTTCTTCTGCGGCTACGTTTGGGGGAGATGCCTGTTTGGCAGGAACATGGCTTCAGGACAATAACCAGCTGGGGTGCCTAACATTTTTGCACAATACTGGAGTAATTTTATGTATTGCACCGTACTGCTGCCACAAAACAAAACCAGATTTCATGACGTATGTGAGTGTTGATAAACCTATTTCTGATATGGGTCTCTATTGTGGACTGAGAGTGGGAAGGGGAGTCATGGTTGAGAAAAGGAGAAGGGAGAGGGCATGGACCAGGAAGCACCAAAGATCAATAAACCAATTGTAATGATCAATAAATCAATTGTTTAGAATCAAATAACCTTGCCTGGTGTCTCAGGGCTGGGTGAGCCTGCACCTGGCCCACCACCTGTCCCAGCACTCTGCCACCTATCCCACACACCTTCTGTCATGCTCAACCCTCGCCATTCGAAGGTTCAAAGTACATTTATTATCACAGTATACAACCCTGAGGTTCATCTTCCCTCAGACAGCCACGAAACAAAGAGGCACTGCGGAACCCATTCAAAGAAAAATCGTCAAATCCCCAACGCACAAACGGTAAGAAACGGGTGAGAAACACAGAATATAAGACATCAAAGCACAAAGACACTGAAATTGTCTAGGAATGTTGATTCTTTGCTTTTGCCAAATTTACAAACTTGCTCTCTGCTCCACGTTGACAAAAATAGTGCTGTGCAAAAGTCTTAGGCATGCTAGCTGGATATACGTACACAGTACTGTATGAGTGATTGCTAGTGGGATAAAAACTTCCCTGAGAAACCAACCATGCTGTTTCACTGTCAATAATGGAGTGGGGGACTACTCTTTGTAAGCACACACTGACTCAGTGAACACCGAGACTTAAAAGAACACTAAGCACTAAGCACATTTCAGTCTTCTAGCCCTCCCCAAGCTCTCCCAGACACTGCCGTCCTCCTCCCTTATGTGAATTTCATGATAAGCCGAGCGGGATTTGTCATTTCATGTAATTGCCAATTAGTAACTTTCAGATAGTTCCCAATACACTACTGTGCAGAAGCTGACCTGAATCTCAACGGCAGAAAAATATAACCATCGTACCAAAACAAAAGTTATGAGTAGAAAACAGAAAAAAATGCAGATGCCGGAAGTCCAAAATGAAAGCAGAAAGTGCTGGAGTTCTCTGCGGGTCAGGCTACTCATGTGAAGAGAGCGTCAGGGCAAACTGAAAGGTCGATTTCTTTTTTTCTCTCCACAGATGCTGCCTGGCTTGCTGAGTAGATCTAGCATTTTCTGCTTTTACTTGAGAAACCAACAGATATTCTGTGCAAACACGAGGAAATCTGCAGATGCTGGAAATTCAAGCAACACACACAAAATGCTGGTGGAACGCAGCAGGTCAGGCAGCATCTATTGGGAGAAGCACTGTCGACGTTTCGGGCCGAGACCCTTCGTCAGGACTAACTGAAAGGAAAGATAGTAAGAGATTCTGTGCAGATGGGACTGACGTGCAAGCCTAGTCAATCTAGGTTTGTTGATTGCAACTGTTAATGGAATGAATATTTCACAGTTGCTTTTGACTTAACCACAAATTGACTGAAATATTTAGAACATCAACTGCACTGCTCTTTAAATAAACATGATAAAATAAGAAAACCCTGAGATTCTCTGGGACGAAAGTGAATGATGGTCAAATGTCTCCAGTAACAGCAAACATTTAAACTACACTAAAAAACACAAATGGATTGCCCCAAAGGTTATGGCTTAATTCCAAGGGACACTGGGATCACTGTATCCAGTGCTGGGATCACTGTATCCAACACTGGAATCACTGTATCCGGCCGAAAATAGTCCTGAGAAAATTATCTACATGGATAGATATTGAAAACAGCAATCCAAAATCAAACAAACTCTTAAAAGCTGTTACCTGAGCTGTTCTTGCTTACATTGCCATCCAGGGGCCTAGGTAAATCCTGTCACATGGCACAGAGAGAAAACAAGAGACAAAGATTTTGTAAAGAAAAGTTTTATCTTCACAGGATACTAAACACAGGATTTTCTTTTTGGATAACTTGGCAGCTGCTGAAATTAAATTCATTAAAGCGAAGTAACTCAAACCTCTTAGGATAGCGTTGCAATTAATTTTGTCTGTTTCCACTGGGGGACGTGGTAAACTTCATGCTGATTGTTAGATTTGATGTTATTAGCCAGTGAGGTGTTGCAGTGTGGGGTACTTCATTAGCAATGTGTGAGAAGTGAAAAGAAGATCACAAACAGTCAGAATTAAGTCATGGGCAATATTGAAAAGTGTCTTTTCCTGGGAAGCAACCATTGTATTTTAGCTCTGTAAAACGATACAGAGCTGCTGGTAACTTTGCTGCAGTATTCACATAGAAAAATCAAAATTAAAAACAACTTAGAGTTCAGTTAATTTAACTTATTTTACCAATTAATATTTAGGAAGCAAATATGACCCTCAATAGAGGTACCACATTCTTAAAATTATGATGTAGTATGGCATATTTGTGTATTATCACTGTCTGTAGGTAATTCAAACAATAATTTTTAAAATCTGTCAACAAATAAATCAGAATCAGGTTTAAGGCATTTGTTGAGAAATTTGTTGTAATGCGGCAACAGTACATTGCAATACATAATAAAACTGTAAATTACAGTAAATACATATTTTGAATATTTACTTACGGGACTTTGCGGGAGGGGGATCTGGGGGGACTTTGGAGTTCTCATGTTTAACTGTCATTCATTCTTTGAGGCAGTTCTCTGTTTTCGTGGATGTTTGTGAAGAAAAAGCATTTCAGGATGCATATTGTATACATTTCTCTGACATTAAATTCGACCTCTGAACCTTTGAAATGCTGGCCGTGGTGTAGTGGCACCAGCACTGGACTTCAAGGCCAGTGGTCCTGGGTTCGAATCTGGCCGGCTCCTTGCACGCTTTCCATCCACGGTGGGTTGAATGTTGTGCTAGCAACTTGGCTTTGTGAAAAAACTGACAAAAAAATGCCAAAGAAACGGCAAGGTTGCCCCTGAAGCACCACAAGGCGCAGAAAGGAACGACGATATATTATAAAAGTTAAATTAAGGAAGTAGTTCAAAAAGAGAAAAACAAAGTAGTGAGGTAGTGTTCATGGGTTCAATGTCCGTTCAGAAATCCAGTGGCAGGGGGAAAGAAGCTGTTACTGAATTGTTGTGTGTGTGAAAATATCTGTTAGAATTTAACAGATAAAAGAGAAAGCGTGACGTTTGGTAGAATATGTGTGGGGAATGGTGAGCTGACTTCTCAGAATGCAGTGTGGCCCAGTCCCAGTGACTTTCTGTGCTGCTGTGAATTGTGGGATCACTTTAATAAATAAGAGACCCCAAACCCGAGCTCTCTCCAGCAGGGAAGCAAATACTGCCAACAATGCAAACCTATAAACGATAAGGACTTTCAACACTGGTGCTCACAACACAAGATCGGCCCCCGGGCTATCAATGGACAAGGAAGAATTGGATGGCATCCGTTAGTCTCGCGAGAACATGGATCCGCGCCTGGAAAGTTTTGCTTCAGCCTCTCCAGGGCACAGGCCTGGGCAAGGTTGTATGGAAGACCGGCAGTTGCCCAAGCAGCAAGTCTCCCCTCTCCACGCCACCGATGTTGTCCAAGGGAAGGGCAAGGGCCGATACAGCTTGGCACCAGTGTCGTCGCAGGAGTTGCCAGTGAGGTTGAAGACAACGTCGGACTGCCTTAGGGACTCCAGCTCCGGATTTGTCCTCAGGGTTTACTCCCGAAGCCTTTCCCATGAGTGGGTATGGCCGCAAGGCAGCGGAGGTTTGAAATCAGAGTTTCCCCTCTCTTAGAGGGACTGCCTTCCCAGGCTGATGAGCTCCATCTACCCAGAACACTGGTTTTAAAGCACCAGGACCTGCCTTCGCCCCTTCTCCTGTCAGTAGAAACAGTTCCGCCGGGCTTAGAGGCTAATCCACACGAGAAGGCCAAGAGTTGGACTTGGTTGTCAGAGGCTATTTGAGGCCCACGCCGTGAGGAGCACTTTTAGGTAGTGGGAGCTTGTCCCCACTCCCACTCCTCAGCTTGACAAGGAGGAATATTTTCTGTAAAAACAGAAAATGTTGCAAGTATACAGGAGGTCAGGCAGCATTTGCAGGAAGAGAAACAGAGTTAATATCCCAGATCTGAGACTTTTAATCAGAATTGGGAAAGAGAGGAAACAAGTCGTTTTTAAGTTGCAGAAATGTGAAGGACAACGGATAGGATCAAGTGGAAGCCCAAATGGATTCACGTGATAGTTAGAAGCAAGGTAGAATTGGCCATTCCCAATATTTACAGAAAGAAAGAGCAAATCACTTAAGTGTGCAGAATCCACAAGACAGAATTAGGCCATTCAGCCCATTAAGTCTGCTCCACTATTTTATCATGGCTGATTCATTATTCCCCTCAACCCCATTCTCCTGCCTTCTCCCTGCAATCATTGACACCTTTACTCATCAAGAACCTATCAACCTCTGCTTTAATTATACCCAATGACCTGGCCTCCACAGCTGTCTGTGGCAATGAATTCCACAAGTTCAACACCCTCTACCAAAAGAAATTTCTCCTCATCTCTGTTCTAAAGGAACACTCAGAGGCTGTGCCTTCTGGTCCTAGACTTCTCCACCATAGGAAACATCCTCTCCACATCCATTCTATCCAGGCTTTTTAATGTTCATTAAGTTTCAATGAGATTCCCCTCTCCGCCCCCCAGTTCTTCAGCGTTGAGTCCCGAAGGCTGCAATGTACTCGGCTTGTTATTCCTTACGACTCCATTGGGTCCCCTTGTCAAAGTCCAGGATGCCGCAGGCGAGATGATCAGAGTGAGAGTGAGTTATAGAATCAAGGGGCGGGCAAGAGGAAGCTTAGGATCACTCCTGCAGATGCTCAGCACGCTGCCTGTGCCTAGTTTCTCCAGTGTAGTGGGGCCATATCGTGAACACCAACTGGAGTACACTGTTTTGCTGGAAATGCAAATGAATTGTTCATGTCCTTAGGTGGATGGAAGGGAAAGGGTTAAAGAGCAGGCGTTTGAAGTCCTGTGGTTACATAGGAAAGTCTCGTCAAATGAGATTAGTAGGGATGGGAGAGCAAACGACGGGTTTGCAAAGGGACTGACCCTCCAAATGCTGAGTGGGGAGAGGAGTGGAATATGCATCTCCCTTCTGTCACTCTGGAACAGGAAGGACCAGTCCGCGGTTTGATCATTTTATGGAACGAGCTGGATTGGAAAGGTCAGGGTTTTGGGGCCGGGGGGGCGAGGGACGGGCCGGGTCAGCTCGCCGCTCCGCGAGGTTTACTCGTCTCTGCGCTGAACTGACACTGTGGTCAGCAGCTACCGGGGTACTGGGTCGGCTGCATTAATGAACGAGCCCCGTGGCTACAGGCCCGTTTCTGTCAGCTTCAGTTGCTTGATTTGTATTTTTCTGTGCATTGGGTGTTGACAGCCTACGTTTTTTAAAGGGTTCGATTGGGTTTCATTGTCTTGTGGCTGTCTGTAAGGAGATGAATCTCAAGGTTGTATAATGTACACATACTTTGATAATGAACGCACTTTGACTGGTCTGTGACCTGAAGTGCAGGAAAGGAGATAGTTAATTGACAGGCCTGTCGACCTGTAGCCTGTGGGACTTTGACAAAGATTCCATTCAGGATGATATCATTTTTTAGCCAGAAAACTCGGCATCCTTAAAGGACAGTCGGTGGGGAAGAGATTAAAATTATGTACCTGCAGGGAACCTGAGGGAATGTGGTCACAGGTAAAATTACTTACCTGCAGGAAGCCTGGAGGAATGTGGTCTCAGGTAAACAAAATCACACTGCCTCAGCTATTATTGCTTGTTAACCTCTTCATGCCTTTATCAGCACCGAACGGCTTACTCTCAACAAAGATGGTGTCCACAGGGCCCAACAGCGCCAAGTAAGTGGAATTCTTGGGGGACCTAAAATTACTTGGACTACGATGAATAGTGAGACCTCTGTCACTCATCTTGCATCTTGGACATTAGGCAGGAATGCGACAGATCTGGGCAGAACTACCACTGGTCTCCAATGCTGTGGAAGAAATCCAGATGTACACCTTGGCCCACCCCAGCAGCTCTGGAAGTTGAGAAGACAAGAGAGGGACAAACTGTCCTTGAGTGAGTATTTACCTTAGTCCCTTTCAAAGTTCGAAGTACATTTATTATCAAAGTATGTACACAGTACACATTATTGGTGTGAATCCTCAGGAATTGCAGAGAGATCTTGATCAGCTGGGTGAGTGAGCTGAAGAATAGCAAGTGGAGATGTTCTATTTTGGACGGCTGGAATTTCACAGTGAACGATAGAGCCCTGGGGAGTGTTGTAAAGCAGGGGGATCAGGGCATGGTTCTTTTGAAGTGGTGTCACAGATAGAGAGGGTGGAGATAAATGTTTTTGGCGTGCTGCCTTTCATCAGTCAGGACGGTGAGTAGGGAAGTTAGGATGTCATATTGCAGTTGCATAAGACGTTGATGAAGCCAGATTTGGAATGTTGTGCTCAATTTTGGTCACCCTTATACCATTAAGCTGGAAAAAGAGTTAATAATTCATCTCCTTCTACCGTAGGCCACGAACTTATCAATCGCCCCGATGAGTTATTAACTTCAAACTTTCTGTATAATCACTCGAAGAGTTGAACTGCATGTGCATGTAACGAGAGCTGTATAACTCATCTCCCTCTACCTTAGGCTACGAGCTTATCAATCACCCCTGCTGTGGACACTTTCTGGAGGTCCAAGATCCGTATGCTCCACGACCGCTGGACTAAGTGTGTAAATGTAGGAGGGGACTATGTCGAAAAATAAACGTGCTAGGTTTTCTAAAATTGACGCCTTCTGTCTTAGGCCACGAACTTATCAAACACCCCTCGTAATTTGTCATAAGTTCTATTGTAGGTTTGTGCAAGTAAAACAAAGTGGGGCATTGTATCTTTAAGAAAGACACATAACACGTTTTGTTGGACTCTGAAGCCTGAACACAAAGTGCATTAAAAACTCTTTTTCATAAATACGTCATCACATCAGACCTGCCCCTTAAAGCAAACCCCAAATGAATGTCGGTGGTCGTGGGTGATGTATGTCTCCACCAATTAAATTACCCTACACTATATTCTGCGTCACTATGGCAGCTGATTCAAAGTACAAAGTAGATTTATTAATGATGTATGTATACCTTATAAAACCTTGAGATTCGTCTCTTTGCAGGCAGCCACAAGACAAGAAACCCAAAAGAACGCATTGAAAAAAATGACCAATAAACATCCAATGTGCAGACAGAGAAAACAAATCTTGCAAACGATAAAAGTAAGTAACTAGCAATGAAAGTGAGTGCATTGACACCAAGCCCAGAGCAGATAACCAGACTATGATCGCATAGCTTTGCAGGGTGAAATTATTGTTTATTTTCCTACAATTTCTTAAACTCTCCTCTCATGCCTGCACGTATTGGTAATCGATAGCAGTCAGCTGTTGTCAGCCAGAATGCTTAGTTATAAATCTTTTAAACAAAGGAAAATGACGCTGGTTAAGATAAGCAAGAGGGTAAATGAGACTCTGGGGAGAAGAAATAAAATCGTTGTGGAACAGTTGCAAGCAGCTGATTGATAGGCAATCAATAAATGCATACTGATACAGAGACTACATCCTCTGTGGAACTGAAAAACTCCCATTTCTAACCATAGCTTCATTTTGCATCTGATAGCAAAGGTCTCAGATTAGGAATCACAATAATCATCGTCGTCATTATGTGCCGTGTTGTATGACATGGATGATCGTGGCCTTGACCATGATTGCACTCAGCAAATTTTTCCTACAGAAGAGGTTTGGCATTCCCTTCCTCTGGGGCAGTGTCTTTACAAGACGGGTGACCCCAGCCGTTATCAATACTCTTTAGAGATTGTCTGCCTGGTGTCAGTGGTTGCATAAGCAGGACTTGTGATTTGCACCAGCTGCTCACATGACCATCCACCACCTGCTCCCATGGCTTCATGTGACCCTGATCGGGGGGCCAAGGAGGTGCTACACCTTGCCCAAGGGTGACCTGCAGACCAGTGGAGGGAAGGAGCACCTTACACCTCCTTTGGTAGAGACATATCTCCACCCCACCACCCAGTCATGATCATCCTTCCCATTATAGTATTATTTATTCTCTCAATGATTTCAGAACAGTGCACCTGGGTGAAGTGAAAGTCGTTTTGAATTATGAACACTCAGTACAAGTGGAGAAATCCTTAACTGCTCCAAGTATTCTCTTCGCATGATCCTCTGCAACATCACTTTTGATCTTCAATAATCATTTCACAAACAATTGATTTGACATCACCTTCATACAACAGTGTTCTTCCTTATCCCTCACAGGACAACCAGCATTACTGAAATGCCTTGTGTTAGCCTTGATTTAAAGATGCTATATTTCAGGTTTTTTTGTTGTTTGCTTTTAAATTATAGTAATGTTTTATATATTGCACTGTACTGCTGACACAAAACTATGAATTTTATGATCGATGCCAATGATAATAAACCTGATTATGTTTATGCAAGTTGTGATGTCACTTGAGGTAGGGCTACAGGATCTTTAATGTTCAAAGTTCGAAGTAAATTTATTATTATGTCACCATATACAACCCAGAGATTCATCTTCTTGTGGCATTCTCATAAATTCACAGCAGAATAATAACCATAACAGAATTAATGAAAGACCAACTTGGGCATTCAACCAGAGTGCAAAATACAACAAATTTTGCAAATATGAAGAGAAAAATAATAATAAGTAAGCAATAAATATCAAGAACATGAAATGAAGAGTCCTTGAAAGTGAGTCCATTGGTTGTGGGGCCAATTCAGTGATGGGGCAAGTGAAATTGAGTGGACTTACCTCCTTTGGTTCAAGAGGCTGATGGTTGAGGGGTACTAACTCTTCCTGAACCTGGTGGTGTGAGCCCTGAGGTTCTTGTACCTTGTGATGGCAGCGGTGAGAGGAGAGCATGACGTGGGCGGTGATGGTCCCTGATAATGTCCATCTGAATAAGGGTCATTTATGATCTCACCTGCAGTCTGCCACCTCCCACTCTGTGGCAGCCTGCAAGCAGTGGGTTCTTAATGGTGTTTCCCATAGGGAAATATGGGCTATATTATTTATTTGTGACTGGATATTTTTCTCTGCTATCATAACTATGTGCTGCGGGCAACTGGTGGGACCGTATTTCGCACCTTGGCCCTACTGGAACACTGCTTCATTTGGCTGAGGTCACGTGTATGGTTTAATGACGATTATACTTGAACTTAGAAAGGATACAATTCCACCCATCTAATTCTGTTTTCGGGGTGGGGGGGTAAATAAAAGGAATATGAGGAGAAAGTTGCTAATTTAAAAAGGAAATTAAGAAATCTTTTGTTTTATACTCATATAAAAATAAATATACAGTATATACTCATGAACAAAATAAGTGTAAACTTACCTCTCTTCAGACTGAAGAGGGGTAAATGCTAAACTCAGAGCTCAACAGCATCCCATCACAGGGACTACACTGCCACCTACTGCTCTGGATGATGATTCGCTTGACCCCTCCTGCAAAGGGAGGAACTGTTTCTGGCATTCCTCAGTACTGGAGCAGATAGATTTAATGCAAGATAGAAAAATATCAAATTGATTAATAGCTTAAGACATCTGACCTAGAAGGAGCAGGTAAAAAGCTGGCATTGGTTACACTGGCGTGAGGAACTCATAAGGAAGCTGTTATTCAAAACTCCGAAGGGGGAGAGAGAAATTGTCCTTGATGATATGTTGAAGATTTCCTCCTGCCGGTCAGAGACTTAAATTTAAAGAGGGGTTTTGTGCATAAGATGGTAGTTGTGACACTGATTATCCTGGAGACAGGTTACATAGAAAGAAAACAACAATGGAAATGGGTTTCCCGAATTTAACAATAGAACATAAAAGAGTACAGCACAGGAACAGCCCATTTGGCCAATGAACTAGCTAAAAAGCAAGGCAAAAACTAATTCCTCCTACCTACACAATGTCCATATCCCTCCATCTTCCTCACATCCACGTGCTTCTCCAAATATCTCTTAAACGCCTCTAATGGCCATACCAGGCACTGCATTCCAGACAT
Organism: Hemitrygon akajei; assembly: GCF_048418815.1. Lineage (NCBI taxonomy): Eukaryota > Metazoa > Chordata > Chondrichthyes > Myliobatiformes > Dasyatidae > Hemitrygon > Hemitrygon akajei. The sequence continues at coordinate 24,066,797 of NC_133137.1, read as the reverse complement.
CCATGACTCGGAGTAAAAAAATTATCCCTCACATCCCCTCTCACCTTCAATGCATGCCCCCTGGTATTAGATGTTTCAATCCTGGGAAACAGATACTCTGTCCACTCTATCAATGCCTCTCATAATCCTATAAACCTCTATCAGACCTCCCGCCAGCCTCCGCTGACAAACCAAGTTTGCTCAGCCTCTCGTGATAGTACGTGCCCTCTAAACCAGGCAGCATCCTGGTAACCCTCTTCTGCCCCCTCTCCAAAGCCTCAACGACCTTCCTATAGTGGGACAACCAGAATTGTACGCAATACTCCAGATGTGGCCTAACCAGTATTTTATAAAGTTACAACAAAACCTCCTAACTTTTGAACTCAATGCCTCGACTAACAAAAGCAACCATTCCATAAGCCTTTTTAACCTGTGTAGCCACTTCCAATGAGCTATGTTTTAGTCTGCAATACGAGAGGTGATTGATAAGTTTGTGGCCTAAGGTAGGAGTCAATTTTTAAAAACCTAGCACATTTATTTTTGAACATAGTCCCCTCCTACATTTACACACAGTCCAGCAGTCGTGGAGCATACGGATCTTGGACCCCCAGAAAGTTTGAAGTTAATAACTCATCTCCTTCTACCTTAGGCCACAAACTTATCAATCACCCCAATGAGTTGTTAACTGATGAGTTATTAACTTCAAACTTTCTGCATAATCAAAGAGTTGAACTGCATGTGCATGTAAAGAGAACTGTATAACTCATCTCCTTCTACCTTAGGTCACAAACTTATCAATCACCCCTGCTGTGGACACTTTCTGAAGGTCCAAGATCTGTATGCCTCACGTCCGCTGGACTAAGTGTGTAAATGTAGGAGGGGACTATGTTGGAAAATAAATGTGCTAGGTTTTCTAAAACTGACTCCTTCTACCTCAGGGCACAAACTTATCAATCACCCCTCATACTGGTTTAATACCACAGATGCTGAAAATTTGAAATAAAACAGAATATTTTGAACTACCCAACAAATCAGGCAGCATATGCAGAGAGTGATACACAATCAAATGTTTTAAGCCAATGACTTTTCTTCTAAACTGTTGAAATGTCAGATGAAAAGTAATTGACTTGAAATATATTTCACTCCGCACAGATACTACCTGACCTGCAGAGCGTGTTCAGCTTTCACTGATAGCTTGATACTAAACAAAAGCAAAATCTTATTTTTATGCACATAAGGGAAGATGCATGTTAACAAATTACAAGAATTTTGGTCTCACTCAGCCTAAGGCAAGGTCACACTAAGGGGAGATCTGATGCAGGTTTATAAGATTATGAGAGAGATAGATAGAGTAGACAGGGAGTACCTGTTTCCTGAGGTTGAAATGTCTAATACAAGAGGGCATGCATTGAAGGTGAGAGGGGGTAAGTTGAAGGGGGGATGTGGGGGGTAAAGAGAGTGGTGGATGCCTGGAATGCACTGCCTGGTGTGGTGGTAGAGGCAAACACATCGGAGGCTTTTAAGAGACGTTTGGGTAGGCACATGGATGTGAGGAAGATGGAGGGATAGGGACATGGTGTAGGTAGGAGGGATTAGTGTTTTTTTTCAATTTACTTTTCAGCTGGTTCAGCACAACATCGTGGGCTGAATGGCCTGTTACTCTAATATGTTCTATTAGCCGGCAGAATGGCAAATGTGACCTACAGGCATGTTGTTAAATCTTCCCACTCGGCAGAGGAGGTGGAGCCAAAAGGATTGTTGGGTGGGGGAGAAAGAGGAGGAATTAATCATTTAAAAATAGAGAGTGCATGCCTAAATCATATCAGATGCTGTCTTTAAGGTCACGGGCTTTGAGGTGTCCAAGAACCCCACCATGAGGCACATAATTTAAATCAGGCTCCCAGAATATTATAAGGTGCCTGCATAGGTTTGACTGGGTGCTGAAGGAGGCCGGAGCTGCCTATTATACAAGCTGATAGGCTGAGAGGGTTTACCCCCTGTTCCTGGCAACACCCTCTGACATTGTCGGCTCCCTCTGGCCCAAGCCCAGCTTCCTTCCTGCTGCCTTGACTGCGGGATACTTCATTCTCCCCACTAATCAGATCTCAAACCACACCCGAACGTTGTCTGGGACCATCCCCACGGGGTCACCTCTCGGCTGTCAGGTTGTGGGCGGGAGGTGAATGAAACTGAGCAGGATCGCCACAATTCTGGGCAGTGCTGGATTCTGTGGTTCTTTCTGAAGTCACTGACCGCCCATAAACCCGGAGCCCTTGTCCTGCCATCAAGAAAGCTGCTGAAATGCAATCTTGTCACCAGCTTTGCTTCCTACACCAACATAAAATACAGTGCACTTCCAGATTCTGGACTTAATCTTGATGCCCAACAGGTTGGCCATCAAGGCCAAGGCTCCAGAAGTTTATTCATTTAAATTACTCAAACAGGCTTCAGGAGCCAATCAATTCAATACATGTTTAAACTACCTCCTGGGACTCAATATCCCTTTGGAATAACTCAGATATTTATAAAATCTCAAAGTAAGCCTATTTTGTAAAACAGATGCAAGAAATACAAAACAGTATACTTTGAATAATAAAAGGGACCTTTTGTGGTCAGATGCCAGAGTCTAGGGGAGTACCACAGGGTCAGTGTGAGGTCCTCTACTTTTCACATTATATGTTAATATTGGAATTGATGTCTTTGTGGACAAGTTTGTGGGTGATACAGAGGCAGGTGGAGGGGGAGGTAGCGTTGAAAAAGCAAGGAGTGTGCGGAAGGACTTGGACAAGTTAGGAGAAGTGGCAGATGGAATATAGTGTAGGGATGTGTATGGCCATACACTTTGGTAGAAGGAATAAATGCAGAGACTATTTTCTAAATGGTAAATGAATTCAGAACGCGAGATGCAAACAGGCTTGGGAGTCACAGTGCAGGATTCCCAAAAGGTTAACTTGCTGGTTGAGTTGGTGGTAAGGAATGTTAGCATTCATTTCCAGAGAACTAGAGTATAAAAGCAAGGATGCGGTGCTGAGTGTATCATCAGGAGGGCTCTGGGAACGGACCCAAATGCAAGACACAGACACTGAAGTACCAGGAACAGGACGGAACAAAACTAAAGGACGGGACAGGTCGCAGACTAGGCTAGGGAAGCAGGACCAGCCGAGGGGACTGGGAACAAGGAGCCTGGGGTGGACTCTGAGCCAGAGACTGGACAAGGACCCAGAACCTGTGTCTTGACTCGGGCTCGGACCCCAAACCAGGCGAAGATGTGACGAGGCCTGGGTACTTGGCTTGGCTTGAGGCTGGGGTCTAGAGGCTTGGCTTGAGGCAGGGGTTCTTGAAGCTTGAGGCTTGGATAACTCAGAGGCTGGAGCTTGGAAGCAGACTAGGAACTGCACATCAACACAGAGCCCGGACTTATCCTTCGACAAGCTGGGACTCCTCTTTAACAGGACACTAACATGAGACTAGGTGATACATAGACATAGAGCCAGGACTTATCCTTCAACAAGCCAGGACTCAACTTCCACTCCACACCAAGGTGGGGCAGGACTATCTGTCGGGTAATGGCAGAACAGCCTGACTTACCCGACGGAGGCAAAGACAAGAAAGAATCCCCCCCGCAGGCAACGGCAGAACGGCCTGACTTACCCCACGAGGCGAGGACAGACATCGAAGAACGACAGACAGTTCCATCTCTGCATCGGGGTTGCTCCGAGTCGCAGTTACGGCCAGCAACCTTGGCTGGCTATGGAAACAACAGGATCCCTACCTAGCTCGGATTGGCTGACGGCCACCCAGCTGGCCCGGGAAACGGCCGAATCCATACCACAATGACAGCTCCGACTACTGACAGCAAGGATCCAAGAAGCAATGGTTCTCCAACATGACCTACAGATGGCAAGTGGCCATTCTAGCCTTCCACCGGCCATTTGCTCCCAGGGAATCTTGACAAGACAACCTCCCCCCCCCCCCCCCCCCCCCCCCCCTCAAACCACACTCAATCCCAGGGCCACTTATATTCCCAGCCCCCAGGATGAGCATCAGGTGCTTATGGTTAAGTCCAACCGAAACAAGGGACAGCCGGAGGACCTGGAGTCCGGAGTCCGCCGACTGGACCGTGAACGGAATGCGGTCTTCGGACCGGACCATGACAGAATGAGGCTTTATAAGGCATTGGTCGAGCCACGTTTGGAGTATTGTGAGCAGATTTGGGCCCCAAATCTAAGAAAAGACATGATGGCATTAGAGAGAGTCCAGTGAAGGTTTACAACAATGATCCCAGGAATGAAAACTTTTGAATATTGAAATGCCTAGATCTAGTGGGTGTGGAGAAGATGTTTCCAATGGAGTCTATGACCAGAAGTCACAGCCTCAGAAAAGAGAGGCATCCATTTAAAAAAAGAGATGAGGAGGAATTTCTTTAGCCAGAGGGTGGTGAATCTGTGGAATTCATTGCCACAGACTGCTGTGGAAGCCAAGTCATTGGGTGTATTTAAAATGGAAGTTGATAGGTTCTGGAGTAGTCAGGGTGTCAAAGGTTATGAGGTGAAGGCAGGAGAATGGTGTGGAGAAGGATAATAAATCAGCCATGATCAAATGGCAGAGTAGACTCGATGGACCTAATGGACCATTTCTGCTCCTAACTCTTATGGTCTTACAGTCTTATGAAAGGGTTAATGGATTGCTGTGTTTTATAGCTCTGGTGCTGAATTTATTGGAGCTTAGAAGACTGAGGGAGGATCTCATTGAAACCTACTGAATACGGAAAGGCCTAGATAGAGTGGACATGGAAGGAATGTTTCCAATAGTGACCCGAGAGCACAAACTCAGAATAGGACACTCCTGTAGAACAGAAAAGAGGAGTAACTCCTTCAGCCAGAGAGCTGTGAATCTGTGGAAGTCACTGCCATAGACGGCTGAGGAGGCCAAGTCATTGGGTATATTTAAGATTGAGGTTGATAGGCTCTTGATTAGTAAGGGCATTAAATTTTACAGGGCCAAGGCAGGAAAGGGAAAATATATCAGCCATGATTGAATGGCAGAGCAGACTCGATGGGCCAAAAGGTCTCATTCTACTCCTATGTCTTAAGGCTTCGTGATCTTATAGTAGATTGCTTTCTCACCATTCATTATATCGTGCTGTCTATACACTCATGGCTCCACTGCCTTGTGGGCAGCCTCGGGAGAGATAAAGGCTATGGGCATAAACTCAAACAGAAAATCTGGAGTGGAGCCCCTCCCTAAGCTGGCTGGACATCACTGAACATCCTTCTGGCAGCTCCAGCCGGTGCCAAATGTATTGCTTCATAAGCTTTCCTTTGGACTACACTGGTGAGGCCGAGAGGGGGATCGTGACGACCGGGCATCTCAGAATGTCCATGCCTTCCACTCAGGCTTGACACCCATTGTCCTTTGAGACAGACGAATGTCATCATCCTCATCATCATCCACGCATAATACAAGAAACTTACTAGATAAAATTCCTGAGTAGTAATAATGAATGTAAGCATTCAATACACCCAACAGATCAAGTCTTTTTTAATGCACAGAGAGACAGGGGAGGAAACTAATTACAATTGACTGGGTTAATACTCAGCATCTGCAATGCTTCATTTCCTTTTGTAATTTTTCTTCTGACTTGGTATACTTGCCCCAACAGTTCCTGTTCAGATTGAAGGTATTGCTAACAAGGTCAACGCTTATCACCCTTTCCAAGCTGCCCCTGAGAAGCAGGCCGAGGATGCTCCAGAATCAAGATCCTTCACTTGTTGCTTGAACTGAATTCAGAATCATAGTTTCCATTCCTGTGAGATTCAGAGATTGGTGTTCACGTTGTTCATTGCTGTCTGCTAAATCCATTCATTATCCATGCATCAAATGGAATGGTTGATCTTACCTTCTAAATTCCCTTGAACAGAAAAGCCTACAAAAAGTAGTGGATGCGGCCCAGTCCATCACGGGTAAAGCCCTCCCCACCACTGAGCACAAAGTGTTGTTGCAGTGAAGCAGCAGCCACCATCAGGGACCTCCACCATCCAGGACATGTTCCCTTCCCACTGCTGCCATCAGGAAGGAGGCACAGGAGCCTCAGGACCCGCACCACCAGGTTCAGGAACAGTTATTACCCCTCACCCATCAGGCTCTGGAACCCAAGGGGGTAACTTCACTCAGTTTCACTTGGCCCATCATTGAAATGTTCCCACAACCAATGGACTCACTTTCTCTTCACTTCATGCTCTCAATATTTATTATTTTTTTTAATGATTATTATTTCTTCCTTTTAATATTTGCACAGTGTGTTGTCTTCTGCACTCCGGCTGAATGCCCAAATTGGGAGGTTTTTTATTGACTCTGTTACGGTTATTATTCTATGGATTTATGGAGTATACCCACAAGAAAATGAATCTCAGGGTTTATATAGTGACATCTATGTACTTTGATAATAAATTTACTTTGAACTTTAAATATCCTTAGTAGAACTTAAGTTTGCACAATGTGCTAGTTTATTATCCAAGTCGATTGGTCATGAACAGTAAAGGGAGCAACGAGCCCTGAGCACTGCTGGAAGGGATTTTATTTTGCTGGTGACAGATACGCCATGCCCTGGTAGTCCCATTTTAAACATCAGTAACAATAAGCTCTTTCATATTCCTTCCACTGCTGAGATTATTCATAGTGAAAACTTCCCTGGGTAAACACTGCTGAACACTGTGCAGATGAAGAGATGATGTTGGGATTTTTAAATAAAAACTTTGGACTCCTTGCAGGTAACAAAGAGTAGTTAGTGTTGTAATTATAGGGAAGCAGGGCAGCTAATTTGATCTCAGCAAGCTCCCAGAAACAGTGGCATGATGATCTATATTAACAATTCTAATTTTAGAACAAATATTGACCGTGACACATGAAAGCCCTCAATGGTGCTGAACTGTTTTTTATGGGGGAGGTGATGGGACCTCAAGATTACTTTATCTGCTGATCCTCATTGCCACACAAACTGTGCAACGATTGCACGAAACACGATGATTTCACTTGTGTTCTGGCTTAACAAACACATAAAATAAAGGTTTTTATTTTTATTTATAGTCTATTTACTTATTGACATACTGAATGGAATAGGCCTTTCGAGCCATGCCGTCCAGCAATACCCCAATTTAACCCTAGCCTAATCGTGGGACAATTTACAATGACCAATTAACCTACTAACTGGTCTTTGGAACGTGAGAGGAAACCGGAGCACCTGGAGGAAACCCATGTGGTCACTGGGAGAACATACAAACTCCTTACAGGCAGCAATGGGAGTTGAACCCATATCGCTGGTTCTGTAAAGCGTTGTGTTAAGGTTGTTATAGCCGGGGGGTGGTGGTGGACAAGCACTCACTACCTATTAAATGCCCCCAATGGCGTGGGCCTCAAACAGCCTCTGACAACCAAGTCCCTGCTCCTGGCCTTCACGTGTGGCTCAGCTACTAAGCCCAGCAGAGCTGTTTCTACTGACAGGAGAAGGGACAAAGGTGTGTTACTGACACCTTAAAGCCAATTGCTATGGTAGGCAGCTCATCAAGGAGAAGGAAAACTCTGGTCTTAAACCTCTGCTGCCGGGTGACTATACCCACTCATGGGAAAGACTTGGAGTAAATCCCAAGGGAAAAATCCAGAGTTGGAGTCCCTAAAGCAGTCTTACACTGAACTTAATGCCGACTGGTACTCCTGCAATGCTGCTGGTGCCAAACTGAATCGGTCTCTGGTGTTCCTTTAAGTTCAGCAGATGCATGGAGAGGGGGAGCTTGCTACATGGGCAACAGCTTGCTCTCCATAATCGTACTGCCCAGCTTGTGTAGACAGCTGGGATGCAACATCCATGGTCAACCATGGTCAACCCCGACTGATGGAGGCCTCGTCATCATGTCTTAAGCACTACGTTACCGTGTCACCTCTTCTCAGTATTTTGCCAGGAAAACCACGCTGCCTTAATGACAAGTTCGATATCCAAAGATAACTTCCTGCAGCCAGAACCTATATGACAGAATTTGAGATCTGACCCATTCAGGCCAGCTCGCCTCCTGGCTGCACTTTTCAGGGTGCACCGGTTGGAAACCATCCTTTCTAAATCAATACATTAATGTTAGCAGCACAGAGAGATGAAATACTCCTTCAACAAAATTATACTTTGCTCTTTCAGCAGAAAAAGTATCCAGTTACAATAACTCAGGTCTTTTAAAATCTCCAAAACAACCCTGGTTTATGAAAAGAAATACAGAACTGTACAGGGCTTTTGTTAAATCTGTTGTATTTGTCCAGTCTATCCCTTCATATTGTGCTAACATTAACGGGCAAAGCTCTCCCAGCCATTGACACTTCTACATGAAACAAAGTGGCGTCCATATCAGGGACGCCCACAACCTGGGGATCGTGTTCTCTTCTCGTTGCTGCCATCAGGAAGAAGGTACAAGAGTCTCAGGACTCGCATCAGTAGGTTCAGGAACCCTCAACCCTTGAGCACTTAAAGCAAAGGGGATAACTTCACTGAACTTCAGAAATGTTCCCGCAACCAATGGACTCACTTTCAAGAACTCTTCACCTCATGCTCTCGATATTTATTGCTTATTTATTTACTATTATTATTTCTGAATTTTAGTACTTGCACAGTTTGTTGCCTTCTGCACTCCAGCTCAACACCCTAGTTGGGCAGTCTTTCATTGATTCTATATTGGTTATTATTCTATAGATTTATTGATTACGCCCACAAGAAAATGAATCTCAAAATTATATGGAGACGTATATGTACTTTGTTAATAAATTTACTTCGAACTTTGAAGTCTATTAATTCACAATGTAGTCAAATAAGTATGTTTGATGTTCAAAGCACCAGAGTTTCCTTATATGATCTCTTTAAATAACCCGAGCCCTTCATGTCCTGTGGCAGCAGGAACTTAGATTGCAGATCTTTCCCCAAAACAGTGGCTGCTCCACGATTAGTGCATCCCTAAGCATGTTCTCCTGCAGCCTGGAAATTGCCATTCACTTACAGTCATCTCATCGCACTGGAAGACCAACACGTTTCACGAAGAGAGAGTTGATGATCTTCCAGCAGCAAACAATGTTTGTTCAAAAAGTCAAAGGAACGGAAAGAAATGCTTAAATGAACTGAACTGTAAAGTGGACACCTGAATTGTTCAGTAGTAAAAGAAATCCCCTTCACGAGCTTAGGGTATCCCAAAGCACCTCGAGATCAATGAAATCATGATAAATGGAGGTGATGCTGATATGCAGCAAGTGAGACTGACAGTTTGCATGCTACAAGCCTCCTCAAGCAGGAGCAGAGAGACCGTGTTAAGGGATCAGATGGGTCCAGAAATAAGCCCCCTGTTCCTGAAACATTACTACAAAGACTGTTGAAGCCTTCTGAGCAGACTGTGCACCAACAGGGCAGTAGTTATCAGTTGGAGTTCTGCATGCAGCCACCAGTCCTATTTTAGTTCATGAATCCATTGCCAAACACCAAATTTTCTTTAAGTTATCTTTGCCCAGTTTCCTGAGTATTACCAGAAGTCCAAGTGCGTATTTGCAATACGCACAACACATGTATTTTGCAACAAAAAAAGGCTGAAACCCAATGTTTAGGCATTGATCTTGATCAGAATCAGAGTCAGATTTAATATCATTGATTCATATAGCGTGAAATGTTATCTAAATGAATTTTGATGCAAGAGCTAATTGATTCATTTACACAAAACCCTGTTTACATAAAGACCTATTTACATAATGACCTGTTCTGCAAAGAAAGCACAACAGCGCCTGCACTTCCTCAGGAGTCTGTGGAGATTTGGCATGTCATCAAAAACCTTGGCAAACTTCTACAGATGTGTAGTGGAGAGTGTATTGACTGGCTGCATCACGGCCTGGTATGGGAACACCAATGCCTTTGAATGGAAAATCCTTCTAAAGCTAGTGGATTCAGTCCGGTATGTCACGGGTAAAGCCCTCCCAACTATTGAACGCACCTACATGAAACACTGTCGTAGGAAAGCAGCATCCATCATCAGAGATCCCCACCACCTAAGCCATGCTCTTTTCTAGCTGATGCTATCAGGTAGAAGGTACAAGAGCCTCAGGACTCACACCACCAGGTTCAAGAACAGTTACTACCCCTCAACCATCAGATTCTTGAACAAAAGCGGATAACTACACTCATCAATTGAGATGCTCCCACAACCAATGAGCTCACTTTATGGACTCTGTATCTTGACAGTTCATGTTCTTCCATTTCATACTTGTCACTTATTGCCATTTACTTATATTTGCATTTGCACAGGTCGTTGTCTTCTGCACTCTTTCATTGATCCTGTTTACAGTTACTATTCTATAGATTTGATGAGTATGCCCACAGTAAAAACAAATCTCAGGGTTGTGTGTTGTGACATGCATGTACTCTGGTAATAAATTTCATTTGAACTTTATCATAGTTTAATTTCTTTAAATTTTAAAACTCTAAATGACAGACAGATAACATGCTGAACTGCAAAATGAACTCCAGAATTATTCAATAGTGAAGTCCCAATGTATAACCTTTTCCCCTTCTTCTTGCTGACTTCTTTCTGATTACTTGAGTAAGTGAAACCCAGGGCAGTAAATCAGATCAAATAAAAGGCGTTTCTGAGCTGTCGTCAACAGCAATATAGAGTTAGTGTGTGTTTAAAAGAGTTGCCTTTTTTGCTGAGCACTTTCCACATCTTTGGCAAGCGGCAAAGTGATTTGCAACCAATAAGGTACAGAAGTTGTTGTTTAATATGCAAGTGACAGCTAAAGTGCACACAACACTGCCCACACAAAGTGGGGATGAATTTCTAATTGAGCTGTTCTTTTGCCAACGGATGATGGATTAATGTTGGACATTGTACAAAGGGAATTCACTGTTCTTTGACAACAGTGTGCTATAAGGTCACCTGCACTCACCCAAACAGAGGGATAAGACTTTAGTTTATGGTCTTTTTCAAAAGGTGTGTGTGTAAGTAAGTGATAGGTCTGGTTTGCTCCATATATTGCACAAATTTTGGCTATGCATGGAACTCGATGACATTTTCCCAAGCTTTATACAGTTCCATTTGATTTGCAGAGTTTTTGACAATGATGTCTTGATACAGGTAAGAAATTGTGAAGATGTCATCTTCCCCTTTATCATCATTTTAACAGAAAATGTATAACAGGTGTACGCTATCTGCGTATACCTTGTTAACAGTATGTATAACAGTTGTACAAGTTAACTGTTTATGCTCAAACCTCTCCCATCAAGATCCTACGGGAGGTAGGTTAGAATGGAATAACGGCCTTTAGGATTGATTCAACTTTCATTTGTGAACTATCTTCACAGCATCCATTCCATAACTCTGCACACTTTCGTCACACCGAACATGGGTCCTATCAGATTTAAAACATCCATAGCAACAGCCTAAATGGGAAGTGAGCTCCAGATCGTCAGGACTGTTTATCTAATGGAGAATTTAGTGATGCATCATGCTTTATTGATTCATGTGAGTTCTGCAGGTTTCTGTGCATGACTTTATATAACCTTAGCTTCCATAAATGACAGGCCTTTACCTTTTATCTACTTTCAAAATACTTAAGAGGTGAAGAGGCAGAAGTACAACTCCAAGCATTAGGGGCTCTGGGAGTGGTTCTATATATCTTATTTATTGCATCTATCTATTAATCTAACCATTTATTTATCTATATATTAATTATATATTTATATAGAGATACAATACAGTAACAGGCCCATGCAGCCCAATTAACTTCTAACTGATATGCCTTTGAAAGATGGGAGGGAATCAGAGCTCCTGGAAGGAACCCACGAGGGCACACAGAAAGCATAGGGACCCTTTACAGTCCGCAGCGGGAACTGACCCCAGTCTCTGGCACTGCGATAGCGTTACGCTAACTGCTACTCTACTGTGCTGCCCTCCCCCCACCCCGAAGATAATTTTATCATGATCTTCTCTGCCAAACAGAAACTGTGAACGTATCGTAAAACCACTGCAATGGCCACTTGCACCCTCTGTTGGGATGCGTGCTTTTGGCAGTGTGCAGTCTTGGCCTGTCGCATATTACAGACCTGCTGTGTGAAGTGTCTCTCTGTAACGGTGCCCGCAGCTCGCTGCCCCACTGCATCCAGTCCGGTGGATTTGTCAGCACCAGACAAAAGCCTGTGCACACATGGTTGGTTCCAAGTCACAGCTCACAGTCTTGTATGTTGTCGAACGGCTGCAGTAAGGTCGAAACGGGTCACTGAGCTAAAGGGAAACAGATATCTCAGCTCCACTGAGAAACAATCCGGTGTCAGATTTGGCGGCCTGCCCTCCAGAGGTGGTTGAGAAGGACAGAGCATCGATACAGGGATGAAATCCTAAAGGGGGACACACAGGCATTGTTAAAAGCTCCATAGATCAATCTACTTGTCGTGTGCTGGCATTCATTTTGCTCATACCCACATCTAAAAATATTAACATAAGCATTGATTCCTTCATCCCCACTTTTTAACTCCCCGTTACATTGTAATTCTTGGACTTCCATTGGGTAAAATGATAGTGGGTGATATCTGGTACAGTACTGTGCAAACATCTTTGGCACATGTAAAAAAATCTATAAAGCTATCACGCTTTCAAAAATAATGAAATGAGAAGTTTCTAAATATCAAAAAGTTACTATGAATAGCAGTAAACAGTAAAAAACTATGTTAAATCAATGCTTGGTGTGACCACCCTTTGAAACCTATCGAATATTGAAAGGCCTAGATAGAGTGGGCATGCAGGGAACGTTTCCAATAGTGGGAGAGCCTGGGACTGAAGGGCACTGCCTCAGAATAGAAGAGAAATGATGTATCTGTGGAATTCATTGCCACAGAGAGTTGTGGTGGCCAAGTCATTGGGTGATTTATAGCAGAGGATGATAGGAGCTTTGTTAGTAATGGCAGCAAAGATTATGGGCAGAAAGCAGGAGAATGGAGTTAAGAGAGAAAATATATCAGCCAGGATGGAATGGCAGAGCAGACTCAATGGGCTGACAAGCCCAATTCTGCTTCTGTGCCTTATGGTCTTAAAATACAAACGGCTGCTTTACTAAATCCTTTCACATCAAGAGATCTTTACCCTGTCTGCCCTGTGTGTAACTAGAACCCAGCAATGTGATTGCTTCTAGATGGCCGCTGAAATGACCACCCAGTTATTTGTCAGTTAGAGACAGACCTTAAGTGCTGACCTTCCCAGCATCCTACAGAGTGAATGAAAAATAAATAAATAACCACGACCCAATCCCACAGCAGCCCAGCCTTGCAATATTGAAATCTGCATTCCAAATGAACCAAAGTTCTGATCTACGGGGCTTCCTCTTTTTCCCATCTGCTGAACCATCTCCTTCAGTCACCAAATATGCTGACATAGAGTATGCTTCAGCCAAAATCCAGTAGTGCATTCCACGTCCTCACAATTGTTGATGTAAAAAATGTTCTCCTTCTGATCCACATCCTCAGCCCATTAAATGTAATTTTATTCAGAAACTAGATACAGAGAACAAGCAGAGACTAGAGGCCAAGAAAGGGAACAAAGTTATAGTGAAATGCATGGGCGCAAATGTGAAAAACATTAGGAATAAGATTCCAAAATGACTTGGCAGTGAAGAGTTACGGTATAGCTGAAATAAATGAAAGGTGCCACATCCCAGACAGCGTTAATGAATACAATCTATGGGTGCAGAGTGTTTAGGGAAAAAACCCAGTGCCGACAGGAATGGGGAGAGTGCGACCCCATACGTTAAGGAAACCTGAGACATCAGACAAGTTGAATATGAGGAGATTGAAAGCTATGAAATGAATTCCTTGATGAGAAGGGAATAAATCTAATGTAATGAGTATCAGGTTAGTGTTAAATTATAAATTTTTGCTTTATGGCGTGATAAGGATATGTGAACACCGAATATTTATCTAGTGGGTGAGTTCGATCAACCAGAAGTAGTTAATGCCCAGGTGGTTTTGAAGTCTGAGATAATAAACATCGTGGTTGACCTGGAATGGAAGACAATTCACTAGAGGCAAACAGATCTTGGTATGGTCGCAGTTAGTGACCCAGACAAGCTGCAAAGGAAAGAAATCACTGTGGAGGTGACAGATGCCACAGTAGAAGCTAAATTTTAAAATAAAGCAAAATGTTTAGACAAGGTGAATGGGACTGTGTGAGAGGAAGGGGTTGCTCAACTAGGGAAAATAAGATGATGAAGGATTAATGATGAAATTAACAATGACGATGAAGGGGAATAAGCCAGCCGGTGGTGCAGAGGCACCAAGGTGAGTGGTCCTGGGTTTGAATCCAGCCAGCTCCTTGCATGTTTTCCATTCATGCTGGATTGAGCATCGAGCTAGCAACTCATCCTTGTAAAAGAAAACAGACAAGTGCTAAAGATAGATAGATAGATAGATAGATAGATAGATAGATACTTTATTCATCCCCAAGGGGAAATTCAATGTTCCTCCAGTATGATATCACATAAACACAAGACAGACCAAGACTAACTGACCAAAAAAACCACATAATTATAACATACAGTTACAACAGTGCAAAGCAATACCATAATTTGATAAGAGCAGACCATGGGCACGGTAAAAAAAAGTCTCAAAGTCCCAGATAGCCCATCATCTCACGCAGATGGCAGAAGGAAGAAACCTCCAACGTGGCAACTGTGAGTCCGTCCGAAAACTTCCGACAACTTCGTGCCTCCGACCAGCCCTCCGACACCGAGCACCGAGCACCATCTCTGCCGAGTGCTTCAACCCCGGCTCCGGCCACCAAGCAACAGGCAAAGCCGAGGATTCGGGGCCTTCCTCTCTGGAGATCTCTCCGATCGCTCAGTAGCAGCGTCAGCAGCACAGGCATGTCAGAAGTTTCGCCAGATGTTCCTCCGTGCTTCACACATCCGTCTCAATCAAATCAGGATTGTGCACGGCCCCTACTTACAGATAACGGATATTCCTTACTGGAGTGGCCGCTGCGCCCTGCGTCGTCGCGCCGCCATCTTGAAACGGCAAGGTTGGCACACAGAGAGGAACAGCATCAATGAAGGGCAGTGATGAGAGATGATATAGGATGTCTTAGGGCAGGGATTCCCAACGTAGGGTCCACGGACTCCTTGGTTAATGTAAGGCTCCGTGGCATAGAAAGGAAGTTGGGAACCCCTGCCTTAGGGATCAGTACTGACACCAGGCGAGCTACTTGCCTAATAAACACAAACACGTTTGCACATAATAGATAACTAAGCAGATGAAATGTAACTTTATGTGCTAAATCACTGATAGGAAGAGGAAAATCAAAGCACAATCTCTGATTTCCGGGTGTCCAATGCTTCACTCACTGTAGCCATGAAGCATAAGATTAACCTATATGAGCATCCACAATGGAGCCCAAACAGAAGGGCAGGTCTTTACCGGAGGGTGAAGGCCTGTTGCAGCACATATTCGAAGTATAATCTTTACCAGAGCTGCAAGTGTGGAGTCCTCCAGGCAAAGGCCTCCATTGACTCTCCTCCAATGGACTATAAACACAAGAGATATCTGCACGGGCTGGAAATCTTCAGCAACACCCACTATGCAGCAGGTCAGGCAGCATCAATGGAGTGGAATAAACCAATGACATTTTAGGGTGAGGTCCCTCATCAATCCTAATCATTCCCCTCGATAGATGCTGCCTGACCTGCTGAGTTCCTCCAACTTTTTGTGTGCTGCTCCAACGGACCAAGTGTCTTGATATTCATTCTTTGCAGTGCACGCTCAAAGGGTCCAACACCTCTTCTGGATGCTGTTGGATCTGAGCAATTTTCAATCTCTGGGTTCTTTCAGGAGTTCAAGAAAGAGTAAAAGACTTTGATTCTTCATGATTGTTTATTTTACCATTTAAACAAAGGAACAGATACTAGGCAGACAAAGTAACGGTGATACAAAGCAGATGAGAGGTGAGAAATTAAAGAGATTCAATATGGCACCTTTGAAAAATGATTGAGTGTATGTTGCTTTTGGAAAATCTATCACCTTTATACTCTAGATAACAGAACCCAGTCAAAAGGCTACCCAATTATAACACCTGTATAATGTGCTAACACTTAGACAATTAAAAAATGAAAATGTGTCAAACCATCATGTAACCTTTGTACCACTGTCTGCCAGTAAGTGGGGCCGAATCACAACATAAATGCACAAATTTGTTAGCAAAAACTATGATTTTAGTCTTGCATTAATTCAACTAATATCTTATAAAAAGTGTAACTGATTCCAACAATGTCTAATTCTGAAAACACAGCGCTCAATCGCCCTGTGGGGGAGCAGGCTGATGACTCTTGGATTTCTCCTATTAGTCCCAGGAAAACCCCTTCAATGCAAACCCACATGGTGAAATGGAAGTTCCTCTGTTGCCTTCCGGTACTGCTGGGGGATTCCCTTTCAGCTCCTGATTCTCTGCACGGTTAATCTTTGCTTATTGTGTGCATAAGAAAACCGCCAACCCACAGCCCCAAAAGAAACTGGCACCAGTGCAATTTCGCACAACTTCTCAGTCGAGTTAGAGGTTCCACCTCACTGTGCCTTGGTGAAGCTGAGGGAAGAGTTCAATGCTTTGAGGTAGATTTTAATTAAGGTGCTGAATCCAATGTTATTAAGCACAGGAAAGAAAGTATAATCTTTTTAGCCATCAGATCTTTACATCTAACTTCTCCAAGGATTTTATCATATTAGTTTCTTAATAAATACGGTACTGTGCAGAAGTTTTAGGCAGCTAGGGTGCATGCATGGTACTGTGGTAATCTCATGTATTGCTCTGCACTGCTGCCGCAAAAAAGAGAAAAAAACAAAATTCATGATATATGTGAGTGATGATAAACCTGGTTCTGATATGGGTCTCTATTGTGGACTGAGAGTGGGAAGGGGACAGGGACAGGGGAATCATGGTTAGGATAAGGGGAGGGAGTGGGAAACACCAGAGAGACATTCTGTAATGATCAATAAACCAATTGTTCGGAATCCAATGACCTTGCCTAGCGTCTCAGGGCTGGGTGTGTCTGCACCCCACAGCACCATCCGCCCCGGCACTCCTTCTCTGCCATCTGACCCACACCCCTCCCATGGCGCTCCACCCTCACCATTCCCAACATCCTTTGCTCCCGCCAGATTTACAAACTCGCTCTCCGCTCCACATTAGACAAATACAGTACTGTGCAAAAGTCTTAGGCACCCTCGCTATCTATTTTAGACTTTTGCACAGGACTGTATATCATTGCAAAACCATCTGCATTACTCATAGCAGCAACGTGGAATGTTATCTGTTATGACAGCGGTATCCCAACGATTTCTCTTTCTCTCTGAAAATGTAGTCAACATGCTTCAGGTAAAATGATATGCGAAAGCCTCATAAATATCAGCACAAAGCATTCCAAATAACCCACAGGAGGATTCCTGTGGGCAGCAGAGGATAAACACTACCAGTAAGTTAATTATTGATTTGTTGTTTCATGTCATTGTTTGAAAGCCTCTGAATTCTTCATTTCTCTGGAGGAATTAAGTTTAGGTAATGTTTCACATTTTTAAAAAAACTTTCTTCTGAAATGGCATTATTAGTTCTGTTATGGCGATTTTTCACAAAGGTCTTCGAGACAGTTATTCTCACAGTAGCAGCCTGGGTGAGCTGAATTGCTCCAACCCAATTTACACGCTTAAGTGAGTCTGAGAATTCTCTCACATCAGCTCCTTGTTCGCTTTGCTTCAAAAGAATATGCCGCTAGCAGGTAAATATTTAGAGTAAAAGGTTTCCTCTTAAGTACGTCCAAGCCAAATTTGAAAATTATAGAAAATCAGACATTGGTGTGTACCTGCCCCTCGACCACGCTCTGAGCGCAGGGACAGGCTTCCGAGACTCCCTGCCGCTCTCATATAACGGTTTGACAGACACTGCTTGTGAACCTCAGCAGTCCCAAAATACATATCAACACTCAGGATGTGTTAAAACAAGGAAAACATTGTTACATCAATTTTTATTTTACATCTAAAATCACAAAAATATTCATGTCCTAGAAATGAATTCCAGCTTTAAAATGAACTCAGGTACACAATTTTAAATAACTGAACTTCCCCCAGTCATCCATGTCTTTCATTCATTTGAGCAGTAACTCTGCAGTTGAACGTGATATAACGTGTAAAGGTTTATTTTATACAACAGTGTAAAAGTCTTATGCACACACATATAGCTAGGGTGTTTAAGACTTTTGCACAGTCTGCTAGTAATTTTATGTATTGCACTGTACAGCTGTCACACAAAAAAAAAATCACATTTCATGATATATGTGAGTGATGATAAACCCGATTCTGATATGGGTCTCTATTGTGGACTGAGAGTAGGAAGGGGGCAGGGAGAAGGGGAATCATGGTTGGGGAAAAGTGAAGGGAGAGGGGAGGGAGCAGGAAGCACCAGAGAGACGTTCTGTAACGATCAATAAACCAATTGTTTGGAATCAAATGAGTTTGCCTGCTGCCTCAGGGCTGGGTGTGTCTGTACCCGTGCCCACCCCCGCCCCTAGCAATCTTTATCTGCCTCCTGACCCACACCCTTACCACCCTCTCCATTCCCAACATCCTTTGCTCCCGCCAGGTTTACAGACTCACTGTCTGGTCAACAAGTTGGCCCAAGTAAAGTGAGTAGCAGTCTTTGATATACAATCACAATCAGTGGTCCAACCATGACCAAGAAAGCTTGCTCTTCAAGAGGCTAAAGAAATTTGGCATTTCCCCCGTCAACCCTTACCAACACTTATCGGTGCACCATAGAAACCAAACTATGTAGATGCATAAAACCCTAGTGAGGCAAATTCTCTGTCTGTGACCACAAGAAACTGTAGAGAGTTGTAGACACAGCTCAGTAGATAACAAAAGCAGTTGCCCCCATGGACTCTTCATATATTTCTCACTGCCAGTATAAACAAAGACCCAACTTGCCCCAAATGTTCTCTCTTTCCCTCTCTTCCATTGAGCAGAAGGCATGAAAGACTGAAAATACATACCATCAGGCTGAAGGACAGCTTCCACCCTGCTGTTCTAGGACTATGAACGGATCCCTGGTACAATAAGATGGAATTTTGACCTCACAATCTACTTTGTGATTAACCTTAATGTTTCCCTGCACTGCACTTTCTCTATAGTTGTTACACTTTATCCCGCATTATTATTGTTTAATCAAGTTCTACCTCAATGTACCAGGTAATGATTTGATTTACCAGAAAAGCATGCAAGACAAGCTTTTCACTGTGAAAATAACAAACTAATTCTAATTCCATTTCCAACATTCACAGCAACAAACATTGGGGTTATTTTCTTTCCATTTCAATAGGGGCTGAGAGCTGAAGAGAATGAGCTAGCTGATTGTACACATTGTGACAGATTTTCAATTGTAATGGCTTCAGTAGAAAAGGATATATGATGAGCAAATGATTGACAGCTGTCAGTTTTCTGCATTCACCAAAAGAAAAGCACAAATCGTGTTACTTTCTCTAATGTTAACATTGCTAAGACACCACTCTCAAACATAAGCATTCATATTGTGCACAATTCTCAGATTTCCTGCATTAAGAAATGTATCGGCATTCTGTCCTTGGGAGGAAAATAGCTCGAGCTTTGCAATCTGCTTGTTCGTAAGTAAGTAGTTTCGGGCTGAATTGAGAATGGAAGAAGGAAACAGGAGAAAATTTGCAGATGCTGGAAATCCATACAAAACTAACAAAATGCTGGAGGAACTCAGCAGGCCAGGCAGCATCGATGGAAAAGAGCACAGTCGACTTTTCAAACCAAGACCCTTCATCAGGCCTGGGAAAAGAGATGAGGAGTCAGAGCAAGAAAATGGAGGGGGGGAGGAAGAAGCACAAGGTGAGAGGTGAAGCTGGGAGGGGGAGGGGTGAAGCAAAGAACTGGGAAGTTGATTGGTGAAAGAGATACAGGGCTGGAGAAGGGAGAATCTGATAGGAGAGGACAGAAGGCCATGGAAGAAAGAAAGGAAGGGGGAGGATTACCAGAGAGAGGTGATAGAGGGTAAGGAGATAAGGTGAGAGAAGGAAATGGGAATGGGGAATGGTTGGGGGGGGGGGGGATTATTGGAAGTTCAAGAATTTGATGTTCATGCCATCCTGAATGTGGCCTCATCGCAACAGTAGAGGAGGCCAAGGACTGACATGTCGGAGTGGGAAGTGGTATTAAAATGGGTGGCCACAGGGACATCCCACTTTTTCTGGTGCTCAGTGAAGTGGCCTCCCAACCTATGTCAGGTCTCACCGATATACGAGAGGCCACACTGGGAGCATCAGATACAGTAGGTGACCCCAACAGACTCACAGGTGAAGTGTCGCCTCACCTGGAAGGACTGTCTGGGGCCCTGAATGGTGGTGAGGGAGGAGGTGTAGGACAGGTGTAGCACTTGTTCCACTTGAAAGAAATTTGCTTTCTTTAAAAGGATTGGAGTTGTCAATTCACCGTTCCTTCTAACTGCAAAGCTCCCGCACACATAACTTTTGTTTCCACGCAGCTGGAACAAAGAGAGATGAGAAAAAGTTTTCCAAGTGTAAAAGATTTTCTTTGTAATATGTATTTCATTAGATCCTTCAGTTAATAAATAAAATAAAAAGAATGTGATTTTTCAATTTTCATTCTAAATATTCATAGTATGCTAATTACAGGGAAAACATTTAAATTTCTTGTTCAGAGCAATGGTTGGTCTGTACATCTATAACTAAGATTAGAGAGAAGGTTGGTTGTCATTTAACTATTGCCCATTAGGCATATCATTTGAAATGCAGAACTGAGATTTAGGGAGAGTGACAAAATTAGTGATTGCAGTCAAAACTTCAGTTATCTTGTCACTCTCCCTAAATCTCAGTTCTGCATTGTAACCAGTCACTGTGCTCCGAATTCTGGTCCGAACAATGTAACGGGCGGTAAAGGACGATAACTGATCTTTGACAATGGCACTCCCAGCAACTCACATTGTCAACAGAGTTCTTACCCGCACCTTGTTTGACACATCGGGCGGCAACCTTGCCACTTCTTCAGCGTTTGTCTGTTTTACGAGGCCCGGGTTGCTAGATCGAAGCTCAGCTCAGCACGAATGGAGCCGGCGGGACTTTCCGTCCCAAAGTCCGGGTGCAGATACTACATCACTGTCATAGTGTTCTAAGTGTAGAGGGGGAAATGGTACTGAAGTTTTTATAGTGTATTTGGCATTGTCTTGCTGAATCTCACATTGAATTGTTTTGACTTCCAGTGAATTAAATCACCAGAGCCTGTGCTAAGACTTTGTGTAAGGCAGCAAGAATGGCGACGGAATTGCTGCAACACTGCTCGCCTTACCATGTGCGAACTGATGACCTGAGACGCATTTATCACTAGGCAATGATCTCAGGAAGCAGCCAAGGGAACGGCAGGCCGAGATACAGAATGTAAAGATTAGCAAGGAGTGAATCTGCCCACCTCAACACTCATACCAGAATAGTTACAGTACGTCGGCAGCGGTTCAGGACACGGTCGCAGACGGAGCTGGTATCACTGTCACTGTTGGAGTGACGATTTGGAGAGGAGTTTTGGTTCCCGTCCACCTAACCCAAGTGCGAGGTTGGATCACTCGAGGTGCCGAGCCGATTCGGTGAGATCGAGAACGGCTTCGGGCTGTGTCGGCACGCCGGGATCCGGGTCCCGGAGCAAGACACCGCCCGGTGCTTGGACTATTTAAGTGCCGGTCCAGTTTCAATTTGAATCACAGCTTTGTTCTCCACACTGACTACACTTCAGAAATAGGCGGAAAGTCAGTAAAGGTTCTGTATAGAATGCGGGTGGTGGAGTGGAGATAAATCTCTACCGAAGGAGATGTAAGGCGCTCCTCCCCTCCGCTGGCCTGCAGGTCACCCTCGGGCAAGGTGTAGCATCTGCTTAGCCACCTGATCAGGGTCACGTGAAACCATGGGAGAAGGTGGTGGATGGTCATGTGAGCAGCTGCTGCATATCACCAGTCCAGGCAGACAATCTCTGAAGAGTATTGGTAATGGCTGGGATCACCCGTCTTGTAAAGACACTGTACAGAAGAAACCACTTCTGAAGAAAAATTTGCCAGGAACAAACATGGTGAAAGGCCATGATCGCCCACGTCATTGGGTAGGGCCCATAATGATGATGATAAAATGCAAGTCTGCCATTTCCTTTTTAATCTGATAATTGCAGTATTCTAATGTTCCTTGTTAAACTATAAGCACATAAGGAATGGGAGCAGGATGAAGCTAATTGGCTCCTTGGACCTATTCAGCCACGGGATAAGGTCATAGTTGATCAAGCTTTGGCCTCAGTAACGTTTCTCGCTCTCTTCCCCCCCACACAAACTGTTAAGCTCTATTGGCACACATGTTTCATCCACTCTAAAAGGAATCCCAAAATTATGGTAACTTTGTTTATTTTGGTCAAATTCTCCCTTGGAGTCAGTAGTTTAACCACAGTGCACTTTATTACAACAGCTACATTGGTGAGGAAATAGCAGATTGCAACCAATTACATTAAAGGCAAGAGGATCAATAACACTCAAAGGGACATAATGATTAAAAGCTTCTGTCGTGAATAGGCAGAGCAATCTATCGCTCACAGGGATAATGTTTCTACAAGTCTCAGAGGAAACAAAGAGTTTGTTAATTAGATTGGTTTATAAGAGGCCCAAAAGTTACATTAATAATCCAAATCAAGGAATTGAGTTTCTTTTAAAAAAAACTAACTTTGGAGTTATTTGTAAAGATAATTTCAGAGCTTGGTAAAAGGAGAAAGCTGCCCTTATCCAAACCTCTTGTGATGTTGGGATGAAATACCAGCCAGCTGTTGCTCAGCCTCTGAGTAAAGGCTCTTTACTTGTTAGAACTGCTAATGCAGCATCGAATTACCAAACTAGGCCTCGATTACACTTGGGACCAGATTGAATCAGGTTTATGAGCATAAATCCAATGATGGCGACTGGGGGATCTGATTCAATTAATATAATAAAATAAAAATAAATACCCAGTGGCAGTAATGAAACATCATGAGCCCTGTGGGCCTCCGCAGCCTGACGTAGAGCATTGGACTTGAAGGTTTCTTGAGCATCTGGATTTACTAATTGTTGCCTTAATGAGAGTCATTAAGCCCTTGTGCTTTCTGTGCAATCTTGTCAAGTTAATTGTAACAGGCACAAGTTTTCCACTTCCTATGATTATTTAATGTGGACTCCTGTTTAGCATTTATTGCGGAGTCCTTGTGTTGTGAGTGATTTGTCTTGTGGTGTTGCTCAGTCGAGCCACCCTCTATGCACTGGGGCTCAGTCGTTGCTAGCGCTCACCTCGTCAATGAAACATTTTCAAAAAGCATTTCTGCCTCACCAGTTCCTTTAGAGAGAAGGAACTCTGTTATCCCTCCCTAGTCAGGACTGTATTGTGTGACCCGTGACTCACAGACCCTGAATACTCCCTTGAATGGCCCAGGAAGTATCTTCAGTTACACGAAATTGCAGTGAATTCTTTTAAGAAAGGAACCATCATCCTCAGGGAATTCAGGACAGGAATTACTGCTTAGTCAGTAGCATATCCCTTGAATATTGAAAAACTTATCGTGCAGGAGGAAGCATTCTCTCTGTGTTCTGCTTTGGTAGGACGTTCTAAAGCAGGGGTGCCCAACCCTTTTTTTAAACCATGGACCAATACCATTAAGCAAGGGGTCCATGGACCCCACATTGGGAACCCCTGTGCTCACTAGCTCATAATCTCAAAATCCTTAATTTTTCCCTGTTCCATATGCTCTAGCACTTTTCTCCTTTGGAATAGTCTTCCTCTTACTCACCTCTTCAACAGACCCTCCTTAGAAAACTGAATGAGGCGAGGAAGTGTTGGTGTGACCACTCTTATTGCAGGGTTTAGTAAATTAACTGGAAGTCAATTCCCGAGTTGGTCTGGTGGGGTTTGAACCCATGAACCTGGGCTAGTCTGTGCCTGCCCACAATGCAGCCCAGTCCCCGTCTAACACAGAACAGTCCAGCACAGGAATGTGCCCCTTGGCTCACAATGTTGTACTGAACTGGCTAAAAAGTAAATTAAAAAAAACCCCAAAAACTAATCCTTCCTACCTACTCAATGTCCATATCCTTCCTTCTTCCTTATATCCATGTGCCAATCCAAATATCTCTTAAAAGCCTCTAACTTATTTGCCTCTACCACTATTCCAGGTATCCACCACTCTCTGAGTAAAAATCTTACCCCTCACATCCCCCTTTGAACCTACCCTCCTCTCACCTTCAATGTATGGCATCTGTTAGTCTCGCGAGACCATGAATCTGTGCCTGGAAAGTCTTCTCCAGGGCGCAGGCCTGGCAGGGTGGTATGGAAGACCGGCACTTGCCCAAGCAGCAAGTCTCCCCTCTCCACGCCACCGATGTTGTCCAAGGGAAGGGCAAGGGCCGAGACAGCTTGGCACCGGTGTTGTCGCAGGAGTTGCCAGAACGAGGTTGAAGGCAACGTCGGACTGCCTTAGGGACTCCAGCTCCGGATTTGTCCTCAGGGTTCACTCCCGAAGCCTTTCCCATGAGTGGGTATGGCCGCAAGGCAGCGGAGGTTTGAAATCAGAGTTTTCCCTCTCTTAGATGGACTGCCTTGCCAGGCTGACGAGCTCCATCTACCCGAAACTTTCAATGCATGCCCTCTGGTATTAGGCATTTCTATCCTGAGAAAAAGACACTCCCTGCCTATTCTATTCATTGATCTCATAATCCTATAAACCCCTCTCAGATCCCCCCTCAGCCTCCGCCACTCCAGAGAAAACAACCCAAGTTTGTCCAGCCTCTCATGATACCACGTGCCCCCAAAACCGGGCGGCATCCTGGTAAACCTCTTCTGCACCCCCTCCAAAGCCTGACCATCCTTCCTAGAGTGGGGTGAGCAGTCCAGTTTAATCAAGGACTTGCCATTGGTATTTCAGTAGTTCATGAGGCTCACTGCAGCACAGAAGGAGTTAAAGTGCTCAAAGGTGCCTGACGAGGTGGGATAACGTACATTGGTTAAAGAGGACTGACCCCAGACTGGTTCCGAGACCTGGAATCCATCGAATGGAAACACGAGATTCTGACGATGCTGGAAATCCATAGCAACACCCACAAAATGCTGGAGGGACTCAGCAGGTCAGGCAGCGTCTATGGAGAGGGATAAAGAGTCAACATTTCAGGCTGAGACCCTTCTTCAGGACTGGTGATGATGAGGGGTCCCGGCCCGAAATGCCAGCTATTTACTCATCTCCATAGATGCTGAGTTCCTCCAGCATTTTGTGTGTGATGGCCCATCGACTGGAACCTGTCTGGCAACTTCCCTTTGGACAAACATAAAACACCCGTCAATGTGTCAATGAGAGTTGTGGCAGTGACATCACATGACATGTCCTTGGGGGGTAAAATGGGTAACCTGGGTTTATCAGAGGTGGGTGCAGGGAGAATACAAAGAATACAAAAACATTTATTATCAAAGTACATTATACAATCTTGAGATTCTTCTCCAAAAAGGCAGCCACAAAACATTAAAAAGACAGTCAAACACCCAGTGTGCAGAGGAAAAAAAGAATAAGTGCAAACAAATAGCATTCTGAACTGAAGTCCTCAAAGAGTTTGTCCATGGACTCTTAGCTCAGTGTATCACAGAGCAGCGAGCTGAACCAGCCCATCCCTCGTCTCGGGCTCCGACACCCTGACCTTTTCAATCTGGCCCGGCACCTAAATCGTCGTCCAAACATCAGGTTCTGTTGTGTCGATACGCTTGGTGGTCTGGACCCCACCACCTCGATTTGAATGTGTGGACGATGGATTGTAATGGGTAGTGTGGTCTAGCAAAGCCAAGAACATTACATTTCTTACTGAAAATAAGGTTATTCTCAGCTAATGGCAGTGCCTGATACAATGTTTAAAAAGTCATATTGGTTCTTAAAATTATACATTCAAAGTACATTTACTACTGAAGTATGTGTATACAACCTTGAGATTTGAGCCACAAAGCAAGAAACTGAAAGAACCCAATTAAAAAAAAGACCAACACCCAATGTATGGAGAAAGAGGGAAAAAAACAAATCATGCAAACGATAAAAGCAAGCAACATAATTCCAATCCAAATTGAGTCCAGAGACCCAAACTCCAGAGCAGCCTGGAGTAGGCCCAAAGCCTCCGTCTCAGTTCATCATATAGCGAGGTGAATTTCCACGAATTTGGCAGACACAAAGCCAGAGGAGCCTCTCAGCCTCAGCGCCGGGAGAGCAGAGTAAATCGTTGCAGAGCAGAACCCGTAAGGACTCGGCCGCCGCTTCCTGGTGTATCATATGCACACCCGGGAGTTTTTCAGAAACGGAAGTGCGTGGTGTGCAAGGGGCAGTTTGCACACCTTTCAAGGAATGTGTACACACAAAATTTAGACAGAGGCCATTTCTGGCGATTCACTGGAAAATAAATGAACTCATAATCCCAGACATAAAGAATCCATCTGCTTCATGGAGTTGGTCATTTTTCTTTATTGGAATAACTTGTGAGGAAAGAATCATGTATTAATGGATGACGCTCCACAATTCACAGTGGTAGACAGAATTTCAGTGCTGGGAACAGCACTGATAAAGATAGTACATATTTTCTCCTCAGGATCATCTCTAATAATGTTATTTCTCCATAACTTGTCACTGGGTATTTGATCCGCTATAATTTTGTTTGTTATCTTCAGCCATTGTACTTGCCAAGGTTCCCACTTGCTTAAGGACAGTGTCGACCCATATTATATTGTTCAGATATCCTTATTTGTTGGCTTTACATTTGCTCTGAACTGGTCTTGTGGAAGTGGAATTACTAATGGGCACATGAATGTGAAGTTACACTTGGAATTGCCTGCCTTCGGGTACCCATTTGACCAATTTCAATTTACGCTCATTGGCATTCACTGGACAGTAAAAGTCGGCAAAAATCAGCAAAAAGCAACTCAGTCATGAAAAGCAATTCCAACTCATACTGTTTACATCTTCTTAATATGTGAAAATTAAAATTCTAATGTAATCCATCTAATAATTCATCATACATATTAGTGAGAAGCCTTTGGAAACCTGAAGTTTTTCTGTTTTGAGGTGACATGCTAACCTCACAAAACACATTCAATCAAGCTGAGATGTAATGACTTATTTTTTAAATTTATTGCAGAGTAGGCCCTTCCTTCCCTTTGAGCCACATCACCCAACAACCCCTGATTTAACCCTAGCCTAATCACAGGACAATTTACAATGACCCATTAACCTATCAATTGGCAGGTCTTTGAACTGTGGGAGGAAACCAGAGCACTCGGAGGAAACTCACGTGGTTGCAGTGAGAACGTGCAAACTCCTTACAGATAGCGGCGGGAATTGAACCCAGGCTGCTGGTTCTGCTTCTGGGATGGAACTTGTTCAGACTCTCACCCCTACCACTTCCCTCCTTCCCCTCCTACAGTAAGGGTTAAGCCTCCATGTAAGGCCTCAGCACAGAGATTGCCAAGTTAACCTCAGTGGATCTACAGAAAACAAGGACATACAACAGAAAGCGCAGGCAGTTTACTACTAGCAACAATTCTGGCCCAGTGGCTCCATGAAATCTGTCCTCTTCTAGAATGAATCTGAAAATTTTGCACTCATCAAATATTTATTTACTTATTGAGATACAGTGCGGAATAGGCCCTTCTGGCCTTTTGAGCCACACTCTCCCAGCAATCCCCTGATTTAATCCTAGCCTAATCATGGGACAATTTACAAGATCAATTAGCCTACCCTCTTTGGACTGTGGGAGGAAACCGGAGCACCCGAAGGAAACCCACGCAGTCACGGTGAGAACGTACAAACTCCTTACAGGCAGCAGCGGGAATTGAACCGGGGGGTGGGGGGGGGGGGGGTTGTGGCAATTTGCAAGCAGTGTTAGCTAAGGAACCTGAACTGAGCCTGATTGACCTAGAAATTTTATGCTGGATAGGCAATTGGATTTTACAAAAAAAAAAAGAAACATAGGAAACCTACAGCACAATACAGGCCCTTCGGCCCACAAAGCTGTGCTGAATATGTCCTTATCTTTGAAATTACCGAGGCTTACCCATAGCCCTCTATTTTTCTAAGCTCCATGTAGCCATCCAGGAGTCTCTTAAAAGACCCTATCGTTTCCGCCTCTACAACCGCCGCCGGCAGCCCATTCCACGCGGTCACCACTCTCTGAGTAAAAAAACTTTCCCCTGACATCTCCTCTGTACCTACTTCCAAGCACCTTAAAACTATGCCCTCTCATGTGAGCCATTTCAGCCCTGGGAAAAAGCCTCTGACTATCCACGCAATCAATGCCTCTCATTATCTTGAACATCTCTATCAGGTCACCTCTCATCCTCCGTCGCTCCAAGGAGAAAAGGCCAAGTTCACTCAACCTATTCTCATAAGCCATTGCCCTCAATCCAGGCAACATCCTTGTAAATCTCCTCTGCACCCTTTCTATAGTTTTCACATCCTTCCTGTAGTGAGGTGACCAGTACTGAGCACAGTACTCCTAGTGGGGTCTGACCAGGGTCCTATATAGCTACAATATTACCTCTCGACTCTTAAACTCAATCCCACGGATGATGAAGGCCAATGCACCGTATGCTTCTTAACCACAGAGTCAACCTGTGTAGCAGCTTTGAGTGCTCTATGGACTCAGACCCCAAGATCCCTCTGATCCTCCATACTGCTAAGAGTCTTGCCATTAAATCTGTATTCTGCCATCACATTTGACCTACCAAAATGAACCACCTCACACTTATCTGGGTTGAACTCCATCTGTTACTTCTGAGCCCAGTCTTGAATCCTATTAATGTCCTGCAGTAACCTCTGACACTATCCACAACACCCCCAACCTTTGTGTCATCAGCAAATTTACTAACCATTCCCTGCACTTCCTCATCCAGGTCATTTTTAAAAATCCTGAAGAGTAAGGGTCCCAGAACAGATCCCTAAGACACACCACTGGTCACCGAACTCCATGCAGAATATGACCCGTCTACAACCACACTTTGCCTTCTGTGGGCAAGCCAGTTCTGGATCCACAAAGCAATGTCCCCTTGGATCTCATGCCTCCTTACTTTCTCAATAAGCCTTGCATGGGGTACCTTAGCAAATGCCTTGCTGAAATCCATATACACTACATCTACTGCTCTTCCTTCATCAATGTGTTTAGTCACATCCTCAAAAATTTCAATCAGACTCGTAAGGTAAGACCTGCCTTTGACAAAGCCATGCTGACTATTCCTAATCATATTATGCCTTTCCAAATATTCATAAATCCTGACTCTCAGGATCTTCTCCATCAACTTACCAACCACTGAAGTAAGATTCACTGGTCTTTAATTTCCTGGGCTATCTCTACTCTCTTTCTTGAATAAGGGAACAATATCTGCAACCCTCCAATCCTCTGGAACCTCTCCTGTTCTCATTGGTGATGCAAAGATCATTGCCAGAGGCTCAGTAATCCCCTCCCTCACTTCCCACAGCAGCCTGAGGTACATCCTATCTGGTCCCGGTGACTTATTCAACTTTATACTTTACAAAAGCTTCAGCACATTCTCTTCCTTAATATCTACATGTTCAAGCATTTCAGTCCACTGCAAGTCATCCCTACAATCACCAAGATCCTTTTCCATAGTGAATACCGAAGCAAAATACTCATTAAGTACCTCTGCTATCTCCTTCAGTTCCATACACACTTTTCCACTGTCACACTTGATTGGTCCTATTCTCTCATGTCTTATCCTCTTGCTCTTCACATAGTTATAGAATATCTTGGGGTTTTCCTTAATCCTGTCTGCCCAGGCCTTCTCATGGCCCCTTCTGGCTCTCCTAATTTCATTCTTAATCTCCTTCCTGATAGCCTTATAATCTTTTAGATCACTATCATTACCTAGTTTTTTGAACCTTTTGTAAGCTCTTCTTTTCCTCTTGACTAGATTTACAACAGCCTTTGTACACCACGGTTCCTGTACTCTACCATCCTTTCCCTGTCTCATTGGAATGTACCTTAGCAGAACCCCACGCAAATAATGAGAACATCTGTTTCCAATTTATACTTCCAAGTTCCTGCCTGAGAGCCTCATATTTCCCCTTACTCCAATTAAATGTTTCCCTAACTTGTCTGTTCCTGTCCCTCTCCAATGCTATGGTAAAGGAGATAGAATTGTGATCACTATCTCCAAAATGCTCTCCCACTGAGAGACCTGACACCTGACCAGGTTCATTTCCCAATACCAGATCAAGTACAGCCTCTCCTCTTGTAAGCTTATCTACATATTGTATCAGGAAATTCTCCTGAACACACCTAACAAACTCCACACCCTCTAAACTCCTCACTCTAGGGAGATGCCAATCAATATTGAAATCTCCCACCACAACAACCCTGTTATTATTACTCTTTTCCAGAATCTGTCTCCCTGTCTGCTCTTTGATGTCCCTGTTACTATTGGGTGGCCTATAAAAATACCCAGTGGAGTTATTGACCCCTTCCTATTCCTAACTTCCACCCACAGAGACTCCGTAAACAATCCCTCCATGACTTCCTCCTTTTCTGCAGCTGTGACACTATCTCTGATCAACAGTGCCACACCCCCACCTCTTTGGCCTCCCTCCCTCCTCTTTCTGAAACATCTAAAGCCTGCATCTCAATGGATTTCTTGAATGTTGTTATCTCCAGCCACTTTAAACGGAATTACTCACATTTAAGGGAATGTGTATACACAAAATTTGGATAGAGGCTATTTCTGGTGATTCACTGTGAAACAAATGAATTCATAAAACTTTAGAATAATCCCATACATAAAGAATCAATCTCCTTCATTGAGTTGGTCATTTCCCTGTATTAGAATAATGTGTGAGGGTTCTTTTGGATTTCTTTGTTTTGTGGAGATTGTATAATGTATACATACTTCAATAATAAATATACTTTGAACTTCGAACTTTGTATTTCCTCTGCACCCGCCTCTAATAAACCCAGGTTACCCATTTTACCCCCCCCCCAAAGGACATGTCATGTGATGTCACTGCCACAACTCCCGTTGACATATGGACGGGTGTTTTACGTTCGTCCAAAGGGAAGTTGCCAGACAGGTTCCAGTCGATGGGCCAACACACACAAAATGCTGGAGGAACTCAGCATGTCACATGGATGTTGCTGGGCAGTCTATCGTTTATTTCCCGGGGCATTGAATAGATGACAGATTAGCTTGGTCTTCCTTTAAGGTTAATAAAGGAAAGGAAACTATCCTAGTGTCCTGGCCAATTTTTATCCCTCAGTTAGCACCACTCAACAAGGTTAACAGACTCGCTTCCTGTTGCTTTGAGACCATAAGTTGTAGGAGTAGAATTAGGCCATTTGGCCCATTGAGTCTGCTCTTCCATTCCATCATGGCTGATTTATTATCCCTCTCAACCCCATTCTTCTGCCTTCTCCCCGTAACCTTTGACACCCTGATTAATCAAGATCAAACTTCCACCTTAAATATACCCAATGAGTTGACCTGCGCAACTATCAGTGGAGACAGATTCCACAGATTCACCTCCCTCTGGCTAGCAAAACTTCTTCTTGATCTCTGTTCTGAATGGACATCCCTCATTTCTGAGACTGTGCCCACTGGTCTTAGGCTCTCCCACTGCAGAAAACTGCCTCTCCACATCCACTCTATACAGACCTTCCATTAGTCGATACATTTTACTGGGATCCCCTCTCATCCTTCTAAACTCCAGCGAGTACAGGCCCAGAGCCATCAAACATGCCCCTTTTGTTAACCCTTTCATTCCTGGGATCATTCTCGTGAACATCCTGTGCACTTCTTCACTTCTATTAGAATTTCATACAACTTGATTGGATCTAAAACTACCTTAGTTCCACCATAAGTGCAAGTAAATACAGGCCTTTTATCTATTTCCAGACTAATTAAAATTAAGTTTTAGACTGCCATATTGAGATTAGTGCTTACCTTCTCTGGGCTATTTATACCGGCTTGTGGAGAATTAAATGCAAAACCTACTTGTCATAGGGTCATAGAAAAGTACAGCACAAAAACAGACCCTTCAGCCCATCTGGTTTGTGCTAAACCATTTAAACTGCCTTATCCCACAGGGACCATAGGCCTCCCTATCCCTCCCATCCATGTACCTATCGAAACTTCTCTTAGACGTTGAAATCAAAATCACATGCACCACTTGCGGTGGCAGCTCGTTCCACACTCTCACCGCCCTCAGAGTGAAGGTTCCCCTCATGTTCGCCTTAAACATTTCAACTTTTACACTTAACCCATGACCTCTGGTTGTAGTCCCACCCAACCTCAGTGGAAAAAGCCTCTTTGCATTTGCCCTATCTATACCCCCTCACAATTTTGTATACCTCTATCAAATCACCTCTCAACCTTCTATGTTCTAGGGAATAAAGTTCCAATCTTTTCAATCCTCCTGTCCTTGTAAAGTTTCTCCGTACTCTTTCAACCTTGTTTACATCTTTCCGGTAGGTAGGTGACCAAAAGTACACACATTATTCTTATTATTTTGTATAGATTTTTCACTAAGTACTAAGGATGATTCAAAATTTAATGTAGGATGCCAAAAATACTGCTTTTTAGATTGGTTTAACTGACATATTAGGAATTTCAGTGTTGATGTGAGTCGAAATTCATTAATAGCCACTAATGTGATTAAATACCTTCACGTGCTGATGCTACTGTATATATTATATAATTGAATTAAACTCCATGTTCTTATCAAAACCATCTTTTCCTCAACTGAAAATCAATCCAATAATCTACCTTGTGGCTCTCATTATTCACAAATTTCCTCCTCTGCAAACTGCTGTCAATATTGACTTTTGGGGTAATTTTGGCAGGACAGATTTCTGCTGTTTGGTGATGGGGTGATCCATTATTCCCTCTAGCAATTGGTTTCAGACCCAATTTTGAAAGATCATGTGGGATGACCTCATCTGCTTCTATGTGAATCCATAATAGTTCCACATGTTCTTCGCTGCTCAGCCAATTCATCATTTATTTAAACCGTTAAGATGGATAATAAAGCTAGATGCTAGACAATAGTCCCCCAGGGTCCATGTTTGAAATGTTTAACAACGCAGGGAGATAAATTTGATAGCCCGCAAGAACAACCATGGGGTTTGTGATGTGTGATTAACCTGCACCCAGTTCTTCAAATGCAGGCAACAATCCAACTTCACATTAGCGAGTCATTTTGATGCTCTCAGCACACAGCTGCTATTTTCAGTGGTGTTAGTGAGGCGTCAAGATTAAGAGAAACTGGACTTGCAGCCAGCCAATTTCGCTCAGAGCTAGCTTCTCTGAAAACTGCCCTCACTTTTTAAAGCTAGTCTGTGACTCTTAACCTCAGCTGAACCTCTTGAAGGGAGGTGCAGTGTGTCCAGGGGAAGTGCTGACACAAGGCGAATCATTGACTGGGAACTGTTGACGAATGAGATGGGCTAGTGGAGTTCTGGAGATGTTGATGAAAAGTTGCAAAATAGAAAGAATCCTGTGTATCCCACAGGAAGCCAGGATGTCCTTCAAACAATAGGCCAGAAGCCAATGAGAAGAGCAACCTGTGGTAGGCAATGTCATACATCACATGATCAAGAGCCTTCGATCATCTGATGCAAGTACTCCATCGTCCTCGCTTGAGTACCTGACGTCAGTGAATGCAAATCTCATCTGCTGCTTCATTATTCTCACACCTCACCCGTCTCTGGTCACTTAACCCCGCAAGCAGCCCAGTGCTACACCTGCCCATTCACCTCCTGCCTCACCTGCATTCTGGGCCCCAGACAGTCCTTCCAGGTAAGGCAACACCTCACCTGCGAATCTGCTGGGGTCACCTGTTGTGTCCGGTGCTCCTCTGTACTGACGAGACCTGTCGTAAATTGGGGGACCGCTCCGTCGAGTACCAGCACTCCATCTGCCGGATGCGGAACTTTCCGGTGGCCAAACACTTTAACTCCGATTCCTATTCCCGTTCGACCATGTTGGTCCTTGGCTTCCTCTTGTGCCATGATGAGGCCACCCTCAGGGTGGAGGAGCAACACCTTATATACCACCTGGGTAGCCACCAACCTAATGGCATGAATATTGACTTCTCTTTCTGGTAAAACATTTTTTCCTTCCCCTTCCCCTCTTCTTCTATTTCCTACACTGGTCTTTTACTTCTTCTCACCTGCCTATTACTTCCCCTAGGTCCCCTCCTCCTTCCCTTCCCCCTATGGTCCACTCTCCTCTCCTATCAGATTCCTTCTTCTCCAACCCTTTACCTTTCCCACCCACCTGACTTCACCTATCACCTTCCAGATAGCCTCCTTCCCCTCCCCCACCTTTTTATTCTAGCATCTTCCCTCTTCCTTTCCAGTCTTGAAGAAGCATCTCGGCCCGAAACGTGGACTGTTTATTCATTTCCACAGATGCTGCCTGACCTGCTGAGCTCCTCCAGCATTTTGTATGTCAGGCTTTGGATTCCCAGCATCTGCAGACTCCCTCGTGTTTCTGGTCAAATCTGTTCGTCAGGATTCCTTTCCATCATTGCTTCACCTCACCTTCACGTACCTAGTGCAGTAGCTTTCAACCATCAGGCTCCTAAACGTGAGAAAATGAATCTGGTGTAAGGTGTAGTTTGATACTAAATTTACTTTTGACTTTGACTAAACCGATGAGGGTAACTTCACTCACCTCAACACCGAATTTATTCCAAAACCTATAGACTCACATTCAAGGACTCTACAACCTATG
Organism: Hemitrygon akajei; assembly: GCF_048418815.1. Lineage (NCBI taxonomy): Eukaryota > Metazoa > Chordata > Chondrichthyes > Myliobatiformes > Dasyatidae > Hemitrygon > Hemitrygon akajei. Next base: position 24,031,940 of record NC_133137.1, on the reverse strand, counting down.
CTCTCAAAATTATTTATTTACTTACTTATTATTGTTATTATTATTTGTTTTTGTTTGTATTTACACTTGTACTTTTAATGGCACAGTTTATCTTCTCTTGCACAATGGATGACTGCCAGTTTTTCATTGATTCTATTGTATTCCTCTGTTCTATTGAGTATGCCTGCAGGAAAATGAATCTCCAGGCAGTATATGGTGATATACATGCACTTTGAAAATACATTCACGTTGAACTTTGACAAGGAAGAGACAACAAGCAGAAAGACCCACCAACAAAGAGCTGTGGCTCCCAGCTCAGGCACTGAAACCCTCCTAGGATGTTCACAGGGGCGAGTCCTGAGGCCCAGCATGGCATAGGGGCTGTCCAGTCCCAGCGAGAGGTTACAGGCAGATTTTGCTTCAGTGGATTCAGGTTTGGACTTTGATCAGATAGGGTTAGAGAATGCAACTGATGGGGATGGGCCCAAAACAAAATGCACGGCGTGTCGAGAAGCTTCCCAGAGACTACAGTTTGATAAGATAGGGCATCGAAATGGCACAGTGACTGGTATTGCATCTGGATCCCATTCTTTCCAGAATGCAGTGGTGCTCCACACCGTGTGGTCTCACTCAGACCCAAACGTCTGACGTCAATCTGCCAGTATACACTGCAGAACAGGTCAGGATCACCCAGTACTGCAGGGAGGCCACCCCCGGCATCCATGCCACCATTCAAAGTCACCTCGCTGCCTCGGAGGCGCAGAGTGCTGCCAGCATCCAGGGTGTCTGGCAGTATTTTACACCAGCCTCCCTGTCGCCCGTGACCATATTTACTTGGGTTTTGGCAGCGTCTCCCTGGAGGAATAATTGTGGCGCTACACCGAGGCGGTGGCCCCATGAAGTGTCAGGACTCAGTGGGGAGACGGTGGCTTCACAAACAGGCAGTGGCTCAGTGCTGAATGTACAGGTATTGATCTATATCTAATAACATGCTACTTGAAGGGACAGGGATGGATTAGGAACAGGAGTAGGCTACTCAATGCTTCAACCTTGCCCTGCATTCATTAAAATTCAAAGTAAATTTATTATCTAGGAACATATATGTCACCATGTACAACCTTGAGATCCATTGTCTTGTGGGCAAATGCAATAAATCTATAGAATGATAACCATTACAGAATTAATGAAAGACCTCCCAACTAGGCTGTTCAACCAAAGTGCAGAAGACAACAAGCTGTGCAAATACAAAAAGGATGAAATAATAATAAATAAATAAATAAACAAACAAACGAACAAAAAATATGGAGAACACGAGATGAAGAATCCTAGAAAGTGAGTCCATTGGTTGTTGGAACATTTCAATGATGAGGTTGAGTAGAGTTATCCCCTTTGGTTCAAGACCCTGATGGCTGAGGAGTGATAACTGTTCCTGAACCTGGGGGTGTGAGTCCTGAGGCTCCTGTACCTTCTTCTTGATGGCAGCAGCGAGAAGAGAGCATGAGCTAGGTGCTGGGTGACCCTGATGATGGACGCTGCTTTTCCTGCAACAGTGCTGTGTCGATGTGCTCAATGGAGGAGAGGACTTTCCCCGTGATGGACTGGACCATGTCCATTCCATTTTGTAGAATTTTCCATTCAAGAGCATTGATATTTTCATACCAGCCAAGATGATAGTTGATCTGACTGTAACTTCATCTCTGTGTTCCTGTCCTTTTAGACCTCCTTGCTTATCAAGAATGGACCTGGCTCTGCCATTAATGTGTTCACCACCTCTGTTTCAAATGGGCAACCCCTTTCATTATTCCAGACTCTCCCAGAAGAGGAAGCAATCTTTCCACCTTCACTGTGTTCAGACCCTCCCCCTCCCAAAATCCTACATGTTTTAATCCCATCCTCTGACAGTTTGATTTTCCAGTAGATATTTGATATTAAGGAACCTCTCATTTGTACTGAGCTCTGCTCAGTGACCCATTTACATCTAGGGTAAATTAAACAATCAATTTGCCACCAAGCTATGGAGTGATAGAATGCTTGCTCTGTCAATAATATTATCTCAAATATGTGAACAGGTTCAAGGAGTTACTTTCCACCACAGGCCAATGTCAATCAGGCTTTAGATGATCTCAGCAATGGGATCAACATGCACGAAATAGCGCACCCTAATGCCTTCACCATCGTTTTGGGAGATTTTAACCAGGCCAGTTTGAAAAAATCACTAAGCAACTACCATCAACAGATCACTTGTGATACCATAGGCAACAGCACACTGGACCATTGCTACACCACCATCAAGAATGCCTACCGTGCTATTCCACACCCTCACTTCGGGAAGTCTGATCACCTGGCTGTACGTCTACTCCCTGAGTATAGGCAGAGACTGAAGACTGCAGCACCAGTAGTGAGGACCAAGAAGGTTTGGACAAGGGAAGCACAGGAGCGCCCACAGGACTGCTTTGAATCAGTGGACTGGACTGTATTCAGTGATTCATCTTTGAACCTGGATGAGTATGCTGCAGTTGTTACCAACTTCATTAAAACCTGTGTGGATGAGTGTGTGCCCACAAAGACTTACCGTACATTCCCAAACCAAAAGCCGTGGATGAATCAGGAGGTACGTTGTTTGTTGAAGGCTAGGTCTGTGGTATTCAAGTCTGGCAACCCAGGTCTGTACTAGAAAACCAGGTATGATTTGCAGAGGGCTATTTCAAGTGCCAAGAGACAATTTTGAACGAGGTTGGAGGCAACATCGGATGCGTGGCAACTCTGGCAGGGTCTGCAAGACATTACTTCCTACAAAGCGAAACCCAATAGCATGAATGGCAATAATGCTTCACTACCTGATGAACTCAACACCTTCTATGCCCTCTTTGAAAGGGAGAACACAACTACAGCTATGAAGTTCCCTGCTGCACCTGCTGACCCTGTGATCTCTGTCTCAGAGGCTGATGTTAGGCTGACTTTAAAGAGAGTGAACCCTTGCAAGGTGGAAGGTCCCGATGGAGAACCTGGTAAGGCTCTGAAGGCCTGTGCCAACCAACTCAAGTACTCAAGGACATTTTCAACCTCTCACTGCTATGGGCGGAAGTTCCCACTTGCTTCAAAAAGGCAACAATTATACTAGTGCCAAAGAAGAATAATGTGGGCTGCCTTAATGACTATCGCGCGGTAGCACTCACATCAACAGTGATGAAATGCTTTGAGAGGTTGGTCATGACTAGACTGAACTCATGTCTCAGCAAGGACCTGGACCCATTGTAATTTGCCTATCGCCACAATAGGTCAATGGCAGACACAATCTCAATGGCTCTCCACACGGCCTTAGACCACCTGGACAACACAAACACCGATGTCAGGATGCTGTTCATCGACTATAGCTCAGCATTTAATACCAGCATTCCCACATTCCTGATTGAGAAGTTGTTGAGCCTGGGCCTCTGTAGCTCCCACTGCAATTGGACCCTCAACTCCCTAACCAGAAGACCACAATCTGTGTGGATTGTTGATGATCTAACACTGGCACACCTCAGGGGTGTGTGCTTAGCCCACTGCTCTACTCTCTGTATACACATAACAGTGTGGCTTGGCATAGTTCAAATACCATCTATAAATCTGCTGATGATACAACCATTATTGGTAGAATCTCAGGTGGTGATGAGAGGGCGCACGTGAGTGAGATATGCCAACTTATGAAATGGTGCTGCAGCAACAACCTGGCACTCAACTTCAGTAAGACGAAAGAGCTGATTGTGGATTTCAGGAAGGGTAAGGCAAAGGAATATATACCAATGGTCATAGAGGGATCAGAAGTGGAGAGAGTGAGCAGTTTCAAGTTCCTGGGTGTCAAGACCTCTGAGGATCTAACCTGGTCCCAACATATCGATGTAGTTATAAAGAAGGCAAGACAGCGGCTATACTTCATTAGGAATTTGAAGAGATTTGGCATGTCAACAAATACACTCAAAAACTTCTATAGTTGTATTGCGGAGAGCATTCTGACAGGCTGCATCACTGTCTGATATGGAGGGGCTACTGCACAGGACCGAAAGAAGCTGCAGAGGATTGTAAATCTAGTCAGCTCCATCTTGGGTACTAGCCTACAAAGTACCCAGGACATTTTCAGGGAGCGGTGTCTCAGAAAGGCAGCGTCCATTATTAAGGACCTCCAGCACCCAGGGCATGCCCTTTTCTCACTGTTACCATCAGGTAGGAGGTATAGAAGCCTGAAGGCACACACTCAATGATTCAGGAACAGCTTCTTCCCCTCTGCCATCCATTTCCTAAATGGACATTGAAGCTTTGGACACTACCTCACTTTTTTTTTTAAAGTATATAGTATTTCTGTTTTTTTTGCACTTTTTTAATATATGTCTACTGTAATCGATTAACTTGTTTATCATTATTATTATTATTTTTATATTATTTATCATTTTTTTCTCTTCTAGATGATGTATTGCATTGAACTGCTGCTGCTGACAAATTTCACATCACTTGACAGTGATAATAAAACTGATTTTGATTCTGATACCCCTTAACCATCAGGCTCTTGAACAAAGGGGATAACTACGCAGACTCGATGGTTCAAATGGCCTAATTCTGCTCCTATATCTTATGGTCTTTCTTTCTTTTTCTTTTTACAATATTTTTATTCAGAAGAAAAAACAAGATTTACAGAGTGCAACACATAGATACATCTCAACATAAATTGTGTACATTCATATTGTAATAAAATTGATCAAAATGTTATAGCACATCACCTAAAGGTATACCACTCTGTAATCAAAAATTTAAAGATAGGTCATACATCATAAAAGAAATTTTTTATATAAAAAAAGTCTTATTCCATCTTCAGTGTTCCCACAACTGATGGTTTCGCTTTAAGGACTCTATCTTTTTATTTCATGTTCTTTGTTATTTATTGCCAGTTATTTATCTTTGCATTTGCACAGTTTGTTGTTCATTGATCCTGTTTACAGTTACAGTTCGATAGATTTGCTGAGTGTGCCTGCAGGAAAATGAATTTCAGGGTTGTATGTGGTGACATGTACGCACTCTGATAATGAATTTTACTTTGAACTTTGATTGGCTAATGGCTCCAGTCAACTGAAGAACAAAGATATACTTAAGGTTTGCAGTATTACACTTAAATTTTAGAAAGGTAATGACTTCCTTAACAGTTGAATATTAAATATTAAGTATTGATTATGTACAACTCATGTCTGAAATCACGACCATGGCAGAATATCCAAGCACCAAGGATGGAGAGATTGCTTCTTTAGTGAGGCAATACCGGTGGAAAAGCTCTCCAGGCAAAGCTGCTCCAATCTGACTGAGCTGGAGTTACTGACAAGGCAATAAAGGCTTGAGATATCCCAGGAAGATCACTCACTCTGACTGGAACGTTATTATCTCACTTTCAGCATCGGGCTGCTGCCCTGAATAACCATTTGGACACAGGTCGTGCTCGCTACTGTAGACCCAATGCTCAGCAAAAGATTATTCATGTGAGAAGGAGATTCTGGTTGGTGTTGAGATCAGGTGAAATAGCTGCACAACTAGCTTTGATATATGTACAGTCTGAGTGTGGAGCTCCCGATTGCTTGAGGAATTTTAAAGCACCTTGTGCAATAATGAACACACGGCACAACAAAACAGATGTCAAGTCTCTTTGGCTTTATCATGTCTCTGCTGTATGGGCAGTTTTTATCCAAATAATGATTTTTTCATTTCTTAATACCCTGTATACAAATGTTATTGTTAAATCGTGCCATTTAAACTGCTAGAACTGGAATTTTGTCAATAACACGAGAAAGTCTTCAGTGCAACTCACACAAAATGCTGGAGGAACTCAGCCGGTCAGGCTGCATCTTTCGGGCCGAGATCCTTCTTCAGGACTGAAAAGGAAGAGGGTAGCCTCCAACCTGACGGCATGAATATCGATTTCTCCTTCCTGTAAAATAAATCCTTCCCTCCTCCTCTCTTCTTCTATTCCCCATTCTGGCCTTTTATCTCTTCTCACCTGCCGATCACTCCTCCTTCCCACTCTGGCCACTGACCTCTTCTTACCTGCCTATCACTTCCCCCTGGGATCCCTCCTCCTTCACTCTCTTCTCCTATCACATTCCTTTCTCTCCAGCCCTTTATCTTTCTCTCCAGCCCTTTATCTTTCCCACCCACCTGGCTCCACCCATCACCTTCCAGCCAGCCTCTCTTCCGCCCCCCCCCACCTTTTTATTCTGCCATCTTCCCCCTCCCTTTTCAGGTCTTATGAAGGGTCACCGGCCCGAAACATCGACTGTTTATTCATGTCCATAAATGTTGCCTGACCTGCTGAGGTCAGTTTGGTGTGTGTGGCCGTTTTATCAACATGATGCTCGTGGTGGACACAGTAATACAGGGTGTTACAGTGCTCTAGGCCTGCAGCAGTGGAGTGTTCTATGTGTGTCTGCTGGCACACAATGAGTACCAACAACTGTTAATGTCTGCTGTTACATACAATAGTCAGACCGGACTGAGGGTTTACTACAGGTGAAACTATCGGTATTGTTGGAAACCACTGTTTTTCTAAAAGCTTTTTATAAGGTGATTTAATGCAAGCCTGAAGTTGTATTTTAATCATTTGTACTTTTCAACAAGCACATATGTTTTTCACAGTATCTAGGGGGCCATCCCCACTCACTGGCAGAAAACCATATAGCAGCTGCAAACAAGGGAAAATCTGCACAAGCTGGAAATCCAGAGCAACACACACAAAATGCTGGAGGAGCTCAGCAGGCTGGGCAGTGTCTGTGGAAAAGAGTAAACTGTCGATGTTTTGGGCCGAGACCCTTCAGCAGGTCTGGGGAAAGAAAGATGAGGAGTCAGAGTTGGAAGGTTGGGGGGGGGGGGGGTGTGGGAGGAAGAAACACGTTGTGAAAGGTGAAACCAGGAGGGGGGAGAAGGGTGCAGTGACGAGCTGGGAAGTTGATTGGTGAACGAGATAGAGCTGGAGAAGGGGGAATCTGATAGGAGAGGACAAGAAGGTCATGGGAGAAGGAAAGGGGGGAGGAGCATCAGAGGAAGGCGATGGAGAGAAGGTGAGAGAGGGAAAAAGGGGTAGGGAATGGTGAAGGGGGTGGAGTGTGCATTACCAATTCAAGAAATCGATGTTCATGCCATCTGGTTGGGGGCTACCCAGACAGAATGTTCCCACTCCTCCAACCTGAGTGTGGCCTCATCGCAACAGTAGGAGGAAGCCATGGACTGACATGTCGGAGTGGGAATGGGAAGCGGAACGGAAATGGGTGGCCACTGGGAGATCCTGCTCTTTCTGGCGGATGGAGCATAGGTGCTCGGTGAGGTGGTCTCCCAATCTATGTCGGGTCTCACCGATATACAAGAGGCCACACTGGGGGCACCGGATACAATAGTTGACCCCAACAGACTCATAGGTGAAGTGTTGCCTCACCTGGAAGGACTGTTTGGGGCCCTGAATGGTGGTGAGGGAGGAGGTGTAGGGGCAGGTGTAGCACTTGTTCCGTTTGCAAGGATAAGTGCCAAGAGGGAGAACCATGGGGAGGGACAACTGGGCAAGGGAGTCCCATAGGGAGCGATCCCTGGAGAAAGCAAGAAGTGTGTGTGGGGTGTGGGGGGAGGAGGGAAAGATGTGCTTGATGGTGAGATCCCGTCGGAGATGGCGGAAGTTATGGAGATACAGTTGCATACACTTTTGTCATTTTTCACTGGCTAAGTATCAGTACATTACCCACGCAACGTAATTGTGCAACCAGTGATTGGTTTAGTCTATCTAAGGAATTTTTTCCTCCCTCAATTACAGAAGTGATAGATTCTTCAGAGGTGCCACCTTCGCCTCTTTTATCCTCTCGTTCTTTGCTGTTCTTTCACCCTTCTGCTTTGTTTCTCAACCTTTTATTTAGTTTGCTTAGTATTTGTACTTTAAATTAAATGGTAGTTAAGAATTTAAGACTCCTCACGATTCCTGACTTCTGGAAGAACCCCAAGGATCAGTAAATAAACAGAGATACAGCCGTGCTTATGATATTGTGTAACTGATGTTGTATGCTGTTACATACAGGAGGCAGACTGGACCGAGGGTATACTACAGGTGAATCTATTGGTATTTATGATATTGTATAACTGATGTCGTATGCTGTTGTATCACATGCACCAGGCAGCTGCATCACTGCCCGGTTCGGAAATTGCACCATCTCGGATCGCAAGACCCTGCAGCGAATAGTGAGGTCAGCTGAGAAGATCATCGGGGTCTCTCTGCCCGCCATTATGGACATTTACACTACACGCTGCATCCGCAAAGCAAACAGCATTATGAAGGACCCCACGCACCCCTCGTACAAACTCTTCTCCCTCCTGCCGTCTGGGAAAAGGCTCCGAAGCATTCGGGCTCTCACAACCAGACTGTGTAACAGTTTCTTCCCCCAAGCCATCAGACTCCTCAATACCCAGAACCTGGACTGACACCTTACTGCCCTCTACTGTGCCTATTGTCTTGCTTATTATTTATTGTAATGCCTGCACTGTTTTGTGCACTTTATGCAGTCCTGGGTAGGTCTGTAGTCTAGTGTAGTTTTTTTTTCTGTGCTGTTTTCACATAGTTCAGTGTGGTTTTTGTACTGTTTCATGTAGTACCATGGTCCTGAAAAACATTGTCTCGCTTTTACTGTGTACTGTACCAGCAGTTATGGTTGAAATGACAATAAAAAGAGACTTAACTATTACATACAGGTGACAGACTGGACCGAGGGTATACTAGACTGGAAATATCTGTACTCACGCTGTACCCTGCCAGTAGTGTTCACACTCAGGCTACATCGGGAGGTATTCTTTGGTTCAGTGAATACTGCACGATGGCGAGAAAATATCTGACCTTAATCACCGAGCATCTTCTCAGAAATATTTCATTCAATGATATGTATAGAGCCATGGGACACTAGGTCACAGCTGTAGCTAAGGATAATGAACAGCAGCCTGGGTGAAGCTACGTGTCTGGAACTTTTTCCTTTTGTGCTGAGTGATTCACGTGCTCCTAAGAAGTCCAAGAAATCCAAATGTGATTGTCAGTGTAAAATCCATCAAAAGCAGAAAGTGCGATTGTTGTATGCCTGATAACATCTTTATTTTTACACTGTCATTTAGATACCATGATATAAATTGAAATACACATTAGTGTACATAACATGAATGCAGTGCAAAGCACCGTGTATTCCAGGGCCTGACTTTAGACAGAGTTATCACAGTGAAAGCAAACACACTTCATTTGAAAATTCTCAGCAAAAAGAAGCTCATTTGCTGTTTTTTATAAAACACTTATACAAATGAAAACCTGGCAAACGACGCTTGGCCACGGCAGGTCACCCACTGGCAACGATATAAACACTTGTGTTCAGCACACAAGACCACTTTATAGAATAAGTACAAATCATGATACATTCACGAACTGCAGATATTGATGCCCACTATAGAGTGAACGCGTGTTTAAAAAAAAAGTCACGTTAACAAGTTATCGAAAATGCTTACAAAATCAAATTTAAGGCAGTATTGATCTACACAGGCCACTCCACTACCTCAGCATGTATACAGAATGCAAATACGGTATATATGTACATATAAACAGAATCCTCACCTACGTACAGTAGTTTCAACTGTGAAATACATAGACCAATTACTTTGATACAATCATGCATGTTTTTGTTAACTCTTGTAGCATGCACCAATATTTGATGTAACCTCACACTGTACAATACATTCAGAACACTGACCACTGTAAAATCTTTGCATTTAATTCACTTCAGCTGAGCTATTGAGGGTAATGTATAGCAACGTACCAAATATGCCACAAGAATGATGGCTTTAGTGCAATTAAACAGCAGTGATGGCATGGGATCTTTATCCTCTCTCACCCCGCATGCGGTGCTCCTCTCCACCCACCCCCTTCGTCCACTCATCCACAGACACGGGCCACCGTCTGCAAGCGTCACCACGTCACGATGTACAACACTGGCAACCGCTCGGCGATTAAGCTTGAATTTTTAAAAAGTTAAGAAGATTGCACACCTGCTCCCCAAGCTGTTTACAAGCAGGAGGTTGCTGCTTTTTTTTCCCCCCTAACTGCTCTATGTTTCCACTATCCTTAGTCTGGTTGAACATGACTTAGTGCGAGGTTTGCTGGGTGTGGAAGTAATTAGTTGGGCTAACTCACTGTGGCCAGTGCTTGCTTCATGGTTTTTTAATGCTGCATTAACCGAACATCTCAGAATAGACAGAGCCTGGTGGACCCTTGCAAAACGTGAATGATAGAAAGAAATTGAAGAGTTTTCAACAACTGTAGTGCAGGGAGAGGCTTAACACAGGGGGAAATTCTAATCCCAGTGCAGTGGCAGTTCTTAAATGTCTTTGTAATTTTGACAAAAGGTAATCAACTGGTTGGAGATTTACCAGCTTTGCTTCAGGTTTGATTCAGCTCCTGGTGCACAGCTGAGCACCTCCAGATGTTGGTGTGGACATTACCTGGTCCTAGTACTAGTACCATATCACAATATAGCATATATCATGTTATAAATATATAATAACTATGTGGCACATGAATGATAGAAGTAAATTGAAGACTTTTCAAGAACTGCAGTGTAGGGAGAGGCTTAACACAGCAGGGGAAGGAATATATATATTATATATATATATATAGGATATGGGGAATATGGTACATCCTATAACATATTATAACACTATTACTATATTGGTTCCCAAAGGTTGTTATAGCTAGAGGTGATAATGGGGACAAGCTCTCACTACCTATTAAACGCTCCCAATGGCGTGGGCCTCAAACAGCCTCTGACAACCAAGTCCAGCTCCTGGCCTTCACGTGTGGCTCAGCTCCTAAGCCCAGCGGAAATTTCTGCAACACTGCTGTATCGGTCCCTGCCGTTCCTTGGGTTCATCAGATGCGTGGAGAGGGGGAGCTTGCAACTTGGCCACAGCTTGCTCTCCATATCGCACTGCCCAGGCTCGCATATCTAGACAGCCAGGACACAACATCCATGGTCGACCTTCACCGACAGAGACTTCAGATTACTATATCATAACACTTTGCTGTAAACAGTATTTAATGGTGGACTAAATTAGCATTATACTTTAAATACAGATTTCCATTAGCAGTTGTGTTGGACTAATTGCTCTGTTCTGTAAGGAGGGGTCAGGGAAAATTGTGCTAAAACATTGTGTTCAAATCCTTTCAAACCAATATAAACAGCACAGGGGAGGGGACCGAGGGAGAAGCAGGTGAGAAGATGTAAAAGATCTATCAGGTTTGGAGGCTACCCAGATAGAATACTCCTCCACACGGAGGGAGGCCTCATCTTGGCACAAGAGGAGGCCATGGATTGACACATCAGAATGGGAATGGGAATTGGAATCCTCGTGATTTTTGGCTTTGAGGTTGTTCATAAACATGTTGAGGAAAAAATTAAAATGCTCCTGGTTTTGTGGCTAAATTTACAAAAGTAACTCCCATGGTGAAACGCAGGTATCTAGATAGTCATCAAAGAGCAATGTACCATTTTATTGGTCATCAGATTAGATATAATGGAAGACAATAATAAAATGCAGACAGGGTTGGCATGCAAGCTGACTTTAAAGATACACTCATTTGGTGCCTTGATCTTTAAACCAATGCAAAAGCTTCCTAAACATCTTATTTGTGGGATTTTTCTTACAGGTTTGTAGCAGGTGAGAAACAGCACACCTCCAAGAGGACCATAACCTTGTCTTAGGGTTTTGGAGAGCTATGTTGGCTGGAGTTGGGGCTTTACGCTTTGGCTCTTGGCAGGGTCACCCATGCCAGACAGGTCAAAGGGTAGAGGCTAGAACAAGAGTGGACCACCGGTCCTCCGGGTTCGGGGGTTCAGCTGAGGTCTGGCAAAAAACAAGACTGTTATGGAAACAGCAATGAAGAATCTTAAAGGGACATTCATTGCTGCTCTGCACGCCAGCGGTGTAACGAGCAAAAGGCAGAAACAGCACAAGTGATCAAAACCTCATTGACACACTACATTAATATTTTTTTTTCTTACTTAAAGGAAACTGGCCAGGCTTTTGATCTGAGGGAATAGTAATTACTTCCAAACACAGTAACCTGTAACAGTAAGATGCAGCCTGAAAACTACGGACAAGAGAATCTCAGATTGATGCAAATTTCGATCAATCCACAAGCAGACTATCCGGAAAGTCGACTAGATAATAAATCTGCAATTCGTTCATAAATCATTAAAAGGAAAAACACAGATGATCGCGTTTGCCCCACGGCGTCTGCGGCTCTAAGACATCACTTCACTGCAATAATAAGCTCCTGACAAAAGAAAACAGATCACGGCTCAGACTCCAGCTGGCAACAAAATAATACTGCCCTGCGCTGTGGTTCCACTGAACACGTTTACAGCGGTACAGGGATGCGTTAAGCTGATGCTGGGGTCAGTGGAGCAGGCCCCACCTTAGCACTGAATCACTTTGCAGACATTTATTACCATTGACTTCCTGTGTTAACAACACAACTTCTCCTGCTCATGCACGGCAAGTGCTTTCCCTCAGCCTCATCACATTAATAATAGTTGAAATCTCCTTCTTCCTTTCCCCCAAAAGTTGCTTCGGATATGACTCGTTTGTGATAATGACCATCCTAACCCAACAAGTGTCACTCATAGGCCTCTGCATGCACGTATTTCAATTGGCCAAGAGATGAATTGTACAAGTTGGCCTCGTTTAGATCCGCGGCACCTCTAGACCCATCCGTGGCACACTGCACATAGAACACAAACTGATGTCTCATATCGAATTACAGGAAATGACTCAGGGAATGGACATCTCGTTGGCCCACTTCTCTTTCTCTCTGCTTTCAAAAGCTTGATGAGCACGTTCAAGGTCTTGTATGATGTCCAGAAGCCTGGTCGCCACGGCCCTCCCTCGATCATGGGAGGAGTCCCTCTCGTCTGTGCCAGCTGTTTGAGATAGGGTTTTGTTAGTTGTGAGTTTGCGGAGCAACCCAAATAAACACTCCCTCTCGATGTAAAGATAGTTTTAGGTTGTTGATGTTAATAAACATTTCATAACTTTGACTTTTAAACCATGAAATATTCAAGACCATAAGACTTAGGAGCAGAATTAGGCCATTCAGCCCATCAAGTCTGCTCTGCCATTCCATCATGGCTGATTTATTATCCCTCTCAATCCTATTCTCCTCTTTTCTCCCCATAACCTTTGATAGCCTCACTAGTCACAAACCTACCTTAAATATACCCAATGACTGGGCCTTCATAACCACCTATGGAAAATAATTGCAGAAATTCACCACCCCTAGCTAAAGCAAATCTCTATTCTAAGGGATGTCCTTCTATTCTGAGACTGTGTCCTCTGGCCTTAGACTTCCCCACTATAGGAGATATCTTATCCACATCCACTCTATCTAGGCTTTTCAATATTTGATAGATCTTTGATGAGTGTAGCACAAGACTATTTCTACCAGGACACTGGCCCACATTGAGACTGTTCTTGCCTTTTCAATTTGTTTCTTGAGAAACCAGAATCAAGTTCAACATCAGAAGTTCTTCCTGAAACATCATGTCTCTTCTGGCTCCTGTACGTCCTTCTTGATGGTAGCAATGAGAAAAGTGGATGACCTGGGCAATGGGGATGACACCTTTTAGAGGCATTGCCCTTTGAAGATGTCCTAGATGCTGGGGAGGCCCGGTGCCCATGATGGAGCTAGCTGAGTTTACAACTTTCTGCAGCTTATTTCAGTCCTGTGCAGTGGCCACCCCCCTCCCCATATGGCGATGCAGCCAGTCAGAATGATCTCCACGGTACATCCGTAGAAATTTGTGAGTGTCTTTGGTGACATACCAAATCTCCTCAAACTCCTAATGAAATACAGTCACTAATCAAACAAGAAACTTTTACAGTACTGACTTGTTTTTTTTTTGCAAGTTACTCTTTCTAAAAACACTTTCTTTGAAATTGGTAGCATATGGATTTTTGAAAGAATGCGATAACCCAATTTTATTGTGTTATAAACTTTTTCCAAATACTGTATATTGCAAATAACTTTGCCATGTGTGGTTATGAGAGTACACTTCTCCCTATACTTACTTTCTCAATCCTCAATCACCCCTCGCCACCACACAACCCACCACACAATTTCCCCAGCTTCCCCATTGCCCTGACTCTGACTGAACCCCCTGTCTGGCTGTGAGCCACTGCCCCGAGCAATGGCCATCGGGAATGCAGTAGGGACTGGGAAGAAAGAGCCGGCTGGGCTTTTCCTGCCTCCTTTGCTCTTTGTTGACAAGCTTGATGAGAAAAGTTCAACTCCCCCAATGAGACAGCTCACCATTGCCAAATGGCTTAAGGAGAACAAATAACTTGATGGAAAATTGGACTTGCAGCTTCTCTCTGAAGACCACAAGTTAACTATTTTTTTACATGTGCAATAAGAGTTTCTGAGATTTAACTGCAATAATGACTTGACTCCGGGACTAACTTTTAGTTCACTTCAACATCTTTCCTCATCTTTCATTCTGTTCAAAGTAGCAGTATAGTATCCCTTATCAGTCCTGAGAATAGATTAGATTTTTTAAACAAACTCAGCAAAAGTCTTAGGCTCCTTAGCTATAAATCAATGTGTCTTAAGACTTTTGCACGGTACTGTAGTAATTTTATTTATTACATTACACTATTGCCGCAAAAAAGAAAAACAAATTTCATGGCATATGCCAGTGATGATAAACCTGATTCAGACATGGGTCTCTATTGTGGACGGAGAGTGGGAAGGGGGCAGGGAGAGAAGATTCATAGTTGGGAAAAGAGGAAGGGAGAGGGAGGGGGGGAGAGGACTGGAGATGGAGAGGGAGAGGGGAAGGGAAAGGGGAGGAAGAGGACGAGGAAGAGGGGGAAGAAGAGGGGAAGGAAGAAGGGGAGGAAGAGGGGACAGGAGAGGGGAAAGGGGAGGGGCAGGGAGGGGAGGAAGAGGGGACAGGAGAGGGGAAAGGGGAGGGGCAGGAAGAGGGGAGAAAGAGGGGACAGGAGAGGGGAAAGGGGAGGGGCAGGGAGAGGGGAGGGAGAGGGGGAGGAGGAAGGGAGAGGAGAAGGGAGAGGGGAAGGGAAAGGGGAAGGAAGAGGGGGAGGGAGTGGGAAGCACCACAGAGACATTCTGCAATGATCAATAAACCAATTGTTTGGAATCAAATGATCTTTAGCAGGTGTCTCAGTGCGTCTGGGCGTGTCTGCATCGGCGTCACACACCCTCCACCCGGTACTCCCTCTCTGTCACCTGCCCTGCACCCTTCCCACGGTGCTCCACCCCCACCATTCCCAACATCCTTTGTTCACGCCAGATTTACAAACTCACTCTCTGCTCCACGTCGAAAAATACAGTACGGTACAAAAGGCTTAGGCACCCTAGCTATATACATGTGCCCAAATATTTTGCACAGTACTGTATATTATATTAGAGGATGGTTGTAAACAACTCCTTTGAGTTATGATATCATCAGGACACTCTACGAAATAGTCTGAACTTCAGTGTTTGCAGCTACATAAAGCCCTGACTGGTATTGGTATTGGTTTGTAATTGTCACAGATATCAAGGTGCACACTATTAATATAGATCAAACCATTACACAGAGCATTGAGCAAGAACGAGGTAAAACAGTAACAATGCAGAATAAAGTGTGAAAGCTACCAAAATGATTCAGCGCAGGTAAATGGTAAGTGGAAGATTATAACGAGGTAGCTGGTGAGGCCAAGCCCATCTTATTGAACAGATGTCCATTCAAGGATTGGATTAGAGTGAGACAGAAGCTGTCCTCGAGCCTGGCAGAATGTACTTTCAGGATTTTGTATCTTCTGCCTGAGGGGAGAAGGGAAAACGTCCGGGGTCTTTGATTATGCTGACTGGTTTACTGAGGCAGCAAGAAGCACGGGCAGAGTCTATGAAGGAGACTCATGTCAGATCTCAGCTAAACTACTCCCAGCAGTTCTGATTGTCACACCACAGTAACTGGCCTGAGAGGATATGCAGTGGCTGGTGTAACAGAGTCTCAACTCCAAGTTCGCCAATTATGAGGAGAGTTCACAAAATATTGAAACGTAGAGGCTGGAATTTAAGGTGAAGAATTATTTCATTGAAGATGCAAAAGGGGTTGATAAACAAACAGAATACTGTAAAAAAATGGAACTCTCTTCTGCAAATGGCAGTCAATTGTTAAATAGTAGATAATTATTAATAAATTATTAAGGGATTTGAGGAAAAGGCAGTTCTAAGGACTTGGGTCAAGGGTCAGGCAAGATCTCACACAATGGCTGAAAAGCTCCAGTTCCTATTTGCGGCCTAGTTATAATACACGCACCTTTCACTCAACAGTATTATTAAAACATTTTTAATAATTCTCTACAATGAAAGTAGTGTTCAGAATGGTGCTAGTAATTTACTAATCATAAGGCTTAATCATTTTAGAAAGCAGAAGTTTTTTTTCTTGAATAAATGTTTCCATTGTGTAAAAATTACTTTACCCTCTTTAATTCCATCACTGTCTATTTTTTCCTCCTGCTCCTTCACTGTGTTTGAGTCTAAAGATTCAAGGTACTGCTTTCTAAAAACAAAAAAAAACAAAGTTAATTAGGTTTGATTGTACAATTATTTTAGTTACAGTAAATATACTATTAATTCAGTTAATTTAAAATAATTTCCAACTGACATTGATTATTGTCTGTCACAATTCAAAAAAATAATAATTACCGTCGATTCTATTAGAAACTTCAGTGAAAAAAGCACAAGACAAAATAAATACCATTTTTAATCAATAGAGATAGAATAGAATTCCCAGCCAGTTATACCTTGTGGAATCAATGTCGTTTTATTTTTAACAAGTTATTTTAAACACAAGAATGTATTTCAACAAGTATTTCTGTCAACATAATGTAAGACTTGCCATGTTAAAAATAAAGATTGCAACACCTTAGCTTTAAGCCTTTCATTACCATTAACTGTTAAGCATTCCAATTAACAAAAAGTTTTGATACTTTAAAACCAACTGAATTATTTGTTTACTATACCAGTTCTTTCTGATATTATGAACAGATGTTAACTTTGAAGGAGGAAATTTACAAGTGATTAATTGAATAACCACATTCGTTAAAGGTACTATGTCATTTGACACTTCACGCTTCAACTTACTGCTTGATAAGCAACACACACAAAATGCTGGCGACACTCAGCAGGCCAGGCAACAGTCGATGTTTCGGGCCGAGACCCTTCAGCAGGACAGAAACGTCCTGAACTGTCATCTGTACTCTTTGCCACGGATGCTGCCTGGCCTGCTGAGTGCCTCCAGCACTTTGTGTGTGGGGCCCGGATTTCCAGCATCTGCAGATTTTCCTCTTGCTCGGCATGCAATGACTGGTGACTACTGCCATCTAGTGGAATAGTTTATGGTTTCGCTATCTGGTATTCTGGGTACTTTCTGATTTCAGTTTGGTTGAGCAATTGATTTTACCGAGAGAGAGTGGTGCAAGATGATGGCAGTGGTAAATACAACATTTTGTAACGTGTCTGATCGGTTCACTTGTTGCAGTGAAGTGCTGCAGTAATCGAAGCGCCTATGGCGTATGATATGGCTAATGCTGAGTTTATTCAGGTACCAGGTTTTCAGGGTTTTTAGTGTTTATTCGGCAGTCTTCTTCATGAGAAACGGAATTTGTAAAGTGAAACACTTTGTAGTTATAGCAGAGACTGAGACACATGAGAGCAGGCTGAAAAAACGGAGGCAACGAAAGCTGCGTTCGCACGCGTCCGACTGATCCGGCTCGCATGAAGCTGCATTTTGCTCAATCCGGCCCGTGACCTAAAATGAGTTTGACACCCCTGCGTGTAAAACATGGATAAGCACTTAACTACAAAGTCCTGTACTACCACCGAATGTAAAATTGAAAGCTTTTCATTATTTGCTTTCATTCTCAACAACTGTACCTTTCTTACATTGTTCTATATCATTCAGTTTTTTTGTTGTACACCGTATTGAAATTTGGTTTGAGTTTTAAGAGTTAGAGGCATTCCTAAAGAGTCTGTAAACTCTTACATGAAGACTGGGAATAAGGAAGGTTGACAGATATACATGTGGACGGGCGGTACGTCAACACATTCACCGTCTCAGGAGGCTGCGGGAGGTAGTGGACCTTTGACAGATTGGGGACTGGAAAACTATGGGGATTTTGCACAACAGGGGAGCTGAGGCCTGGGTTATATCAGCCATGATCGAATGAACAGAGGGATTGGCTTGAGGGGCCTGTTGGCCGACTCTTTTTTGTGAGAGTGTGTGTCACAGAGGGGAGAGGGAGAGAAGGAGAGGGGGAGAGAGAGAGAGAGAGGGAAAGAGAGGGAGAGAGAGGGGGGAGAGCAAGAGAGAGAGGGAAAAAGAGAGGGAGAGAGAGAGGAGGGAGAGAGCAAGAGAGAGGGGGAGAGAAAGAGGGAGAGGGAGAAAGAGAGGGAGATGGAGATAAAGGGGGAAGAGAGGGAGAGAGAGAGGGGAGGGGAGAGAGGAAGAGGAGAGGGAGAGAGGGAGGGAGAGAGAGGGAGAGGGAGGGAGAGAGAGGGAGAGGGAGGGAGAGAGAGGGAGAGGGAGGGAGAGAGGGAGGGAGAGAGGGAGAGGGAGAGGGAGAGGGAGAGGGAGAGAGAGAGAGAGAAAAAATCCTGATGAAGGGTTTCGGCCCGAAACGTCATTACTACCTCCTCCCATAGATGCTGTCTGGCCTGCTGAGTTCTGCCAGCATTTTGTGTTTTTATTTGAGATTGAGATTGAGTTAGTTTTATTTGACTGGGGTAAACACCTCTGTGATTGGGGTGTTTTACAGAGCATTGCAGGTCCAGATGTTACACCACTGTTCCCTCTAAGCCGTGGGGGTGCAGGGCCGCACAGTAACGGCAATGGGGCATGCACATGGCCTTTGTGACCACGCAGCTGAGCTGTGAGTTTAGAAAACGTGAAGAATTTATTTGTTGTACTGCATTTCATTATACCCTTAAATTAATAAATAAAATCAAATGTTCGCGATTTTTCAATTTTCATTCTAAATATTCATAGTATATCTATTACAAAAAAAAGATTCAAAGTGCCGCTCAGTTTTCAGGCCAGGTTAAGGGTTTGTGCTCAGAGCAACAGTTGGTCTGTACAGCTGTAAAAAACTGTTAGAGGGAAGGTTGTTGTACACCATTATTACCAGCATTTGATTGGGCCAAGGTATTTCTGTGTGACTCCAGAATAATTAATGGGACATCAATGAACTCCCAATGTCTACAGCCCAGTTGTAAAGG
The DNA here is from genome assembly GCF_048418815.1 of Hemitrygon akajei. Lineage (NCBI taxonomy): Eukaryota > Metazoa > Chordata > Chondrichthyes > Myliobatiformes > Dasyatidae > Hemitrygon > Hemitrygon akajei. Next base: position 24,012,595 of record NC_133137.1, on the reverse strand, counting down.
CAGTCAGGTTGGATCTAGCAGTGGCTTCTCGTGATAGTCAATTGTGGAATAATGGACAGTCCCAGGAACCAAAGCTCAAAGTAAATTTATTATCAAACTACATATATGTCACCGTATACTAACATGAGATTCATTTCCTTGAGGGTGGACACAATAAATACAAGAAACACAATAGAATCAATGGACGACCTCTGCCAATCGGATGGACAATAAAAGAGCAAAAGACAACAAATTGTGCAAATACAAGAGGAAAAAAAAAAGAAATAATCGTAAATTAATAAGCAATGAACATCTAAAACCATGTTAGAGGTGAGGCATTAAGGATGGCACTGATAATTCTAGACATTACTTGATCCAGCAACTTGTGTTTGGGCTGCTCTGAATCAATTCCAGCCAGCACTTTCTGCCCAAACTTGCAGGCACCCCATTATTCCCCCTACTAGAGTGTGGCATCAGGCTATTCGACTATCTCACCGCTGTACAAGTGGTTACAGCACTTGCTCTCTCTGTTACCTTCATTAAAAATAAAGACTACAGCTACCCCACTCTACAGCTCCAGAGGGTATAGTAGGAACAAACCACCTCAGTGGGATAGATTACCAAAAGTGATGAACTGTTATACTTTGTGCAGGGAATGTGCCAAGAGTTTTGCATGGAATTATTCCTATTTCTCCATGTAAGTGTAGCTCAGACCTGCGGTTGCTCGTCGCCAACAGCTTTCCAACAGTACCCCAGTTGCAGACTCTTCGTTCAGTATATAGAGAGGTGATAGAGCACAGTCCCCAACTCTCTTGAAAGTGTGGTGCTTAAACCCCACACAGTGGGGAGCTGGAGGAATCAACAGCAAGGGAGTTCTGGAAGAGACCAGTTGGTGTCCACCACATTGGTCTGGGTAGCTTATTGCTGGCTGCAAGCGGTGCTCTGCTTTTGTATCTATTGGTTTATTATTGGCACGTGTACCAAGATACAGATCAAATCATTACACAGAGCTTTGAGCTAGAATAGGCAAAATAACAACAGTGTTGGATCAACTGTAAAAGCTACCAAAGGGGGGCAGTGCAAGTAAATGGATCAGGTACAAGGTCATAACAAAAGTCTTAGAAATATAAATAAACAAACAAATATATGTGCATTTCTATCTATATCTATATCTAGTGAGAGAAAGAGACAGATAGACTGTGAGAAAGAGAGAGAGAGGGAGAAAGAGAGTGCCTAAGACTTTTGCTCAGTACTGTACTTGTCAACGTGGAGTGGAAAGCAAGTTTGTAGACTGGTGGGAGCGAAAGGTGTTGAGACTGACGAGGGCGGAGTGCCATAGGAGAGGTGTGGGACGGGTGGCAGAGAAGGGGTGCTTCCCATCCCTGAGACACCAGACTAGGTCACTTGACTCCAAACAATTGGTTTATTGATCATTACAGGATGTCTCTGTGGTGCTTCCTGCTCATCACTAACATTTGTCACAAAATTTGCTTTTTTTTTGTGGCAGCAGTACAGTGCAATGCATAAAATGACTACAGTACTGCGCAAAAATCTTAAGCACCCTAGCTATATATATATAAATGCCTAAGACTTTTGCACAGTAGGACATGCGGGCAAATAGTAACAACATCCTTTTTCATCTGGAGGCAAATCTAATTCTTACAGTAACTAACCCAAGTTTTAAATTAACCCACATTATACATTCATTCTGTCTAGGGACATATAAAGCCCTAGATTACGTCAATGCTGAAATGTTAAGTCTTTCAGATTCTCCCCTTCCTGTGAGAGCTTCAGGATGTAGCAGTGCAGTGGGGAGAGGAACAGAGTGTACCCGTGACTTACTTCAGCTTTTCTCTGCCTTGCAGCAGCTGCTTGTAAACAGTCTGGGTCTCAACGTCGGGGTCCAGAGGGTCACTCCAGTCACCGAGAGTTACGGCCGAATGCGTGCGGCTGCATCCCTGCACTGTCAAGCAAACATAAAGTATTCAACGTAGACGGACAATATTGTAGTCACGACGTTATCAGTCTATGCTTCATTATTCCAACCTGGTGTACTGTATTTAAAAATGTCTTTTCAATGGAATGCGCCACGAAAACCAATGCACAGGCATGACATGATAACAGACATGATTGTCTTTATCTACCGAACCATGGTAATTGAATGCAATGTTTTCACTTGAGTTAATTAAAATATAATCAGCTCACTGAGATGGCAAGGGTAACCAAACTTACTGTAATCACTACATGCAAGCAGACCGATTAAAATGTACCTGCAAGATAGATTAAATGAAGAGCTGTACGCTTCGTGGCCACCCGTTGAACCTAAGAAAGTGGCCACTGAGTGCATGTGGTCTGCTGCTGCTGAAGCCCGTCCTATTCAAGGTTCAATGCGTTGTGCGTTCGGAGATGCACTTCTGCACACCGCTGTTGTCACGTGTGGTTATTTGCGTTACTGTTGCCTTCCTGCCAGCTTGGAACAGTCTGGCCACTCTCCTCTGACCAAAGCAGAGGGAAGAACTGCCACTCGCTGGATGGCTTTTGCCTTTCGCAATATTCTCTGTAAACTCTAGAGACTGTCGTGCGTGAAAATCCCAGGAGATCAACAGTTTCTGAGATACTCCGCCAATAATCAGTCTACAGTCAGAGACACTTAGATCACCTTTCTTCCCCGTTCTGATGTTTGGTCTGAACAACAACTGAACCTCCTGACCATGTCTGCGTGCTTTTTTTGCATTGAGTTGCTGCCACGTGATTGGCCCCCACCACTCTGCACAACGTTCTCTTCTTGCTCCTGCCATCAGGAAGGGGGTACAGGAGCCTCAGAACCCAGACCGCCAGGTTCAGGAATAGTTATTACCCCTCAACCATCAGGCTCTTTACCCATTCACTCAACTCCACTTGCCCCACTGCCACTTGTTCCCGCTATCTACGGACTCACTTTTCAAGGACACTTCATCTCATGTTATTGATATTTATTGCTTATTTATTATTAATATTATTATTTCTTTTTCTTTTATATCTGCAAGGCCTTTCATTGATTCTACTACCTTTCTTAGATTTACTGGGTATGCCTGCAAGAAAACAAATCTTAGGGTTGGATATGATGACACATTCAGTATTTACTTTGATAATAAATTTACTTTGAACTTTGATTACTTGCATTACTTTTCATGTGCATAGGTGTACCTAATAAAGAGGCCAATGTGTGTATAATCAGATCACTGAGGTAGCAAGGGTAACCAAGCTTACTGTAATCATTATATACAAGCAGGCTGATTAAATCATCATTATAATCATCATATCTACATAATACATATTTATATTACTATTTGCTTAATTATTTAAGATATTTAATCAATATATTTATCTATTATAAAAATTATATGAAGATGTTTAAATTACAAAACCATTTCCATTCATTCTAAGAATCAAATACTATGATTAAAAACTATTTTGCAAAATCTTTTGTGTTTAATTTTTCTTTTGAATAATCATTTCACTTCTGGGTTATCTCCAAATAAATACCTACTCAGTTAACGGTGTCAAAGTCACAGTAAGTTTATTATCGAAGTATGTGTTTACCTTAAGATTAATTGGGCATAAATTAAAGACCCATCATAAAGGAAACCTGGGTGCAAATGTAGCACACACATATTTGTATGTACTAAATCCTTTTTCACATATTTGTAACTCACCTGAATTTCCCTCTTCCTTTATAGCTATCAATCTCTGCACCCCAATGCATATTAACTCACATGAATTGCTCCACACCCAGATTAACATGCTGTTCATGTCAAATGATAGCTGTTGCATTGATTTAAGAGAGGTATGTGATTAAGTCAAAATTCTGGGCAGACCAGGAAACAAGATACATTGCCAATAAATTATTGCATTTCTTTCAGTACTTAAAGAGATTATTGAGATTTGCTTGGCGTTTTTATGTTGTCAATATACATCTAATTAAAACTAAGGAACTTTCACAACTTTATATTCCGAAACACTGATGAAAAATTTGCCTTTGGATGCTAAACCCACAGTGCATAGTAACTTTATTGCACTCGATCGTCTATAATGCTGCATTGGTATCATGCTGCAAGACACAAAAAATGTTAGGAATCCAGCAGGTCAGGTAGCATCTATGGAAATGAATAGACATTTGCCGTTTTGGCCCAAGACCCTTCTCAGAACTCAGCCTGAAACATCGATGATTTATTGATTTCCATAGATGCTACCTGGCCTGCTGAGTTCCTCCAGCATTGTGTGTGTGTGTGTGTGTGTGTGTGTGTGTGTGTGTGTGTGTGTGTGTGTGTGTGTGTGTGTGTGTGTGTGTGTGTGTGTGTGTGTGTGTGTGTGTGTGTGTGTGTGTGTGTGTGTGTGTGTGTGTGTGTGTGTGTGTGTGTGTGTGTGTGTGTGTGTGTGTGTGTGTGTGTTGCTTTGGATTTCCAGCAACTGCAGACTTCACTGTGATTAATATCCTACAGTTCGCAACATTTCCAGGCAACATAGCCAGTGTACATAAATGATAGATGACTTTAACTTTCAAAGATAAAGAAAGAATATGCACTTGGGAGTCTGGTGCTTTCCTCCAAACCCATTGACTTATACTGAATTGGGTTTGGAATAAACTTAACATATTGGATAATGGGAAAGAAAAGGAATAATTAAGAGGCGTAAAAGTAAGTAAGTCCGCTGGATCAGTAAACCCACATCCTTGGGGTGAAAGTGACGTGATGCCAGGAATGGTGATCTGCCAGCTTTGCTTCTGCAGCAGCCTCTATGACAACTAATCTGACAGTAACCTTTAACAACGGAGGCAGAGAGAAATGTAGAAATGCAAATCAGTTGGACTGAAAATGGTTCTTGGCAAAACACTAGAATCCAAAAAAAAAACTAAACTCAGCACCGAACTTAGATACACTGGAACAACTGAAGATGTCTAAGAATGTTGTTATCCTTCACAGCTATTCTCATCCACTGAATTCAATGGAGAGGTCAGCTCTAAACTGGAGCAGGGTGTTGGAAAGAATTCCCCATTGGAAGTGCTGAGGAACTTCCTGCTTCCATTCTGAAGCAGCTGATGAGACCGGGAATATGATTGGAAAGCTGCTGCAAGTAACGCACAGCCCCTTCGTGACTTCCGCACATGCAAAGTTTCCATAGGTTGCTGTTAGTTACATAGAAGATGTCAGCAGCTATACAGGAGACTGCTGATAGTTCTCTGAAAAACCTGTCTATAGTACAACAATTTCTTAAAAGGCAGATCATTACTTGTATATTTTATATATTAAATAATAGGCCTGGGGACCACTTATGCTTTGAAAATTCAGTGCAGTGAAAACTCCTAGATTAAATAATCATCTTTTATTGGTATTTGCTTAGAAAATAAGCTCTGATTAGCTGTGCTAAGTGCTCTGTGAATTCATCGCAGTAAATTGTACTTGGCTTCTGAAATTCATTCTCTTTACTGTGAAGCATTCCAAGTGCTACCATCCAGGAATGAATTATTGGGTGAATTAACCAACAACTAAATGGTGAGATTTGCTGATCATTGGCCAGAGAAATTACAGTACACTGGGCAATAATTTTTTTCTAAAGTGTTGCTTCCTCAGAATTTTTGTTTTTGTTTATGATAGACCTCTTGAAGCTGAAAAATATAATTTCACACTAATTGTATCACGTAGCAATTTGGATAATTCCCATATCCTTTGGTTCTCCCTGGAAACTGAAGATCTATGGATGTCAGCCTTAAATATATTCAATACTGCAACCCTACAGTAGAATCCATCACACTCTCTTTTCATTGGTCATTTAACATAAATTTTGAATAGTTGGAGACTGATCAGTTTAAAAGAGACTAAGTTGGTGTGTGTGTTGCCGTGGAGTTCTAGAAAGAGCAGCCTTTCTCATGTTTCTAGTTTATCCCTGTTCACCCTCTGTTCTGACTTTCAAGAAGGAGCTAGATAGGTATCTTATGGATAGGGGAATCAAGGGATATGGGGACAAGGCAGGAACCGGGTATTGATAGTAAATGATCAGCCATGATCTCAAGGGTGTAGGCTCGAAGGGCAGAATGGTCTACTTCTGCACCTATTGTCTATTGACCGGGTTCACAAATCAATAAGTCACCCCAAATTAACTTTATACATTTTAATGAATGTATGACCTTTTGAAAATCCATGTATACTAAATCTACCAGTTCCTTAAGCTACAGTACTGTGCAAGAGTCTTGGGCAAACATACATAGCTAGGGTGCCAAGACTTTTGCACGGTACTGTAGCAATTTTATGTATTGCACTGACTGCTACCACAAAAAAACTAATTTTATACGTGAGAGATGGTAAACGCCTTTCTGATATGGGTCTCTATTGTAGACTGAGAGAGGAATCACGGTTGGGAGAAGGGGAAAGGAGAGGGGAGGGGGCAGGAAGCACCAGAGAGACATTCTGTAATGATCAATAAATCAATTCTTCGGAATCAAATTACCTGGTGCAATGCTTCATCTAATTTGTAATGACCAGTGTGCGTAAAAATCTAGTGCTGTGCAATTTTTTGCCCAGTGACAACAAAATGTCTGCACTGAATTTTTAAGTGGAAGTAAACCTGAAGCTATTCTAAGGATAAAAAAACTACCAAATCTGGTTTGTTGTTCTTTGTTTAAAAGAAATGAAATAATACACAACAATGAGTCTTCTCAAATACTATACAACAGCATTTAATAATATAAACTTTTTCACGTTATAAAAGTTGTTTGAAATGATCAAACAAAACTTATAAAATTAAAAAAAATTAAAATTACAAACACCGTCAATAAGAATTTTGGGTTTGACTGTTTTTGCTCTCATTCATCTGCACTCTTGCAAAACATATGTAGCAGGGAATGAAGGATTTTCCTGCCAGAGCTCTTGTGCACCAATATGTGATTTGCTTGCTAAATGATGCATTAAAAAGTCAAGTTTCCAAATATCACTCCACTTATTCCCACTTGCAAATTATCCAGCAACTCTTGCATCGTAACAATACACATAAGTAACACCGGTTTCTGTTCCGTACATAAATATTCCTGACCTCATGAGCTTTCGGTGTAGCAGTTTCTACTGTTTCATTCAGCCATTTCGCTTTAAGTGAACGAGCAGTTCTTTTGCACTTCACACCTTTTCCTTCTTTGGAATTCAAAATAGTGAATCAACAGTAAAAATTGTTCATCTAAGCCAGTCCTAAAATCTGCAGACAAATCATCGCAAACTCCACGTTGTCAACACCGTCCGCATCAGAAACCGGAAAAGGAAATGAGATTGTGTACCAACAAGGTAGAGGGTGTCTGCCTTTTGTGGGCAGTTCAAATTCCTTTGTGCGCTAGTAGCCAAAGATGTGTGTGTCCGCACACGCGCACACCTTAGACGAGACATTGGCCTGGTGTCTCAGGGCTGGGTGCGTCTGCACCCTGGCAGCTGTCCCACACCCCTCCTGCGGTACTCCACTCTCGCCATTCCCAGCATCCTTTGCTCCCACCAGATTTACAAATTCGCTCTCCACTCCACGTTGACAAATAACAGCACTGTGTAAAAGTCTTAGTCTTAGTCACCATAGCAATATATATATATATATATATTTGCACAGTACTGTATTTTCTAAATTTAATGCATTCATTTTAATTACAATTTGCAACTTACCTAAGAAATATTTGTTCAATTGAGATAACGTAGTGATGAGAAAAATATAAGAGAAAATTCTTGAATGCATTTGTGAATGACTGCTCTGACAGGAAAAACTCAACACTGAGAAAGATTATGTCAGCCAGAAATTAAACCTGTAAGAAATTGGCTTGCCAATTGACTTAATGAAATTTTGTCTAAAGGGAAGTCACATTTTCATTCAAATAATCATCTTTCTCCTAATTGAAACTGTCCATCGATACATAAGCTCTGTTTTAACGGGGGAGATTGTTGCTAACATACCAGTTCTATCTGTGTGCAGACAACACGTCCAGCGGTTGCTCCTATAAGAGCCTGGATGAAAGGAAGGAAGCATTCGCTGATTGTAGATACTGGCTTTCCTGAGAGCTGACAGCCACTGATTCAGTTCATTCACGTTCTAAAAGAGATAATAGGCAGGTCAGATCTAAATATCAAAAAGACATGTCACGATCCTATCAGTTCTTATGTCATTAGGTAGTCTTTTAAACACACACATTTTCACCATGTTGGGCTTTACTCGTCTTTCTCTAAAGAAAGCCAGCAAGCATGGAACAATAGTTAAAATATGATTCATTTGCAAATGCCAACACTGAACTGAACTGAATATGCCTGGACTCTTAAGATTATATTCTGTGTTTTTACCTTATTTCGTAATTTGCAGAAATTTTTTGCGTGTTGGTGAGGGGAGTTTGACGTTTTTCTATGAACAAGCTTTGCGGTTTTTTGTTTCATGGTTGTCTGTGATGAAGATTAATCCCAGGGTTATATTCCCTCCCCTCCTCCACCTTTTAAATCTACTCCTCGTCCTTTTTTCTCCAGTCCTGCTGAAGGGTCTCGGCCCAAAACGTCGACTGTACTTTTTTTCCATGGATGCTGCCTGGCCTGCTGAGTTCCTGCAGCGTTTTGTGTGTGTGTTGCTTAGATTTCCAGCATCTCCTGTTTGTAAGCTATGTACATACTTTGATAATAAACAATCTTTATGTATTTATAGAGATACAGTGCAGAATATGCCCTTCTGGCCTTTCAATCCTCGTCTAATCACAGGACAAGCTACAATGACCAATTAACCAGTTGGTAACCAGAGCGCCCGGAGGAAACACACGGTCACAGGGAGAACGTACAAACTCCCTACAGGCAATGGAGGGCATTGAGCCCGGGTCACCGGTACTGTAAAGCGTTGTGCACCTTAGTTATATCCCAAAACAATAAGAAGAAAGGCTGTTTGTGATTGTCAGTTCTTTGCGAGGTACACCAAGGACATTTCTCAGAAGAAGAATATGCTTTTACTCTGTGTTTCCTTCTTTCTCCAAGTCATTGGGTGGGTATGAGGGTAGAGTCAGACTGACTTTAGAGCAGTTAAAAGGTCCATACATCGCCATAAGCCAAAGAGCCTGCACTATGCTGTACCGCGTCCTACACTCACTGACTACAGGTGACAGAAAGTCCTTCACAAAACACCCATTCGTCCAGTACTGGTCCTTTTAGAGCAGGGGTTCCCAACATGGCGTCCACAGACCCCTCGGTTAATGCTTGGGAACACCTGGTTTTGTCACGACCACGGATTCGGCAGCGGGTGCTTGTCGAGACTTGGCCAGAACACAGCGAGGCTTCACGGCCTGTTTGCTTTCGGCCTTCCCTGAGGAATCGGACTTCTGAGTCAACTGACTTCGAAGACGAGCGGTATTCATTCAATGTTTAGACTTTCTCTTCGGCCGCAGTGTAGGCTTCGTTTCCTATTTGAGAGTTTTGTTAACAGCCCTGTTTGGCCTAGCATTTATTGTCTATTTTCTCTTTAACACTGTTCACAATAGAGCTTGTGAACTATCGGCCTGCTTCAGTGTCCCGCACGCCGCACTTGGGCCACATCCGAACCTGGTAACAGCAAGTCTCGACCCGTCACGACCACGGATTCGGCAGCGAGCGCTTGTCAGACGTTACTGTGGCTCGGGGTAGCACTTTCACGAACCGAACTGCTTAACCACTGAGACGCGAAAATCTCCAACCTGAAGCAAAGTCAGCATTTTCACCAGGTACTGTAGGGTCTCTGTTTATCTCTGACCCTTAGGGTTCTTCCGGGAGTCAGGAATGACGAGCAGTCTTAATCCCAAGATTTCAATTTATTTTAGAGTAAAAACAAACATGCAAATACTAAGCAAGATAAATAAAGAGCTGAGAAACAATGCTAAGAGGCGTAAGGATGTGAAGGCAAAGGGATAAAGAAACCAAGGTGGCACCTCTGTAAATCTATCATAAGGGAAATTCCTGAGATAGGAATGAATTGATCAATAGTCTACATAATTAAAACAATTACATCACGTGGTAATGTACTAATATTTGGACAAAGAAAAATGAGAAAGGTGACAAATCGTTAGCTTAGTTGCTATACCGCTTTTTGCCAGTGAGTGTGAAAATACATGAGCTTGTTAAAAAGTACAAATCTTATAAAAAGTATTATTAAAACACAGTGGTTCCCAACAGTAACATACTCCTGCTTCATACAATCTGTCTTGTGTCATCTTCCACCATTACAAACTCTGTGCTACTTTCTTCCATTCACATTGCTACTTGGCACATGAAGGCCCTCTGTTGGTCAGGGTCGACCACGGACGTTGCATCCTGGCTGTCTACACATGCCAGGGCAGTACGATATGGAGAGCAAGCTGTTGCCCACGTAGCAAGCTGCCCCTCTCGACGCATCTGATGAACCCAAAGAAACGGCAGAGACCGATACGGTTCGGCACCAGCAGCGTCTCCGGAGTTGCCAGTCAGTGTTGAGCTCAACATTTTTCCTCGGGGTTTACTCCTGAAGCCTTCCCCACAAATAGGTACAGCCTCAAGGCAGCGAAGGTCAGAGTTTTCCTTCTCCAAGATGAGCTGCCGACGAGCCCCATCTGCCCAAAGGGAGTGGTTTTAAAGTGCCAGGAACCCGCCTTTGCCCCTTCCCCTGTTCTGCCGGGCTTGGCCAAGATCTGGACTTGGTTGTCTGAGACTATTTGAGGTGCACGCCATTGGGAGCATTGAATAGGTGGTGGGAGCTTATCCCCCATTAACACCCCCAGCTATAACAACCTCAGGGAACCGGCAGATAGTGAAAGGAGGGAATGCCAATAGATCTGGAGGAAGATGCCTGCACTGTTCCACTGTTCAGTGACCCAGCAGTGTTCTTGTATTTATAACTGAAGAAAAGAGAGTTTTATCCGTTCTGCATTTTATATATGTCCCAGCTCATGTGGTGGTATCTGCCTGCTATCAGATCAGTCCAAAGCAGGGCCAGTATTTTCCTGCAGGTCATTCAGGTTTCCCAATGGTGGAATGTACCAGTGATAACAATGTCAAATGAGGCTGTTCCCACACTTATTCCAGATTATATTAAGTTGTTCAGATAAGATGCCAGTGTGTGAGAGAATCAGACTAGAGCGTCAGGAGCCCTATGGGTCTCTGTGGCTTGCCATTGAGCATTGGGCTTCCTGGTTTCCTTGGCAGCTGTACTTACTAATTGTTAGGGCCGTTAGCCCTGGTGCTTTCTGCTTGATCTTGTCAGGTTAATTGTGACTGGCACGGGATTCTCGCATCCTATGATTATTTAAAGGGGACTCCCATTTAGTGCTTCAGCGCAGTCCTTCTGTTTATGGAGAACGATTTGTCTTGCAGCGTCTCTCGGCCTTGCCTCCAGTGCTCTGCTGGCATCACTATGTCGAACCTCTTGCTCCCATCTCTTCATGGGGAGTCTGCAGTACCTCCATTCCTGGGCCAGGACATTGCCAGCGCTCACCGTGACACAGCATGCCGTTCCTCCGCTGGCTGAGTCATTGTCAGTGCTCACCGTGACACAGCATGCCGTTCCTCCGCTGGCTGAGTCATTGTCAGTGCTCACCGTGACACAGCATGCCGTTCCTCCGCTGGCTGAGTCATTGTCAGTGCTCACTGTGACAAAGTAGGCTGCTCCTCCACACCCGGGCCCAGCCCTACCAGCGACCAATGTGACAGGTGTTCACAGGCAGGAATCGAGGAGGAAGACCCTGGAAGATACCCATCCCTCTCCTCACCTCAGAGCAATTACGATTTTGAATGAGAATAGAGAAGACAGGAAAGATCAATCAGGCACACACCATTTATCCTCTTTGTTCCAATGTGGACCATGTGCTATTTCTCAAAAGTTAAGTCAACGCTCCAGGCAAAACTGGATTTAAAGTGAATACTGCTACCTTTTGGCACCCTGCTGAACAACATTGCCCCTTTAGTTTGCTCTTTAGATAAATATGGCTTGTCCTGTTCTGTCTGTCTTTAGTGAGTCATTTCATAAGATAATTTCTGAGCAACCACAAGCGTCAGTGTGCTTGTCCTGGCAACATACTATACCTGAAGATGGTTGGAGCATACCATTTATCTATAATATTGGCCGTACACAAACATCGTCGCCTTAAACATACCCCTCTTTCTAGATTTGTACCCTGTGACTACTTACTATTTGTACATTGTAAGAAGGCATGTTCTGGAGGCTGTGGATAGCTCTGAAAGAAAGTCAGGGTATGAACGTTCAATGACGTTGTAAGCCTTAGTTTTGTTTAACTAATTACCTTTGTTTGTTGGTTTGAGATGTCAACTAGTTTCCAGAACCTTAGACAGAGATTATTGTTGCATTACCATGTGATGCCACTAGATGGCGCATCATCTCCGCTAGCGTCCATAGCAACAGGCTTTACAGACCCCAGCACACCGACTTCAACATTAGGCAATGCCGGGATTATAAGAGCAAAGGGCCTCGCTGTCCTTACCTTGCATTGGATGTACATTATATGAGGCTGTGCCTCACTGTCCTGCGTGATGATCTGCATCATGTGGAGCTGCTGGAAGGCATTTTCGTCCACTCGCTCGACTGCACAGATGCGCTGGATTGGGATGGACGACCTCACCTGACAAGCGTCACATAGAAAAGAAAGACAGGTGGAGCGGGCTCTGTGAGTTCGTCAGCTCATGCCTACCTCAGGCCCAGAAATGGCATGTTAACAGAAAACATTCACATACCACCTGAAATTGGTAAGAAAATAGCGAAATGTGAAGTGCAAAAGAACCTAGTTTTAAAACCTGGATTTGGAAGATTATTCCTCATCGAGTGTCCACCAAATTAAAACGGCGAATTTCACTTACACGTGTGTGTTGACTCTCTAAACCAGGGGTTCATATGCTTGTTAGGCCATCGACCCCTACCATTAACAGAGGGGGTGTGGACCCCAGGTTTGGAATCCCTTCTCTAAATAAATGACAAAGCTGAGCATGGAGTGTAGGAGAATGAGGGGAGATTTGAATAGGTTATACAAAATTATGAGAGGTACTATAAAGATTGGGTGGCAGGGTGGAGATATGTCTCTACCAAAGGAGGTGTAAGGCGCTGTTTCCCTCCGCTAGTCCATAGGTGTAGCACCTGCTTAGCTCCAGATCAGGGTCATGTGAAGCCAAGGGTGCAGGTGGTGTACGAGCAGCTGATGCAGATCCCAAGTCCTGGTTATGTGAGCACTGACACCAGGCAGACAATCTCTGAAGAGTGTTGATAATGGCTGGGGTCACCCATCTTGTAAAGACACCGCCCAGAAGAAGGCAATGGCAAACCACTTCTGTAGAAAAAAAATCGCCAAAAACAACAAAAGACCATGATCTCCCACATCATATGACACGGCACAGAATGATGACATCATACGACATGGCAGAGTTTGGTCAACTCTATAAACTGACCATGGAATCCATGCAAGCTGCAGGAAGAAGCACTTAAACCAACAGGTTGCTAAGCGACAACACAGGATGGTGAAATGATACATCAAACCACACCATGCACCTTATTGAAACAACAAGTGGCAGCGAATGAAAGGGACAGAATTAATTTTATTGAGGCAAACTATGCCCTAAGATATGGGAGCCATGTCTTGGATCCTGCCTATCCTGTTACTGTTCTGTTGGTTTGCATGTCTCTCAGGGTAGAGGCAACAGGAGCAGAGCTGATCTGCTGGCTGGTGTGATCTAATTAGTTCCGCTCTCTTCATTAACTCGTGCCTTCTAGCTGCATTTCCCTTTGAGTCATCTTCAGGAAAGAGATAGAGTGTTTAAAACCTGATTCGAGTTCATCGCCAATGTAATCACTACCATCCATAAGACCACCAGAGACAGCAGCAGTATCGAGTCCGCTCCACCAATCCAACATGGCTGATTTACTGTCTCTCTCAACTCTATTCTCTTGCCTTCTCATAACCTTTATACCCATACTAATCAAAAGCCTATCAGCCTCTGCTATAAATATACCCAATGACTTGGCCTCCACAGTCATCTGTGGTAATCAATCCCACAGACTCTCCACTGTCTGGTTAAAGAAATTCCTCCTCATCTCTGTTCTAAAGGAACGTCCTTCTGTTCCGTCTGGCTCTCACCACTTGGTATTAACCCTCACTCGGATCAAAGGGTCTGATAGCCCTACGGCTTCCGTGGCAGGACACTCAGAACCTCCCGATTCAGAGAAAGGCAAGCTGCCTCATTCTGCTCGTAGCTCCGCACTTTGAACTTTCAGAATAACTGACACCAAACAAACAGCATCTTATGCACAGGGTGAAACCAGATTATTGATAGCCAAGGCTGGCTCACAACAAGCTGTAAGCCTTGGTATCATTCAATACAATGCGCAAAAAAAAAAGCTAAAATTTACATTTTTCATAGAGAAAGCAATTTAAGGTTGTTATAAACAGGGGTGGCAGTGGATATAATCTCCCACTACCGATTAAATGCTCCTAACGGCATGCATCTCAAATAGCTTCTGACAACCAAGTCCCTCCTAGCCTTCACGTGCGGCCTGGCTACTAAGCCCGGCGGAACAGTTCCTACCGATAGAGGGGGCAAAGGCAGGTTACTGGCGCCTTAAAACCTCTCACTTCAGGCAAATGGGGCTCGTCAGCAGCGGCTGGAGAAGGAGAAGGAGAACTCTGATCTCCAGCCTCCGCTGCCTTGCGGCGATACCCACTCATGGGGGGAAGGCTTCGGGAGAAAATCCAGAGGAAAGATCCGGAGCTGGAGTCCCTAAGGCAGTCCTACACTGAGTTCAATGCTGACTGGCAACTCCTGCGACAATGCTGGTGCCAAACTGTCTCGGTCTCTGCTGTCCCTTCGTATGGAGAGGGGGGGGGGCGTGCTCTCCATATCGTACTGCCCTGGCTTGTGTATCTAGACATCCGGGACGCAGCGCCCATGGTCAACCCGATCTCACTCACAGAGAAAGCAATCTCAATCAACAGAATCTTAATGTTGTTCAGACCAGAAAGTTAAGTGTCAAACAAAGTTGTATGATGCAGGGTTGGTTTTCCAAAGGCATTCAGCACTACCAGCTGGGCCTCCTGTTTTGTAACCAAGTGAATATCCCAGGATAACGTCAGCTACTCAGCTGGAGAGTGAGAAGGAGGGAGAGACAGGTGAACAGCAATGAGGGAGGACAGGAGAGACGGAGTAAGGACATAGATCAGCGGGAGATAGAGATAATGAGAAAACAGAGCTGAGAGAAAGATGGAGAAAGTGGAAGAGAGATGGAGAGAGAGAGACGCGCAAGGAAAGATGTGTAAAAGATACAAAGGGTGAGAGAGATTAAGGTCAGAAAAAACGAGATTAGCAGTGAGAAGGAGAATCTCAAATTTAGACTGAAAGACAAAGAAAAATAAAAAACAGAGAGAGAGAGAGAGAGAGAGAGAGAGAGAGAACAAACAAGGAGGGGGGAGAGTGGGACAAGAGCGAGAGAGAGAAGGAGCATTCAAGTGCATTTGCAGAAAGATCGTTAAACAAAATCCAGAAATCCATCAGAATCTGTTGGAAGGGATCAGAGTTTCAGCAGAAGTCACCTTTTCTCCCTGTGTGGAGTGCTGTCTACTAACTCCCTAACCGTGTTATTAAGGGTAGGATCGTTTGGCCCTCTCTTTAAGTTAAAAATGGCCTTCTTCAGAATTACTTTTCTTCCTAAAATAAAGTGGAAATCTTCGTGTATAAGTAACATGATTCCATCGCTGGTAAATGAGACTATCCTGGGAGGAACCCTGGCGCAGATTGTCACGGCTGTTTTACATTAAACTACACAAATGGACAGGATCAATGACTACAGCAAATTAAAGCATATTACAAACTTACATCAATTAAGATAAAAATAACTTTGGACAACAAAGATTTTGCTTCCTGAATACTTCTGGGTATACTTTATGGATTTTGGACTGCTGATCATGAAAATCACCGCGGAATTTCCCTATCATGCACCATTTTTTAAAAATCGCCTATATTGGCTATTTCAATTCATAATTCAGGTCAGAATAACTGATGCTAAGGTTAAGGAAGGCATTTTTGTTGGTCCACAAATCAAACAGGTAATCAATGACAGGCAATTCGAAGAACTTCTAGTGGGACCAGAGAAAGTCACAAGGAAAGCATTCAAAGATGTTATTGAAGATTTTCTTTGCAACTACAGAGCACCAAACTCCATGAGGCCGTTTGACAACATGCTTCAAGCATACAAAACCATGAAGTGCAACATGTCACTGAAGATACATTTTCTGCATTCCCATTTAGACTTCTTCCCTGCACATCGTGGTGCCATCAGTGAGGATCATGCTGAAAGGTTTCACCAGGACATTGCGGTCATGGAGAAACGGTATCAGGGCAACTGGAATCCATCAATGCCGGCTGATTATTGTTGGACACTTAAGCGAGAAGCTCAGACACTGAGTACAAACGAAAATCATCAACAAAACAGTTTTAGCTTAGTTGAACTATTGCGCAACATCGGCACCATTATGCAATATTACATTCAATAAGAGTTCTTGTTTCTCCAAATTCCTACATGATGCAAGTAGTCTGAAATTGTATTTGTGTTCAGTCAGCTTCAACCAGTCTACAGTCAACAAAGAAAAAAAAATTCTGAGGAAGCAACTCCTTTGAAAAAAAATTGTTGTCCAGTGTTATTGGATGCACATAGTAATGATGTCGCATAGTATGATGCATGTGTGGCAGTATCTCCAGGAGTCATGGGAAACAATGTGGTCCTTATCCCAGCCTCAGGTGTTTCAATGCTGCCAGATTCCCCCTGGGATTCTCCCAGAACTCATTCCATGTATATGCTGGGCTGAGCAAGCAGGGCAGGCATTATTTTCCCCGGTAGGTAATTAAACTGGATGGGTATAAGCAACAACCTAATAGGATTGCAACTCAGACAAAGTGCTGGAGGAACTCAGCAGGTCAGGCAGCAACTATGGAAATAAATGAGCAGTCGACGTTTCGGGCTGAGACCCTTCTTCAGGATGGCAAAGGAAGGGGGAGGATGCCAGAATAAAAAAGTGGGGGTTAGGGGAAGGCTGGAAGGTGATAGGTGGGTGGGAAAGGTCAAGGGCCGGTGAGGAAGGGAGCTGGTGAGAGAGGAGAGTGGACCATAGGAGAATGTGAGGGGCGATGGGACCCCAGCGGGAAATGATCGGCCGGTGAGAAGAGGTAAAAAGGCCAGAGAAGGAGACAGAAGGAGGAGGGGAGGGGGAGCAATTTAAAGAAAAACACTGGAAGGGGAAATCAATATTCATGCCATCAGGTTGGAAGCTATTTGTCACCATTGCTGATGCTATCTTTATAATTCCAGATCTATTTAAGTAAATTTAAATTCTCCAGCTGCCATGGTGGGATTTGAACTCATGTCTCTAGATCAACAGTTCATATACGTTACTGGTTCTGTAACCAAACCATGATATTACTATACCAATCAGAAAGGTCAATTACTACACTCAACCGAGCTGGTTTCAACCGGCTCTTGCCAGATCAAAGTCCAAGGTTGGCTACGTGTTGTACAAAGTCTCCGTCCAGCATTTGGCAGACGGAGGGCAAGGACAGGGTGAGGAAGGATCTGAGGGCAGAATTTCCCTGCACTAGGATCACACCACTCTGGAAGAAGAAATGAAGGGATGCTGTGAGAATGTCCATCAGTCACCAGAGAAGTGGCAGTAAACCCCAAGCATGAGGGAGCTAGAGGAGGAAAATGACCGGAACATTTGGAGAGGAGGGAATGGAATTTATTTTAATATCTATAGCGTTGTATTCCTTTACAAAGAGGCCAGAAAGTGTGAGGAGAATCTGGGAGATCGCGGTCCCTTGATACTGCGCAAGATTTTCCTCACGGTGAAAAGGTAGGTGCTAGAGAGGCACATGTATGGCAGGTTCCCTGTCCCTGTGAACTCCAACTAGGCCGGGGCTGTCTGGTGTTGGCATGTATCAGCCCAGTGTGAAATTAGAATCGCACTGCAAACTGAAGGAAACCAATAAAGAGCACCCATTCCCTATTCACAACACATCAAGCAGTGAGATATATCTTAAACCACAGCTGCTGCTTTCTCCCTTTAATTAATTATTTAGGTTTGCATTGCCTCTTGATCATTTTGTTTGCTCTATCTGTAAAAATGGGGCAATGCTCAAGCTCAGAACATTCTGCTCAATGTCATTTTGAAATTACAATTGGAAAATACTTCAAACGTTCAAACAGCATTCTTCTGTTCGAGATTTCAGTGGCACGCCAACCCATTTCTCTTAAATGAACTAATGCTGTGGTTAAACCGACAGAGAAGTGTGCATAAACAAAGATAATTCAAAGTGGCCTCAGTCACGCTCTGCAGTCACTCTGTCCCGCCGGAAGCAGTTAGGCTTTATAGCACGCGCTATAACTTCCTGGGCTGTGATTGACGCATTGGAAAAGCTGAACAATCTCATTGAAATGGAAATAAATGTCTCCATCTAATCAAAAACAAACTGAGTGCACAGTCAGCATGCTCCTGGAAAGCCTGCTGTCAAAGATTTCAGACACACCACACTGTGAGTGACGTCCATCTCATCTCACCAAAGTTCCCAAAGAATATCCATAATATTGAAGTGTCAAGTTTCTGGCACACACCGCGGCCGTAGCTGGTACTAGGCCTCATGCCGCGCGCGGGCTTGCCTGTTGCTGTACACAGGAGGCGGTGCAATGCGGTGTCCGTGCTTGGTTGGGGTCTGGCCTCTCCTGGTAGTGCTGCCCTCCAGTGATGATCATGTGGAATGACAGGCTGGATTGCAATGGGGGGCTGTGGACTACCGGGGATCTGTACAATCAATTTGTGGGACATGTCGCTCAGGGTCTTGTTTTTTTTTTGTGTGTGTGACTTTTTCTTGCTCGCTATCTTGAACGTGCTGTGTATGTTTTGCACCTTGACCCCAGAAGAAAGCTGTTTCGTTCAGCTGTATCCATGAATGGTTGAATGATAATTACACTTAATCTGATTTGATTTGACGCATACACTCAGGAAGAATTCAAATCTCCTGAGATTATCGACTGTTGTAATAATTGTTTGTTTCTTTAAAGTGGCAGTAAGACCTTATTTTAATTTTGGACATACTAGTTTCAAATGCAAGTTTGGTTATAATACTCAGTGTCCTTAGTCTCACTGCACCCTTCTTTGTAATTAAACGGTATGATTCATGAACTAAATTTGGACAACCCAGTTCAGACCTGTATTTGACTCTGTGCATTAACTAATGTTGAAACATTCCAAGAGAACCCACTCAGCTGTCTACATTGTGCCAGAAACCAGATCTGAGTTGTCAAATCCACCCAGGATTGAATAAACCATACACACCTAAAATCACTACTTACTCAATAATTCCTGACGCCAGCTACAGATTCTCAACCCAGCCCATAGAACCAACAATCCCAAACATCATGCTACGAAACCGATACCAAATATGATTGGTGTGTAAACACTCTTGGGATGAAGGACAAGCAAAAGTTTTGGATAAATCTTCAAGCAGAATGGGAAGCTTTTTCACACAGAAGCTGGAGATTGAATACTGCAGCTGTACATCAAAAATTGAGCTGATTAAATAAGATCATAGGACCGTAAGGCATAGGGGGTAGCATTAGGCCATTCAGCCCATCTTCAGAGACAGCAGTAATTCTGCCAGACATAAAGCCATTGAGTTGATGAAAGTGAATCAATTGTCAGAACTGATTGTCTGCTCCCCCTTCCAGAATTACATCAGTGCCTGAGGATCCCTGGAGAAGGGGCATGCAGTCAGCATCATCACTATGTGACATGTCGTATAACTTAATGAATAAATAAACAATAGCTTCATGAATAACGATTAACGGCTTTAGTTCAAATCTCACTTATAGGTGAATTATACATCATCATCATGTGCCATGTTGTATGGCATCATCATTATGTGCCGTGTCGTATGGCATCATCATCATGTGCCATGTTGTATGGCATCATCATTATGTGCCGTGTCGTATGATGTGGGTGATCATGATCTACGACCATAATGATTCTTGGCAAATTCTACAGAAGTGGTTTGCCATTGCCTTCTTCTGGGTAGCATCTTGACAAGAAGGACGACCCCAGTCATTGTCAACACTCTTCGGGGAGATGTCTTGCCTGGTGCCAGTACTTGTATAACCAGGACTTGTGATCTGCACCGGCTGCTCATAGGATCATCCAGCACCTACTCCCGTGGCTTCACATGACCCTGATTGGTGTGGGGGGGGGGGGGGGGGGCTAAGCAGGTGCTACACCTTGCCCAAGGGTAACCTGCAGTCTAGCGGAGGGAAGGAGCGCCTTACACCTCCTTTGGTAGAGACGAATCTCTATTCTGCCAACCAGATGGAGTATCGACAGGTAAAATGGGAAAATTCCAGGATCAGTGGGCATCACAGGGGCCCAAGTGTGTTCTGGATTTAGATAACTTTGTTACACATATATTTGAAACTATAGTGAGTATTGTGGAATACTGTAGTATTGTAGAAATGTGATACTGTAATCACTGAATACATATCCTTTAGAATGGGGGGGGGGGGGGCGGGCCTTAGACTGGATCAAAGTTAAAACAGCCCTGAAGATCTAAAGTTAAAAAAAACTAGTCTGGATCATTTTGTATGGGTGATGTTCAAAATGAATGCAACCCTTTACTTTGAAAGGTTTGTTTTAAGACAGGTCCAGACACTGCAATCTCTCAACGTGTGAATCATATATCATTGTTACAGCTCTCCCCTCTTACCTGCCAGTCTGAAGACTTGGCGTATGACAGACTTTCACTGCTGAGCCAGAAATAGCGCTTTTTGAAAGTGAAGCGAGTGACAAGGTTCACACCCTCAGCTTTCCTCTTGTACAGGTAACCCTCCTTAATGATTACTGAAGGGTGGAACACCAGGCGTTGCTGCAGGTCAGTAGCTAGGGAAAGACAAGACAGATGAAGTGTGGTGCTCTTTCCGCAGAGATCTCAAGAGAATTCTTAGTCTGAGAAACAAAGTTCAATTGTTCCATTGAATAACACCACCTGAAACTCTTGCTCTCCGCAGACCTCCTCAAAACAGAAGAAAAACCCCAAAGAATGAATAACAGAGAAAATCTATGAACTCCAACCACCCCCCCCCCCCCACCACATGCACAAGCAGCAGCTAGCAGCATCAACCCTCCACCCCCACTTATTCTAGCAGGGAGCTTCAGAATCTCACCACCCACCATGCAAGCACCAGCAAAGCTCTCAAAAAGAGACCACGGGCTACAGTCCAAGAAAAACTACTGTTCATCCCAACAGTCCGACGTTCCTCGGGCTCTCTCTATCTCTCTCTCTCTCTCTCTCTCTCGTGAACAAGGGAGAGAGATATCACTCCTTCCGCAGCCAGGCAAACAGTCACCCTTTCGATGCTACAGTCCCCCCAATTCGAGATTCGGTAGTAAGCTCTCATTCATGAGAGAGAGAGAGAGAGAGAGAT
Source organism: Hemitrygon akajei (assembly GCF_048418815.1). Classification (NCBI taxonomy): domain Eukaryota; kingdom Metazoa; phylum Chordata; class Chondrichthyes; order Myliobatiformes; family Dasyatidae; genus Hemitrygon; species Hemitrygon akajei. The sequence continues at coordinate 23,991,130 of NC_133137.1, read as the reverse complement.
AGATAGATATCACCGGGGGGGCAACTAATTTTAATGCACCACTCCCTGCCCCACCACGTTACACATTCCCAGATTCCAGATATTTCCCGTGAGTATCAAAGGATAAGAACTGGTGCAAAGCTCACACAGAATTCTAACTTAATTTACATTTGCTAATCCTTTGAACATTGTTAATGAGGTTATACAAAGGTATAACAGCACGGTGATTCAGATTTGTTAAGGCAGTCCTCATTTTTCGTACCTTTTAATCTCCCCCCTCACCTGGGACCACTTCAATCCCCCCTCACCTAGTGAATTTCACAAGTTCTTTTTCTCCGACAGCATTTGCTTCTTCCCATCGGGCACCGCACCAAGCACTGATAAGTACACTTTTCCACCGAGGAAAAGTTCTGAAGTTTGAAACTTTTGCAAAGGGGTTAGAAAGAAGGAGGCTGTAATTGGATGCATTTTACAACATATTAAATTTCAGAATTGGAATATCAGCACTGGGGATTCGGCAGCTGACGTAGAGAACAAAAAGATGTTAAAACCAGCAGGAGCAGAAATCCTGGAAAAAAAGATTATAAATACTGAGAATTCTCAACAGCTGAGGAAGAATCTGCAACTTCATTAAAACACCTATCACAGAATAGCAGGTAAGAAGTAAGAAAATTATATTCAAGGCAGAGGCTGATAAATTCTTGATTAGTCAGGGCATGAAGGGATATGGGGAGAAGGCAGGAGATTGGGGCTGAGGGGGAAATGGATTAACCATGACAAAATGGTAGAGGAGACTCGATGGGCCAAATAGCCTAATTCTGTTGTGAAATACAATGCCCTTATGGTCTAAAAGAGGCCAAAATAAAAAGAAATGGATTGAAGAAGATATAAAATGACCTGTTGAGTTTTCAAGAGAAAATAGATGCTTAACCAAGGACTGTTCTAGCATAAAGGTTTTGGGAGTCATATTGGGAGAAGCAAAAGAAACTTTAGACACTTATGATGTACCGTGAAAATGTCAACAGTTGCAAACATCTAGAACCTGGGTAGATAGGAAAAGAATGATTGAAGTACAAAACCATAGATAATAAAAGAAAAGCAAAACTCCGTGGATGAAATCTGGAAATAAATTAGTAGGCAGCAGGACAGGTAATTCATGTGAACAGAGGGAGATGAAGTCAGACACAGTGGTTGTGACAAAAATAAGCCACTGCTTTAACTATCAGCACGTCATGAATCTGATACGAAATCTGGGATTTCTGCACGAGTTATTTGACATGGAAATTCTAAAACCACAGCTGGTGACTCAGCCCTCCTTCACACATTGCAGCTCTCTTCACAACAGAACTAAGGGAGATCATTTGTCAATTTCAGACGTGTGCAAACAAATTCTCATTTTGTAAATCTGTTGTATTGTGTTGCATGAGCTCTGATTGCCATGCTAAGAGTTTACTAAGTGCTAGCAAATTCACTCGCCCAAGCAAACTTATTTTATGTACAACATCCTGGCTCCTGTACCCAAAACCTCGTGCAAAAAAGACTCAGCGTTGACAGATGACTGTGCTTGTTCTCTTTGACTGGAGTTCATGGACTCCCAGGTCCTTGTGCAAATGAACACATTCCCCAGCCCATCACCACTTAAGTAGACACTGTCTTTCCAGTTTTCTGAATGGAGTGGATAATTATATATTCATCCAGTCTTATCCTACATCGGCTCTATTTTTTCCCTCTCAGTTTGTCTAAATCACATTGAGACCCATTTTATCCTCCTTACAACTCACAAACCACTCCACTGTATTTTGTTTGCAAACTTAAAGATAATAACATACCGTTTCCTAAAGGTCCCTTAACTGCCAGATCTCAATACAAGACATATTCAAGACAGTTCCTTCATTGATTCCTGACCAAACCCATCTAAAATAGCATCTCTTATACAAAAGGTCCTAGTTTTCAATTTCAAATTATCCCTCAAAGTATTAATTTCAAAACGTCAGTTCTTTTCTTGCACTAGGTTTTTTTGTGATATATCATAATGGCATATCTTTGCACCGTACTGCTGCCACAAAACAAATTTCACACCATCTAAGTCAGTGATAATAAATCCGATTCTGAAATTGACTATTAATATTTTCTTGTTTACTTTCATTTTTTTTCAGATACAGCATGGAATAGGCTCTTCTGGCCCTTTGAACTGCGGCGTCCAGCAGTCACATCATTTAATCCGAGCCTAACGACGCGACAATTGTTATATACCCCTGGGGTTCATTTTTTCTGTGGACTGTCACTTTAAAACGCCGAGAGAATGAGACGGACTTTTGGACACTGTGTGATTTCTACTGACTACAAAATTGCTTGGTTACTATGGTGACAGAGGTGGAGTTATATGAGGGACATTTTTGTTCTGCGGCTTGTTTTGAATATACAAGGACACAAAGGCACACGCGGTCAGAGTCGAGATGGTTTCGGTCAATGAAAGACACCAGTGAGTGGGGTCGCTGGTTTAAACTTTCAGTAGCCCAAAAGGGGGTGAGTTGAGATCGATCCAGAGTATTAATAAATGACTCTCACAAGTGCTGCAACTAGAAGAAGTTTGCAGAGAGGGGAGAAGAGGAAGGTTTGAAACAGAAGAAACCTAGTGACAAAGAGATCACTGTTTGGAGTCTCTCCAAGTAGCCCATAAGGGTGAGTTTGATTCCATTCGAATACGAAAGTGTGATTGTCACATAGTTAATCCACAGCAGTGGGTTCTCTGGTGAGGGGGAAACCTTTGTGAATACCACATGTGTGTTTACCCTTGTCTGGGTGTGGTATTTCACTGAAGAAGGCATCCCGTGGCAAATCACTGTTGGAGTTACTTCATATGTCATGGAACTGGATCAGTGGCTGTCACACTGTGTGTGTAAGGGTGACCCTGTGGGAACTATCGGTGTGTTTAACCCTTGCCTGGGTTAGTAGTTTTACCACTTGAAGATGGTACCCTTAGTGGAGTCACATCTGGCTAACTTGAAGGATTCAGAGGACAAAGGGAAGATCAACGACACCTGTTTATACGGATTACAAATATCTCTCTCATACCAACAGTAACAATTCTGTTGTTTGAACTAAACTTTCTTACGTACCATCGTCAGACTGTAACTCTTGCCACCTGAGCTTCAATAAGTGTGGGAACTTCATTTTTACACCTATATATGCATAACACTGCTAACCCTTAGTTTACCTGGCTTAAGTTACTATATGAGTAGTTACTAATAAAATAATGAATGTTAACAGTAAAACCAGACTCCAAGGGTGTTCCATTGCTGCCGATACTTTTACAGCGTTGTGTGTACGTAACACAATTTACAATGTCTGATTAACCTACCAACCGGTACGTCCTTGGACTATGGGAGGAAACCGGGGCACCTGAAGGATACCAAAGTGGTCACAGGCAGAACACAGGGAGTGGCGGGAATTGAACCCCGGTCTCCGGTACTGTAAAGCGTTGTGCTAACCACTACACTACCATGAAATATAAAACAGAGCAGCAGGTTAAGGCCAAAGGTTTCATTTGGAATTCTTTAAAAGAACAGTTCCGTTTGTTTCCTTGCTGTCCATACTGACTAGCAGGATACACACATTTTGTTTTAACTACACTGGGCATTCCAGAGCAAGGCTTAGAGTAAATTATACTCTAAGTGGATTAGATAGATAGATAGATAGATAGATAGATAGATAGATAGATAGATAGATAGATAGATAGATAGATAGATAGATAGATAGATAGATAGATAGATAGATAGATAGATACTTTATTCATCCCCATGGGGAAATTCAAGTTTTTTTCCAATGTCCCATACACTTGTTGTAGCAAAACTAATTACATACAATACTTAACTCAGTAAAAAAAAAATATGATATGCATCTAAATCACTATCTCAAAAAGCATTAATAATAGCTTTTAAAAAGTTCTTAAGTCCTGGCGGTAGAATTGTAAAGCCTAATGGCATTGGGGAGTATTGACCTCTTCATCCTGTCTGAGGAGCATTGCATCGATAGTAACCTGTCGCTGAAACTGCTTCTCTGTCTCTGGATGGTGCTATGTAGAGGATGTTCAGAGTTATCCATAATTGACCGTAGCCTACTCAGCGCCCTTCGCTCAGCTACCGATGTTAAACCCTCCAGTACTTTGCCCACGACAGAGCCCGCCTTCCTTACCAGCTTATTAAGACGTGAGGCGTCCCTCTTCTTAATGCTGCCTCCCCAACACGCCACCACAAAGAAGAGGGCGCTCTCCACAACTGACCTATAGAACATCTTCAGCATCTCACTACAGACATTGAATGACGCCAACCTTCTTAGGAAGTACAGTCGACTCTGTGCCTTCCTGCACAAGGCATCTGTGTTGGCAGTCCAGTCTAGCTTCTCGTCTAACTGTACTCCCAGATACTTGTAGGTCTTAACCTGCTCCACACATTCTCCATTAATGATCATTGGCTCCATATGAGGCCTAGATCTCCTAAAGTCCACCACCATCTCCTTGGTCTTGGTGATATTGAGACGCAGGTAGTTTGAGTTGCACCATATCACAAAGTCCTGTATCAGTTTCCTATACTCCTCCTCCTGTCCATTCCTGACACACCCCACTATAGCCGTGTCATCAGCGAACTTCTGCACATGGCAGGACTCCGAGTTATATTGGAAGTCTGATGTGTACAGGGTGAACAGGACCGGAGAGAGTACGGTTCCCTGCGGCGCCCCTGTGCTGCTGACCACCGTGTCAGACCTACAGTCTCCCAACCGCACATACTGAGGTCTATCTGTCAAGTAGTCCACTATCCAATCCACCATGTGAGAGTCTACTCCCATCTCCGTTAGTTTGTGCCTTAAGATCTTGGGCTGGATGGTGTTAAAGGCACTAGAGAAGTCAAGGAATGTAATCCTCACAGCACAACTGACCCCCTCTAGGTGAGAGAGTGATTTGTGCAGCAAATACGTGATAGCATCCTCCACTCCCACCTTCTCCTTATACGCAAACTGAAGAGGATCCTGGGCGTGCCTGGTTTGTGGCCTCAGATTCTGTATTATCAGCCGCTCCATGGTCTTCATAACGTGCGACGTCAAGGCAACAGGTCTGAAGTCATTCAACTCCTTTGGTTGTGGTTTCTTCGGTACCGGGACAATACAGGATGTTTTCCACTGTCTGGGTACTCTTCTCTGCTCCAGGCTCATGTTGAAGATGCGCTGTAGTGGTTCTCCCAGCTCAGTCGCACAGGCCCTCAGTAATCGTGGGGAAACTCCATCCGGTCCAGCCGCCTTGCTGGTACAGATCTTCCTCAGTTGACCTTCCACCTGTGCAGCTGTAATCCTGGGCGTGGGCAAGGTCTCCTGTGAGTGGCTATTTTCCTGTGAGGGAAGTAAGCCTGGTGTGGAGTTCTGCGGTGAGGATGAGATTGAGCTGTCGAACCTGTTGAAGAAGTTGTTCAGCTGGTTCGCTTTCTCCACATCTCCACTTATATTCGCCCCCCGCTTTGCACCGCATCCGGTGATGATCTTCATCCCATCCCACACCTCCTTCATGCTTTTTTTCTGCAGCTTTTGTTCTAGCGTCCTCCTATACTGCTCCTTTGCCCCCCTTATCTGTACTCTGAGTTCCTTCTGAACTCTTTTAAGCTCCAACGATTATACGGCTAAAGTAAACTCATGAATAAACCTGTCACAAGTGCAAACGCAGGTCTTATTCCATCATTAATATGGATTACAGGAGGAATGGAGACAGGCCAACCTCTACAGACATCAATGGATCTGGGGTTGAGAGGGTGAACAGATTTAAGTTTCTCGGCATCCACATCACTGAGGACCTCACGTGGTCTGTACACACCAGCTGTGTGGTGAAAAAGGCACAACAGCGCCTCTTTCACCACAGATGGTTGAAGAAGTTTGGTATGGACCCCCAAATCCTAAGAACTGTCTACAGGGGCACAACTGAGAACATCCTGACTGGCTGCATCACTACCTGGTATGGGAACCATACCTCCCTCAATCGCAGAACTCTGCAGAGAGTGGTGCGGACAGCCCAGCGCATCTGTAGTTGTGAAATTCCCACCATTCAGGACATTTACAAGGACAAGTATGGAAAAAGGGCCCATGGGATCATTGGGGGCCCGAGCCATCCCAACCACAATCTATTCCAGCTACTACCATCCGGGAAGCGATACCACAGCACAAAAGCCAGGACCGACAGGCTCCAGGACAGCTTCTTCCACCAGGCCATCAGACTGATGTAATATAGTGTATTCTATATTACATTGACTGTTCTGTTTATTAAAAATTACTATGATTGCATATTACACATTTAGGTGGAGATGTAACGTAAAGATTTTTACTCCTCATGTATGTGAAGGAGTTAAGAAATAAAGTCAATTCAATTCAATTCATTGCTTCCAAGAGGATCACAGCTTTCTCATGGTTTGGAGGCTTGAGGGCTTCCGTGACCCAGGGATCTATGTTGGCTGGAGTCAGGGCTTTCAGCTTTGGGTCACCCATGCCAAACAGGTCAAAGGGAAGAGGTCAGACTAAGAGTGGTCCACTGCTCCTCCAGGTTCACGGGCTCAGCCCAAGACTAACAGCCCTGACTGGTAAAGCAAAATTGTTGTGGAAGCAGCAGTGAAGAATCCTTCTACTTCTGAGTGGCCAAGGATAGACCAAGATGGAGGACCTTCATTGCTGCCCAAAACGCCAGCAGGCATAACGGGCATAAGTAAGGGATATGGGCACTGAGTATCTGCTATAACTATAGATAGTCATTTACAGGCCCTTGATGATATCCTATCATGCCTCCTTAACTTCGGAAAAGCCGTGCTAAATAAATAGCTGACTCTATACCTATACACCTCTGTGCAGCTCATTCATATTTCTCTATCATTATGCCACCAACTTGTTTTGTTGATATAGTTTCTTCCTATGTGATGATGGGCATTGCTGGAAAGCTGCTACTAAGTGCCTTTCAGAGTACAGTTGAAATGTCATTAGATAACATTGCTGTAGGCCTGACGTAAGTCACACTAAGGAACGATTGCAAATTTCTTTCATTAAAAAATTAAGGAAGTAGATGAAGTTTTGCAATAATGCAGTAACTATTTCCAGTTTTTCTTAATGTATGTATAAATCTTGGGTGACGGGGTCTCTACCAAAGGAGGTGTAAGGTACTCCTTCCCTCCGACCCCCATCACCCAGGATGTGCTCACTTCTCGTTGCTACCATCAGGGAGGAGGTACAGGAGCCTAAAGGCCCACACAACAATTCAGGAACAGCTTCCTTGCCTCTGCCATCAGATTTCTGAATGGACTTTGAACCCAAGAACACCATCTCACCACTTCTCACTCCAGGTGGCAGGGTGGAGATATGTTTCTACAAAAGGAGGTGTAAGGTGCTCCTTCCCTCTGCTAGCCTGCAGGTCACCCTTGGGCAAGGTGTAGCACCTGCTTAGCCCCCCAGTCAGGGTCACGTGAAGCCATGAGAGCAGGTGGTGGATGGCCGTATGAGTAGCTGGTGCATATCACAAGTCCTGGCTATGTGAACACTGACGCCAGGCAGACAATCTCTGAAAAGTATTGATAATGGCTGGAGTCACCCGTATTGAAAGACACTGCCCAGAAGGCAGCAGTGCAAACCATTTCTGTAGAATTTGCCAAGAATTTTCATGGTCATAGACCATGATTGCCCACATCATACATAATGATGATGTCATATGACATGGCACATGATAATGATGATGATGATGATGATATATAATTCACCTCTAAATGCACATGGTCAGATTTGAACTAAAGTCATTAATCATTTGTCAAGAGGCTATCATTTATTAATTCATTAAGTTAACTATTCTGTTACTGCATGCACAAATATAAAGGTTTAAGTCAGACACCTGCAGTCTTTCTCTCCAAGAACAATCAGTGGTGGCCACGAGGAATTTGCTGGAGTTACTCGATTGCCAGCAGAGGGAGTAGGGTTACATACACTGCCAAATCGTACATGTACTTTGAGAAAAAGGAATGATTATTCATCTCACAGGAACAACTATATCAACAGAATGAGTTGTTGGCATAATGTTACAGAAATACAAATGAGCCATTCTGAGGGAATATGGGTATACTTTCTGCTTTTCTGAAGATAAAGTGGCATGATAGGATTGCATCAAATGCCAGAAAATGATTCATCTCGCTAGTTAAACTACCCAAACACAAATTTGGAATAATAGGGCCATATAGAAACAGACCTTTCACCCCACTAAAAGATGTAAAACAAGGTCAAAAGAATACAGTGAAAATTTACAAGGATGTTGCCGGGTCTGGAGGACCTGAGTGAAGGAAAGATTGAATAGGTTAGGACTGTGTTCTTTTGAACGTAGAAGATTGAGAGAGGATTTGAGAGAGGTTTAAAAAATTATGAGAGGTACAGACAGGATAAATGCAAGCAGGCTTTTTCCACCGTGATTGGATGGGAGTACAGCCAGAGGTCATGGGTTAAAGGTGAAAGGTGAGAAGTTTAAGGGGAACGGTGGGGGGGGGGGAACTTCTTCAGTCAGAGGGTGGTGAGAATGTGGAATGAGCTGCCAGCACAAGTGGTGCTTGTGAGCTCGATTTTAACATCTAAGAAAAGTTTAGATTGGTACATGGATGGTAGGGCTATGATCCCGGTGCAGGTCGATGAGAGTAGGCAGTTTAAATGGTTCGGCACGGACTAGATGGGCTGAAGGGCCTGTTTATGCGCTGCACTTTTCTACAACTCTAACCCCTTACGCTAAAGTTATGTTCTGGGTTTTAGATATATCTATTATGGGGTAATGATTGTCACTACCCACCATATCAACCTGAAATGAGGCTCATTTGAAAAAACCAAACATAAAAATTGAGCATGGAAATACAAAACTGACATTGAAAGTTGTAAATCTGAGCACTGTACAAATGCAAGATAGTGAAAAACATATTTGACACACAAAGTTGGCAGCTACAGAGCTGAGGCCCACCAGATGTGTGTTGACATCAGATGGTGCCAGTGCCATTCTAAATTCTAGGCCTCAATAGACAACTAACAGTTCCACCTTCTACTTTACTCTGTCCGTGAGCTCCAATATTAAACTCAAAGATGGGTTGGCTCCCATGTTGGGTTCAAACAGGCCTGCAGAGGCCAGAGGTTGTCCTTTGCAGAGACCCGGGAATCCAAAAGGAACATAGTGTGAGCTTATTTGCTCTGAAATTTATAAGCTGGCTCGTTTGCTCCCTCATTGTCCATTCCTATTAACTACGTTCATTAACATCTGGACACTCTTGAACAGGCGTTCCAGGATCTTGAAGAATATTTGTTTAGAAGGCTCCAACAGAGTTAAGGCATTTGCACTAAGTCCATTTTGCGTCATTTTGTGGTTCTAACACTGTACTAAATGGAACAAATTCAAATACTCTGAATGGCAACCAAAGCCATGACAGAGCCCCTCAGAATTAATTAAACCACTATTTGTAACCCGAAAGCCTGGAATGTTCCTTCCCCCCTCCACTATTCTTCATCAAAACAGAGAATTGTTCACCTCATCGGGCTTCCTGGATAGCGGAAAGCCTGTGAATGGGACTCTGGGCTGGGTCGGTTTGGAAGGATCTCAACGGCAACTTCCGAAAATGAACATCTTGAAAACAGAGTCAGAAGAGTCTGCAGATAATGGAATCTCGAGCAACAAACAAATTGCTAGGGGAACACTGCGGATCAAGCAACATTTGAGGAGGCAGAGGGGCAGGTGACATTCCAGGTCGAGATTCTGCATCAGGGTTGAGCGTGAAGAGTGGAGATAGCCAGTATAGAGAGGTGGGAGGGAGTGGTGAGGCGGGGGTTGGCAAGTGACAGACAGAACCAGGAGGGGATGTTTTTAAAGACTGCAACCGTCCAAGGTCCTCAACAAGTGATGAAGAACCTGTAATTTTTTTTTTAAACAAAGGTATCACAGAGAAGCAGCATCCAAAGAGGGGTCAGAATTAAAGAAATAGACCGGGAGAAACAAAAAAAAACAGAATGAGAAAAGGCGTTTCCAAGCGAAAACTGATGGTTATCTGAGGAATGATTTAGCACAAGGTGATGGGAGACACACCGGGAGAAATGAGAGACTTGTAGACACTACAATGCACAGTGAATACCTGAATGGATAGGAAAAGAATTATCAAAGTACCAAAGAAAACTCAAAACGATAAATACTCAAAATTCTGCAGATGCTGGAACCCTGATGGACAGGTGAGACTCCTTTTGAAAGCAATCCACTTGGAGAGGAGGCCACTGATAAAGCTGAAGATGACTTCCAGTGCCAGGGCTACGTCCTCCTCTCCAGTGGTTCAATGACAGCTGTTCTATACTGACTGAGGACTTCATTATCAGATGCCTTACTCTGGTTAAATGGTCAGCAACCCATTACCAACAAGACACCCAGTTCAGATACTATTTGTGTAGTATATTGTGGTTCGCTTCCTATTTCATGATACAACGTCTTTCACGCAGTGTTCCACCGTAGTCTCCAGCTTCACGTGGACGCCTGATGGAAGGTGTAATAAGGCTCCTGAGCAAAGAACTTTTGTGTTTTAATTTCATGCCAAGCTGATCCTGGGTGAACAATAGCTTAATTTATCAGCTCAATAAATTCAAGTTATCAGTCCTGCTGAAGGGTTTCAGCCTGAAATGTTGACTGTACTCTTTCCCTAAATGCTGCCTGGCCTGCTGAGTTCCTCCAGCATTTTGTGTGTGCTGCTCAAGTTATCCACATGTTTAGTATAAATTTTGCCCTCCATTTTGGATCCAGAAAGAACATTAATATTTATTTATTTATTAAGAGTGCGGAATAGGCCCTTCAGGCAGCACCGCCCATCAATTCCCCGATTTAACCCCAGCCTAATCACGGGACAACTTACAATGACCAACTAACCTACCAACTGGTACGTCTTTGGACTGTGGGAGGAAACTGGAGCACCCGGAAGTAATCACGCGGCCACGGGCAGAGCACACAAGATCCTTACAGGCAGCGGCGGGAATTGAACCCGGGTCACCTGTGCAATAGAGCGTTGTGCTAACCACTCCGCTACTGTGCTGCTCTACACACATGAAAAATCACTAAACTGCATGTCATTTATGATTTCATAAGACTACATGCCATAGAGACATAGAGAAGCACAGCACAGAAACAGGCCCTTAGCCCATCTAGTCTGTGCCAAACCATTTCAACTGCCTACTCCCATCAACCTGCACCGGGACCACAGCCCTCCATACCCCTACCATCCATGTACCTATCCAAACTTCTCTTAAACACTGAAGTTGAGCTTGCATGCGCTACTTGTGTTGGCAGCTCATTCCACACTCTCACCACCCTCTGAGTGAAGAAGTCTCCCCTCATGTTCCCCTAAACTACTCACCTTTCACCTTTAACCCATGACCTCTAGTTGTCATCCCATCCAACCTCAGCGGAAAATGTCTGCTTGCATTTACCCTATCTATACCCCTCATAATTTTGTTTACCTCTATGAAATCTCCCCTCGGTCTTCTACGTTCCAAGGAATAAAGTCCTAACCTATTCAAGCTTTCCTTATAACTCAGGTCCTCCAGTCGCGGCAACATCCTTGTAAATTTTCTCTGTGCTCTTTCAATCTTATTTACATTTTTCCTGTAGATAGGTGATCAAAACTGCACACAGTACTCCAAACTGGGCCTTGCCAATGTCTTATACAACTTCAATTGTTAAGTCAAAGGACCTAGTAGTTGGTAGCCTACTCGATATCATTTTTGTTGCAAGAGGTAACAGATTAGGCCATGATGTTGGGTAAATATAGCAATGAAACCCATTAGGTTTTGGGACATGGTCGACAGAGGCCCAGTTCCCCCACCATGCCTGATCTCATATCAATTTGAAGCCCTGCAGCCAATAGAGGGAGAATGTCAATATTTTACTCAATGTGTCCCTCATCAATAGGTAAACCAGCCACATGGCCTTCAACACATGCAGAGAACTGAAAGAGCTGCCCATGGGATGGACTGCCAAACTGTCAGGTGATTGATGGAGGAGAGTTGCTAAGCCATAACTATAGGGAAAAAAGGCCCTCAGCGTCCAGTTGGACATTCTGGCCCAGTTCTGCTGCAGGCTCTATGTACAATTCCTCTTCAGTTGCCAGTTCTGAAACAGGATCCTGATACAGGGCTTCAAGAATGGCTCTGGTGAAGCACAGCAATGACCTGCTGGCAGCAAAAGCAACTATTAATTACTTTATTGATCACAATTTTTCTCGAAATGATCACTGCAATCAATAGCCTGTAACTTCCCTTCCGGAGCCAGGCCTTTGAACCTGGTAATTTTGCAGTGTGAACCAAAGTCTCGAGGGTTGCTACCTGGCATATACGGGCCAAATCGAGGCAGCGGGGCCTGGGCCTGTGAGCGGGAAACAAGCCAAAGTTTGGCTGCTGGAGCAGACTTTGAGGTGCAAAGCAGAGCTGAAGAGGCAGGGCCCAGGCTGGAGATCGATTTAAGTGCCCGGCCAGATTAGATAAATTGGCTATGGACCAATTTGAGGCAGCAGGTCCAAGGGCTGAGAGCATATCAAAGTGGCAGGCCCCAGGTCCAAGAATGAGGAATGATTGCTGTTTGGCCGACTTAAGCACCAGGCAAGATTGAAAAGGTTAGGGTGTTAGAGCTGGAGGCGAGGGATGGGCCACTGTTCAGCTCACTGCTTGGCAGGGTTTACACATCTCGGCCCTGCACTGAGGCTGTGGCCTGCAAATAACAGGCTTCTAGACCTGGTGCAGGGATGACTGGCTTCGTGGCTGTGCACTCACTTTTGTGAACTTCAGTTTTTGCTTACTTTTATAGTTTGCACAATTTGCATTTTTTCTGCACAGTGGCTATTTGATGTTCTTTTATTTAATGGGTTCTACTGGGTTTCTTTGTTTTGTGGCTGCCTGTAGGCAGACGAATCTCAAGGTCGTATAATGTATGCATACTTCGATAATAAATGTACTTTGAACCTGAAACATTGACAGTTCCCTTCCGTCCCATACATGCTTCTCGACCCACTGAGTTGCTCCAGCAGATTATTTGTTGTTCCAGATTCTAGTGGCTGCAGTCTCTTGCGTCTTTGCCTGCTTATACTAAGAATCAGCTGATAGTTCCACCCATCTGTGCACATTTGGTTCCACCAGTTATAACAGAGCTGCCCCATAGTCAGGGAGAAAGTTCTTCCCTCAGAGCCGTGGTGATGGCAGAAAGGCACGACAGAGATTCCTGGGCGTTTTGTGGACACTCATCTCTGGAAGTTGGCTGCCACTGGTTTCCCAATGCCGTCAGCCTTCGAGGCTCGGCTCCCATCGTGTCTCATCGGACCCAGGGCTCCCCTGAGCCCCTGACGTCACGGCGCGACACAGCCTGTACCTCAGCACCGCACACACTGATAAAGCAGCTCCGCTGCAGCACGTCAGTAAGAAACAAATCGTTGCTGACATCAAGGCCCGCGTAGCTCAGGCATCCAGACTCACAGGCTTGCAGGACAGCAGCTGAAAGCTGATCTGCATGGAAACCACTACCCTGCCTTAAATGTAAGCCTGGGAAAGCATCACACTTGAATTATTCACTCCAAGCCCATACTGCAGTGACAACAGGTCAGCTGATGGGCAGCACAGGAGGTCTAGTGACCAACACCCCGGAGACACGACCCTAGACTTTTACCCCCTTTGCCGTGCTTTCAGTGAAACACTTAAAATCAAGCACAAGCCCAGAAATACCGAATCACCCTGGCAACCTGTATCTGGGCAACGAGCTGCCTCTCAGGGAACAAAATCAAAGTGAGAGGAAAGATTTTGTCGGAGGTTGCCTCTGTGATGCTCTAAGTCTAACTGGCAATATCAAGCTAATATTAATATTCACTCAAATTCTCAGATTTGGGTGTTGAAGTGGAAGAAGGGCACTATTGCGAGGGCTAATGTGATAGCTGCCAGCCACAGACAAAACCTAGAAGCAGAGACGTAGAATGCAGCAGTGACAACACCCAAGTTTCAGAAACTTCGTTAATTATTCTGTAGCGTGCACCCATTGTTGTAATAGAAACGGGATTTACTGTTGGTCATTGAGTCGTAGAAAAGTGCAGCACAGAAGCTGGTCCTTCAGCCCATCTAGTTTGTGCAAGCCATTTACACTGCCTACTCCCATTGAGCTGCACCAGGACCACACCCGTCCATACCTCGATTATCCGTGTCCCTATCCAAACTTCTCTCAAATGTTGAAATCGTGCTCGCATGCACCACCTCCTCACTCCACACTCTCACCACCCTTTGAATGAGGAACTTCCTCTTCCTGTTCCCCTTAACCTTTTAACCTTTCACCATTAACCCATGATCGCTAGTTGTAGTCCCACCCAAACAAGAGATGCCGGAAATCCAACGTGACACGCACACACACACCAAAGTACTGGAGGAACTCAGCAGGTCAGGCAGAATCTATGGAGAGGATAAGATGGCACCAGCGTACAATGCTCCCTCAGTTGACATCTTCCAGAGAGCCCACGGGAAAATGTATATTTTCTTTTATGTCTGTTTTTAACCTGAAATGTGTTTCTGGGACTGTTAGAGCCTGTGATTTACAGGAGATCGATTGAGTGATCCAGCACTTTGCTGTCTCCCAACAAGATTCCGGGAAGCGAGCACGTACTTGGACGGCCTCAAGGTGAAGAATCTTAGCGATGGGACGCGAGCCGATGTCTGACTCCATTTCGCTGATAAGAGCACGGAGCTGAATGTAGAAGGCGAGCAAGAGTTCAGCGTTGACTGCCTGCCTTTTGATCGCTGCCGGATCAGGGGTCTGTGAGCAGCCTATCGCTGTGTGGCTCACTGTGGCAGGTGGGTAGGCCTCTCTGCCTCATGTGGTGTCGGTGATATCAGAGGTCGTCACCATGGTTCCATGTTAACGGATTGGACTATTAACGCTTATGGACTGTGGATTTTTTTCAGAGTCAGGATTTTTACATTCTGTGTTTTTTGCCCGTTCCTTTTCAGTTGTGTTGCCCATGGGAAGGGGCAAGGGGGTTAAAGTTGTTGATGCATTAATGACAGTTTTTTTTGTGCGGTGGGAGGGGTTGTCTGAGAGTTGATGTTCTTGATGCGTTCTGATAGTCTTTTTGTGCGGTGGGAGGTGTTGTCTGGGAGTTAATATTCTTGTGTTTTGTGCGGGGAGAGGGAGTTTGGGGGACGTCAATGTTCTTGTCGCATTTTGTGTGGGGGAGGGGGTTTGGGGGTTGGTGATTGGGATGCCATTCTTTTTTTAAGTGTGTGTGGGGGGGGGTGCAGATCTTCACTCTGAATGACTTTCATGGTCTTCCTTTGTTTCGTGGCTATCTGGAGAAGACAAATCTCAGAGTTGTAGATGGATACAAATTTTGATAATAAATGAACCTTTGAATAATAGTTGACGTTTCTGGCTTCAGGACGGAGAAGGACATGGGAGGACACCAGAAGAAAAAGGTGGGGGGAGGGGAAGGTGGATAGATGGAGGGTGATAGGTGAAGCCAGGTGGGTAGGAAAGGAAGGAATCTGATAGGACAGGAGAGTGGACAATACGAGAAAGAGAAGGAGGAGGGGACCCAGGAAGAAGTGATAGGTAGGGGAGAAGAGGTGTAAGGTCAGAGTGGGGAATAGAGGAAAAAGGGTGGGAATTTGCTGTTGGATTTACTGTTAGACCTGTGGATAATCATTTTATTCTGTAATCAGGACCTAGTCTGCTACTTAATTAAGTCTTTCTGTAACGACCATTTTGCTATCAAAATGTAGTTATTCTGGTGATCTCATCAACTGAGAATATAAAGCTGTACTCAGGTTGATTAGTTTTGACAGGTCTCCTGGTGCAAACCAGATTTTTAATAAATCGCACATTATTTCAAACAAAAACTCCACGTGGCCTTTCAGATTGCTCCTATAGTATATGCCAAAATAAAAGCAGAAAATGCCAGAGAAGCTCAGCAGGTCAGGCAGCAGAGTTACAGAGACCTACAGCACAGAAACAGTCCCTTCGGCCCCACTCGTCCATGCTAGAAATGATGCCCATCTAAGTTTGTCCAATTTGCTTGCATTGACCCAAACCTTTCCTACCCTAGTACCTGTCCTCTAAAGACTGTTAATGTACCTGCCTCGACCACTTCTTATTTATTTATAATAGGCTTTTCCAGCCCTTCGAGCCAGGCTACCTAGCAACCTTCCGATTTTAATCCCAGCTTAATCACAGGATAATTCACAATGACCAATTAACCTCCCAACTGGGAGGAAACTGGAGCCACTGGAGGAAACCCACACGGTCACGAGGAGAACGTACAAGCTCTGTACAGACAGTGGCGGGATCTGGTAGCTCATTCTATACACAGACTACGCTCTGGTAAACATTTGCCCTTCAATTTCCTACAGTATCTCTCCTCTTTCACCTTACACCTACTGTATACAGTAAAAGTAAAAGTAAAAACGTATATTCCTCAGTCGTCAATTTCCTGGCCGGGGGAAAGATAGGAACATTCACCCTCATGATTTATACATCTCTGTAAGGTCATTCCTCACCCTCCTACTCTTCCAAGAATAAGTCGTAGCCTGATCAACCTCCCTCTCTACAGCTCAGTCCCTCGATCCTGGTAATATCCTTATAAATCTCCTCTGCACCCTCTCCAGCAGATCAGGAGTGAAACCGAATGAATGTCAAAACTGCAAAAATTAAGAATATAAACAAGTTTTAAACTCAGCAGACGAGGGGGGCGAGCTTCCTGGAAGTTCGATGTTGCAGTGTTTGTCGAACTTGGCAATTCATTGAACACCCTAATATCAAATGCCTCAACCTTAGCCACCAATATTCACCACCATCCTTCCTAGAAATCTCAAATAAAGGGGAAAGCTGGAAATTTTCCTGCTGATGATAAGCTCCACCATTGTAAAAACAACAAACAATCCTAGTAATTTCAAATCTTTTTAAATTAAAACATTTAGTTTTTCACTTCTGCATCAGGATTCAACAACTTGATCGTCGAAAAGAATGTGAAATAGTGCACAGAATTTTTCGCCTTTATAACTTGTTCATATAAATGGTAGATGGAAGATCACAGAGCTCTTGGGGAACAGAATTGGCTTGTGGGCTGTCATAGAATCAATAGTCTGAAATGGCTTCCTTCCAAATCATAAGGAAAGCCATGAGCATCTTCCAGTCATGTAGAAGATAGAGAGGAGATTAGATAGAGGTATGGAAAACTATGAGGGGTATAGACAGGGTAAATGCAAGCAGGCTTTTTCCACTGAGGTTGGCTGGGACCACAAGAGGTCATGGGTTAAGGGTGAAAGGTGAAAAGTTTAAGGGTAACATGAGAGGAAACCTCTTCACTCAAAGGGTCATAGGAGTGTGGAAAGAGCTGCCAGCAAAAGTGGCGCATGCGAGCTCCATTTCAACATTTAAGCGAAGTTTGGACAGGTACGTGGATGGGAAGGCTATGGAGGACAATGGTCCCGGTGCAGGTCGATGGGAGTAGGCAGCTTATATGGTTTCAGCATGGACTAGATGGGCTGAAAGACCTATTTCTGTGCCGTGCTTTTCTACACTCTGTGACTCTATGACTCATTTCTCCAGCGCAGAGCTGTGCACCATCTCGCCTCCTCACATCTCTTCCAAAATTACTCTTATCCCTCTAAAATAATCCTATCCCACAGTGTTGGAGGATGGTGTACCAATTTATATAGGGACCTCTGATGATTCGCTAATGAAAATATAAAGGTGGCAGGAATCCTTTCCAAGATGTTTGATTGAAATCAGGGGTTCCCATCCTTTTTTATGCCATGGTTCCCCCACCATTAACCGAGGGGTCCATGGACCACAGGTTGGGAACACTGGCTCTAAATGGTCTTTATGGTAGCAGCACCTCCTTTGAAAATCAGTTGCCATGACATCAGGGGAACTTGACTTCAAAGTAAGTAAAATATATTACTTATTTAATACTGGTACCTGGAAATGCAAATTGCCCGAAGTCCTCTGCTACCTCAACCCTCCCAATAAAATATTTTGGGAAGATTGATTTCTAGGGGATTATGCCACAGGAGTAAAATGAAATATTGATGTCTGGCACTGTAAAATCCACATCAAGCGGTGAATATGAATAAACCTGAATCTGATCATTGTGTATGTAAAGCTGATCGCATACTGCACATGCAAGCATGCATGTCATCTGATTCAAGCGCAATATTGTGGATAAAAAAATTCCCGGCACAAGACTTGTTTCAAGAAATAGTTATGAAAAATGATTAGAGAGTTATGGGGAAATTTACTTGAAAAATAGTTTAGTTATTAAATAATTTCCAGCATGTTTGCCGGGGATTGATGTTGCATTCGGTGGAGATTTTCATTTCTAATTTTAGGAAAATTACATTTATTTATTTGTCTGTTTGTTTATTCAGAGATACAGCACAGAGTAGGCCTTTTGAACCGCACCACCCCAGTAGCCCTCAACAATCCCAACTTAACCCCAACCTAATGAAGGGACAGTCTTTGGACAGTGGGAAGAAACCTAAGCACCTGTGGAAACCCACACATTCCACAGGGAGGATGTACAAACTCCTTTCAAACGGAATTAAACCCCGAACTCTGACACCCCCCAGCTGTAAAAGCGTCGCGCTAACCACAACCCTACTGTGGTGTTCTTAACGCACCTTAAATCTTTGTAAAAGGAAAAGCTTATATTTATTGTTTGTGACGTCCGCTTCCTGAGTAGGAAATGACAGTCACTGCCAACGATGTAAGTGAAAACTTTACTTCAGACCGGAAGAAGCTCCTATTTAGGAACTTCTTACTTTGTGACAAATTACATGCAGAGCTGTTACCCCAGTTCAATAAATCAGGTCACTGAAATCAGCGACAGCTAGAAACTAATTAGAGCTGTCACTGTAGGAAAGACGTGAATGTCTCGTTCATGATTAATTATTTACAAGAAAGCCAAGAAATTTCCTCAAAAGCAAACCATACAAAGTGCATTTGTTCAATAATCAAATCGCTTTGCTGCTACAATTAATTCTGGCAACGAACGCTGTTATGGTAACAGGCCGTCTGTCTACCTTCTGATCGCTGGTGGGACTGCTCTGCTGCTGGAGGGGGGAGCCTGTGTGGCCTATCGTCGCGCCCGGAGGCTACGCCTTTGGGTCTTTCTCTGTCGTTGATGCTGGGGGATGTAACTGAGGATCTCAGCAGTTATGGATTTGGACTATGGATATTATTTTCATTCTTAAAGTTTTTATATTCTGTGTTTCCACCTGTTCTTTCTCATTTGTTTTTGTGCGCAGGGAACGGGATTTGGAGGATGATCTTCTTCTGGTATGTTGTATGAGGGGTTTGTGGGGGGGAAATTGATCTTCTTGTTGCGTTTTTTTTGTTAGTTTCTTTGCGCGCGGAGAGGGGGGTTTGGGGGACGACGTTCTTGTTGCGTTTCGTGCAGAGGAGGGGGGCATTGAGGAGCTGATGATCGTGTTGTTCCTCTTCTTCGTCCAGGGGTGTAAGTTTGATGTTCCTCTCTAAACTGACTTCCATGGCTTTTCTTTGTTTCATGGCTATGTGGAGAAGAAGAATCTCAGAGTTGTACACTGCATACATACTTTGATGATAAATGAACCTTTGAACCTTTAAAGGTACTAAGCATTTCCTGGGCTGGAACTTTGTGAATTTGAAATAACTATTGTGCAAATATCAGCTTTACTGAGGATATAAGTGTGGTAAACTATGTGTATACCTGTCTGGACACGCCCCTCTGCTGACTGCTCCTGTGGCTCCTCCCACAGACCCCGGTATAAAGGCGATTGGAGGCACTGCTCCCCCCTCAGTCTCCAAGATGTTGTGGTCACTTTTGCAGCTAATTAAAGCCTATCATTTGCCTCCCTTCTTCGAGAGTTATTGATGGTGCATCAATAAGAGTTCAACTATCTTTATCTATTTCATGCCAATATGTTACTGTGTGCTAATTTTCTGCATCTAAATGAATCTATAGATAAGTAAACCTATAAATCTACCAACCACTATCGAAAAATATTGACGATTTTTTTCAAGAAATTGTTTTGAAGAATGATTAGACATTATGGGGAAATATACTGTGGAAAATAGCTTAGTTATTAAATAATTTCCTACACATGCTGGTCACGGATTGATGTTACATTCAGTGGGGATTTTCATTTCAAGTTTTAGGAAAATGCTATTTATTTATTTGTCCCTTTGTTTGTTTGTTTGTTTACTTAGAGACACAGCACGGAGTAGGCCTTTCCGGCCCTTCAACCCGCGGCACCCCAGCAACCCTCCACAACCCTGGTTTAACCCTAACCTAATCACGAGACTAATAACCAATTAACCTACCTGGCATGTCTTTGGACAGTGGGAAGCAACCTGAGCACCGGGGGGAACCCACGCATTCCACAGGGGCCTTACAGCTGAAATTAAACTCTGAACTCTGACACCCCCAGCTGTAAAAGCGTCACGTTAACCACAACGCTACTGTGGTGTCCTTAACGCACCTTAAAAATTTTTTAAATAAAAGGATTATATTTATTGTTTGTGACATCCGCTTCCTGAGTAGGAAATGACAGTCACTGCCAACGATGTAAATGAAAACTTTACTTCAGAATGAAAGGATTCCTATTTACATGCGGAGCTGTTATCCCAGTTCAATAAATCAGGTCACTGAAATCAGTGACTGTTAGAAACTAATTAGAGCTGTCACTGTAGGAAAGACGCGAATGTCTCGTTCATGATTAATTATTTACAAGAAAGCCAAGAAATTTCCTCAAAAGCAAACCATACAAAGTGCATTTGTTCAATAATCAAATCGCTTTGCTGCTACAATTAATTCTGGTGACAAAGCACTATTTTAATTTGCAATGCAATATTTCATACATAGCAGTTATAAATATTCAGTTCCCTGTTATAGTAAAGGTGACAAACGCTTCCTGGGCTGGAATTTTTTGAATCTGAAATAACTATTGTGTGAATGTGGTTGGTGGGGTGGAGATGCGTCTCTACCAAAGGTTTTAAGGCGCTCCTTCTCTCCACTAGCCTGCAGGTCACCTTTGAGCAAGGTGTAGCACCTGCTTAGCCCCTCGATCAGGGTCACAAGAAGCCACGGGGGCAGGTGGTGGATGGTCGTATGAGCAGCCGGTACTTATCACAAGCCCTGGCTATGCGACCACTGACTCCAGGCAGACAATCTCTGAAGAGTATTGATAATGGCTGAGGTCACCCGTCTTGTCACTAACCAGAAGAAGGCAATGGCAAAACACTCCTGTAGAAAAATTTGCCAAGAGAGTTCATGGTCGCGAACAGACCATGGTCACCTACGTCATATGACATGACACGTAATGAGGATGATGATGACTGTGTGAATATCAACTTTACTGAGATTATGAGTTCAACTTTTTTTAAATCTATTTTATGCCAATATGTTACTGTGTGCTAATTTTCTCAGCGAATTATCTAAATGTAACTATTAATAAATAAATGCCTTCTCTGGCAGCCATTCTATCTACCAACCACCATCTAAAAATATTGCCTAGTAGCTGTTTGAAACTTCATCTTCATACCCCTCATGAAAAAGGACGCTGGATTATTGTAAAAGGAACTCCGTGCTGTTCAATTTGCTGAGTTCCTTCAGCAGTTTCCTTTTCTCTCCAGATTCTAGCATCTGCCATCTCTCCGGTCTCTGTTTGGGACACCACGGTAGTGTGGCAATTAGTGTGACAGTATTACAGCTCGATGAGCTGTAACGGATGGGCAATAAATGCTGGCCTGATTGATAACATCCATACACTGGGGTTGAAAAGAGTCCTCTCCATTTAATGTCACAGAACAGACACCGGAAAGGACGATGTGCTTATACGGTACATCACCTTTCAGTTTTCTTTATCCCAAATGCATTACAGCCAGCAAAGTACTTCTGATAAACACCGGTGATTCTGCAGATGCTGGAAATCCAGAACAACACACACAAAATGCTGGAGGAACTCGGCAGGTCAGGTAGCATCTGTGGAAAGGAACAAGTCCTGATGAGGGGTCTCGGCCTCAAACGTCAGCTCTTTATTCTTTTCCATAGATGCTGCCTGACCTGCTGAGTTCCTCTGGGACAGGGGTTCCCAACCTTTTCTTATGCCATTAACCGAGGGGTCCGAGGGACTGCTTTGGGATGTTGTGGGGAGCTAAAGTACTTTTGCAGTGCACTTCTGCTGTAATATAAGAAACACAAAAGCCAGTTTATACATAGCATGCTTGCACAAATCCAGTGAAATGATGACAAGACAAATAAATACTTTTCCAAAGAACAAATCAGGAATAGTTCCCTTCTCTTTGAAGTAACAGCAGATTTAGCATGTCCTTTGAAAGAGCAAAGCCTCCAACAGTGAAACAATAACACACTGGAACCTCTGCCAGGATATTTGTGCTCCAGTGTCGATAGAGGAGGGTTATACATCTGAGCCCAGAGTGCTTGCAGCTCACTGATACTCTGGACAATACCAGCCGTGTAAGAAGGTAATCGAATTACGGAGCATGTAATTAAATTTAACATGCACCATATTGTCTTCATTTAAATAAATAAAAGACTCACCATTTTCATTATCGATGTCTATTAACTTATCAAGGAAGTCCTTCACACAGCTAACACTCTGTAAAATGAAAGGGTGTAGGGGAGTCATCCAGAGCTCTTTACCGTGTCCCAGCTGAAGACCCAGGTTACCGATACTCTGCACAGCCTGAAAGATTAAAACACAAATAAACCCATCACTGCTGGAATACCTTTTGCTTATCCATGTGTCTGACAGAATTAATTTTTAACTTTATAGACCACATGCCGTGACAGAGAGATAGAATGAGGACCGTAGACACAAGGTCAAATGGAAAAGGGCAGTAGATACAGGGTCAAATGTAAAAGGGCAGTAGATACAGGGTCAAATGTAAAAGATTCAAGCCATGCCATCCAGTAACTCCTGGTTTAACCCTAGCATAATCATGGGTCAAGTTACTATGAACAATTAACCTACCAACTGGTACGTTTTGGACTGTGGGAGGAAACAGGGGCACTGGAGGAAACCCACGCGGTCACAGGGAGGACGGTGGCGCCTTACAGGCGGCGGTGGGAATTGAACTTGGGGTCTCCGATACTATAAAGTGTTGTACTGACCACTATGCTACCCTGCCGCCCCAACGTCAGATGGCTGGATGAAACAGACTCCGTCCATTTTTCATGTTAAAATTAACTCATTGGCTATCTGAACTGCAGCTTATCTCTACTGAATGCACTTCTAAATTTGAACTCCTACTGCATACAAACCCTTGTCATTCTATCTTAATCAGTAGTTTTGCTGCTTTTGCCTGCTGCTCTGATAGAAGATCTTACCTGAAACATTAATCTGAACTTTCTCTCCAGCATTTTTATTCTATTATTGACATTAACCAAAAGAAACCGAACCCGCTAAAACTCGTTCACAAGGTAACTTGGAAATAACATTTTTATTGTATCATTGCTGTACAGGTTGAGCAGTAAATTGCTGAAATCACAATGGAAACTTGAATGAATAATGAATGCAGACAGGAAGCAGCAAATTCAGTTTGCCACTGGACCATTTAATCAAGGATGACAACTGGGATAGAATTATCTTTGTGTAACAGTAGAAACCTATTGAAAGGGTGGTGAATGCCCAAAGCCACCGAAATGTGTGCTCTCTGAAGCGCGGCAACAGAAGTACTTTTAATAAACAATACAAAATGATGTAACAGCGCAAATCCTCTGACCTGAAACCAAGTGCATCAAAGTTAATTAAAGTAACGCACAAGGCAGATACAATATTCTCAGTGCCTTTCTGTACTAACTCTTCCAGCAGGAATGAAAGCACATGCCACTGGTTTATATAATAAAAGAATTTACATGCTTATCAATGGTGGGAAACTCCTGTCAAATGACTAGTAATATTGTACAAGCAAAGAAAATTAGAATTTTGACAATGAACGATCGTCATCATCATTATGTGGTGTATCATGGTCTATCTGCATCCGTGACCGTGATTGTCCTTGGCAAGTCTTTCTACAAGACGGGTGACCCCAGCCGTTATCAATACTCCTCAGAGATTGTCTGCCTGGCGTCAGTGGTCGCATAACCAGGACTGGTGATATGCACAGGCCTCCACCTGCTCCCATGGCTTCATGTGATCCTGATCAGGGGGGGCTAAGCAGGTGCTACACTTTGTCCAAGGGTCACCTGCAGGCTAGTGGTGGGAAGAAGCACCTTACACCTCCTTTGGTAGAGACCTATCTCCTCCCCACCAACCAATATGTACAATAGCTACATACAAAAGACCTTTGGGTAGGTATAGTACTGTATGTGGACAGGAATGTGGGTCAAATATGAGCAAACGGGACTAGCTTAGAAGGAAGGGTACATTGACCAGCATAGTTAGGTTGGGCTGAAGGGCCTGTTTACATTGTTGTATTACTCTGTGACTTTACGTCCAAAAACAGAAAATACCCGAAATACTCCACGCGTGTTCGTATGCCATTAACATAGTGAAGACCATACTTTGAACAGAGGACAGTGTAGGAGGTCCAACTCAAGCTTTCAGTTAGGGCATTTTTGGGCAAAATGTTAACTTCAGCAACTACCTTCAGCTACCAATCTTTAGACCTGAGCATGGACTGTAGGTTAAATTTAAAACACAGCTCTGGACAATAGGTTCCTGGAGCTGTTGACTGAAAAAACAGA
This sequence comes from Hemitrygon akajei, assembly GCF_048418815.1. Classification (NCBI taxonomy): domain Eukaryota; kingdom Metazoa; phylum Chordata; class Chondrichthyes; order Myliobatiformes; family Dasyatidae; genus Hemitrygon; species Hemitrygon akajei. The sequence goes on along the minus strand of NC_133137.1, from coordinate 23,966,372 downwards.
AAATGCGGAATTGCCAGTTATTTTGGTTGTCTGGAGTGCTGGTGCGAAGAAGGAGGTGTGAAAGCTATATGTAATTCAAAGGAAGGATTGTAGATGCACTGTAAATATAGAATTGCCCTGTGATCTTTTAACATATAAAATGCCAGGCAATGTTGGGTCAAGCAGGCCTCTTCTCCCGAAAGGGTCTCAATATGATGCCTGCTGTGACTCATTTTGTCAACTAAAAGACTACTTCATATCTCCCAGCTGCGTCTTTCCGGTGACTTTGTCCACATTACAACACTTTCCATGAAATCCTTCTCCATACTATCACCAATTCAACTTATATTGCAGTTTTGGGAGTATTTTTTTGTGCTGCCGGATCAAGTACAACATAAGCCCAACCTCCATCGTCTGGAGCTGTGAACCCTTTTTCCACCATGGACACCAACTGTAAATATAACTGGTGAAGCTTCATGCTGAGAAATGTGGTGTAGTTCAAAGGCATGCTGACTATGGTATGTGCAATGCGCAAGTTCAATATGAATTATATTTCTGGAATAGCACCTGAAAATCTACAGGAAGGCCACCAAAATGTTGTTAACATTCATATTACTTTTACTTATATCTGACCAGAAGAGAATTCTCATCAGTGCATTTACACAACATGCCCTCTTCAACTTACCCTATTTAGCTGCAACATCATTATGGACAGGCCAAAAAAATAAAAGGTTGTTTTGCCAGGATCACCACTTTACGAAGAAAATAAAAATGAGGAAGTCAAAACTAGACACGCTGATCATTGCTGCTGAGTATTTCCTCAATTCTGGACCAGCAGTTCTTGGAATGTTACACTGGTTAAGTACCATTGTGAAAAATTACCACAGAATATGCTTTCATCACTGCTTACTCAACCAAGCCAGCTGGTGGTGTAGTGGCAGCAGTACCAGACTTTGAATTGAGTGAATCCGGCTGGCTCCTTGCACACTTTCCATCTGTGCCTGTTGAGTGTCAACGGTAGCAACTGGCCTCGTTTAAAACAGACAAAATGTTGAAGAAACAGTAAGGGTGCCACAAGATGCAAAGAGGAGCAACAACAACTCAACCAAGTACTTCTCAAGATTTCACTCGTAACCCCAAACAGTGTTTTACACTGAAGGCTGCTCACACTGTCGGCAATAGCTCACATTCGTACTGTATCTGCAAATACCTGATTCTCCGCAGTAATCAGTTCAGGAGAGAGAGAAGATAAATCACCTTTGCCAAAAGCAGCAGCGTCCTCCCCGTTCTTTTATCAGCGTGATGATCTCGGAGACTGAAGAGCTTTGGTGTTAAGATAGCTGGAGCAAAGAACCTCAGAAACAGGAAACCGCTAATAGCCAAGTACTTTACATCCTAGAAATAAAAATTTAAAAAGAACATATCACAGTCAGAGACCGATCCATCAGCCCACTGTCCGCTTGTAAAGCGAAATTAGCTGCAGCCTTGAGTTGTTATTGAAGTTTAAAAGTTCAAAGTAAAGTTATTATCAAAGTACACATATGTCACCATATACAACCCTGAGATTCACTTTCTTGTGGGCGTACTGAGTAAATCTATAGAGTAATGACATTACAGAGTCAATGGAAGACTGCCCAACTAGGCTGTTCAACCAGAGTGCAGAAGACAACAAACTCTGCCGACAATAAAAATAAGCAATAAATACCAAGAACAGCAGATGAAGAGTCCTTGAAAGTGTTGTATAATTAATAGTTCAATAAAATTTGAGTACTCTTGTGTATATATATATTGTTTGATTAAGCATTCTTGTTCATCTAAATAATTACTGGTTATATGTAAAAATATGTTAATTGCATACATCATTACCATGTGATTCGTGCGTGCCTTGCTTAAAGTAAACTCAAACTAGTCCGTATTTTCAGACCCCTGTGAGTTTCTTGAATTCATGTAATGTTTTGAGGTTACAAAACAGAACAGAAAATAAGCCCATTAGTTGTGCAAACATTTCAATGATGGGGCAAGTGAAGCTGAATTAAGTTATCCCGCTTGGTTCAAAAGTCTGACGGACGAGGAGGAATAACTGTTCCTGAACCTGGTGGTGTGGGTCCTGAGGCTCCTGTACCTTCTTCCTGAAGGCAACAGCGAGAAGAGAGAACGATCTGAGTGGTTGTTATGTGATCTCATTCAGACTGTGTGCACCAGGTGAGATGAACCAATTGCATCCATCCACTGGCTGGAAATCTTTCAGTGGTGCCATTGCTAGTGAAGTCTATGAAGATAATTTCCCCTTTCCAGGAGTTCATTGCATTCTGCTTCACTGTAAATTGGAATTAACAATGAAGAATGCAGCAAACTCACAGTTAAAGGACAAGAGACTGCAGATGCTGAAATCTGGAGCAACGCATACAGAAGCTGGAGGAAGGATCTCAGCCTGAGACGACAACTGTTTATTCATTTCCATAGATTCTGTCTGACCTGCTGACTTCCTCCAGCATTTAGTGCATTTGGTGCTGGTGGAACTCATCCAAGTAGGCAGCATCTAGAGAGGGAAATGGACAGCCAACGTTTCAGGCAACACATCCAAAATGCTGGAGGAACTCAGCAGGGCAGGAAACATTATGTAAAAGAGTAAACAGTTGAGGTTTTGGGATGAGACCCTTCATTGAGACTGGGAAAAAAGACGTTAAGTCAGAGTAAGAAGATGGGGGGAAGGGTGGAAGAAATACAAGGTGGCAGGTGATGGGTGAAACAGGAGAGGGGGAGGAATGAAGTAAAGAGCTGGAAAGTTGATTGGTGAAAGAGATTAAGTGCTGGAGAAGGGGAAATCTGATATGAGATGGTAGAAGACCATGGAAGAAATGGAAGGGGAAGGAGCACCAGAGGGAGGTGATGGGCAGGTAAGGAGATGGAGTGAGAGAGGGAAATGGGAATGGGGAATGGTGAAGGGATGGGGGGGCAATTACCAGAAGTTCAAGAAATTGATGTGTATCCCATCAGGGTGGAAGCTACCCAGATGGAATACAAGGTGTTGCTCCTCCAACCTGAGGGTGACCTCATCGTGGCAGCAGAGGAGGCCGTGTTTCAGCTTGACAGCCTTCATCTGGACCAATTAAAGAATATGATTTCCAAACTATTTCAGACACTCAATAGAATTAAGGTAGAAATTGAGATGTTATACATAAATTTTGGGGGAAAAAAAGATAAACTCTCCTACTAAACTAGAATAATGAAGTAGTCATTCTGAGACAATGTGGCATTTCCAAAATGCAATTTTCTGGGTCAGACCAGCCTTTAGTATTAATAATGACTTCATATGCCACTAATAATGCAGTTACGTTTCACTCAGTGATGCATTACTTTTAAATAATTCCCACAGTGAGAACTTAGGTCCTAAAGGTTTCGGCAGGGCTTAATTACACAAACTGTTTGGAACCCACAGTCAGAGTTGCAACTGCAAACTGAGCTCCCAAATGGCAAAAGATGAATGCAGCTTTGCAGCAGCAAGCAGAACTACACCATCAGTCTTCTAAATGTTCGTCCTTGTGTAGAGAATGTACATAAAGTCAGGGATTTGTAAACTATAACTGAGTTGATATCAATTCAATAATTTAAAGAGCATTTTCATTTTTCAGAGTAGAGTATCACTGAGAGCAGTTTCCGCATTTTCAACAGCACATCAGGTCCCCAAAAGTTGCTATCAATTTCACAATGTAACAATGGCTTGACGGGCAGAATTGACGTCTTTCTTTCAACTACGCCATGGTTTTCTGTGTTTTCTGGCTATCGGGAGAAGACAAATCTCAGAGTTGTATTCTGCACACATACTTCAGTAATAAAATGAACCTTTGAACTTCTGAAAACATTGAGAGTTACAGCAACAAATTGAGTGCAGCGATTTTTTTTTCCAGAAGAACATTATATTCTTGTGACAGATTCGTAACTTATCAAACCACATTCACATCTGAACTCAAGGGTACTTACACTGCAACATCTTGCTTCTCTTAATTTTGTTCGACAAAACAGGAAAATATAACCAAACTCAACAGAACGAGACCTCTTGGCCCATTGACTTTGAAAAAGAAGCTCTCCAATTACGCTCCATCTACTTCACAGAGATAACCCGCCAGTGTCAGGTAGTCTGGGAGGTCTGCCCGCTTTCCTTTGTCATGTGCACGTCTAGTTCTATTTTGCCATAAATTAAAGGAATGCAAGGACAACACTGGAACAAGCTGTCACTACTCACAAACTATGTGCCATTAATGGGCTTCACCAACATTTCAACATGAAAGCAGATGTGCAAAAGGAATTAGCTTCTCAGCTTTTAAAGTATACTTTCAATTCCCCAGAGTTTGGGAGCTCAGAACACCTATAATTCGGCGTTTGAAACACAATATTTATGAAATCATTTTCCCAGTTGGTTATGACAGTGAATGTGGCTTTGTTACTCGCTGGGTAATCTGTACATGCTTCCAGAACTGACAGCAGAAATTGTAACGATGACTCACTCAGAAGTGTCAAAACCAAAATAATCATTTCAATTTAATGCTGCAATAACTTGCTTTCCAAGTATACATATCTCAAAAAGACTTAATATTTAACATTATTCAGATAACTTACTTACTCCAGTGTCATGGAGGACTGCAGCACAGAAACAGGCTCTTCTGCCCTTCTAGTTCATGCTGTAATATTATTCTGCCTAGTTTCATCCAAATCATTGCCCTCCATACCCCTACCATCTATGTACTTACCCAAACATCTCTGAAATGTTGAAATCAAACCTGCATCCACCACTTCTGCTGGCAGTTTGCATCACCCTCTGAGTGAAGAAGTTCCCCTCATATTCCCCTTAAGTATTTCACCTTTCACCTTTAACCCATGACCTGTAGTTTTAGTCTCACTCAACTTCAGTGGAAAAAGCCTACGTGCATTTACCCTATCTATACCCCTCATAATTTTGTATACCTCTATCAAATCTCCCCTCATTCTGCTTTGCTCCAGCAAATAAAGTACTAACCTATTCATTCTTCCTCTGTAACTCAGGCCCTCAAGTCCCGGCAACATCCTTGTAAATTTTCTCTATACTCCTTCAATCTTATTGATACATTTTCTGTAGGTAGGTGACCAGAACTGCAACTACTTTTGCGTCAGATTAACTAAAACTAACTCTACATATGCTGAGCTCCATGCTGTACAACCTTGGTGTCTTATCTGATCCCAGCATGAACTTCGCTCTCTGAAACCCATTCCTCTCCAAATCAACCTAATCACATTTTTGCCATACTGCCTCTCTCTCTGTCCCTCTGCCATAACTTCATCTCACTCATTCCCCATGCTCCTGACTCTCCTCCTCATAGTTTCATCACTACCAGACTTCCTCTACGGTTGGCGCCAGCCCCACCGGGTCCATTTTACATACACTTCAATACTGCACCATGCAGTCCTTGGTTGCTTCCTTTATGCATTTCTTCAGGACCTCTGCCACAGTAAAAGCTCTACAGAAATTCATCTCAGATCCTTCTCAAGCCTTGAGCTGTCAGAGCAACAGTGAAGGCTTGGCTCCTTTCCTTTTGTTGGCTGCTTTCACGAGTAATCACCTACTCCACAATAAAATTTGTCATAAGTGACACATTGAAATGCCCAAGATCAAGATATTCACGAGGAAGTTATCCAGGATGAGATCATCACATGCCCTTAACAAAAACGGATCCTCCGCTGGGTTTCCAAACATTTCTTTAAACCATGGACCGATAGCATTAAGCAAGGTGTCGGTGGACTCCAGGTTGGAAACCCCCGCCAGGCTGAGGAACACACACCATAGTACAATAGTCTCTGTTTTATTATTTCATATGCTATTATTGCACATCGGTAAATTATTATTGTGTGTCTTATTATTCTGTACTTTATTATTAGTTAAGTCTGCACACTGCTAAGTGTTTTTTTTAAATGTTGCTGCTGTAACAAAAGAATTTCCCAGTCGGGATCAATAAAGTATTTATTATTATTATTGTTATTTAGGAAGTCAATTAACAGCTTATGCTGCACTCTGATAATCATTGGGATTTCCTACACCTGGGGATTTGAAAAAGAAAACAAATCTCAGTCTGCTCATTATTCTCTCCCCTGTCAATTCTGTTGTTAGGCATTGTTCACTGAGGCTGAACTATTTCCAAGGACAAATGGAAACACTGTGAGTAATTTTCAAACTTGTCTTGGAGGGGTTTTCTTTTCTGGATTTCGGTTCCTTGCAAGTATGTGATAAGGTGACCTGGCCCTCCACCCACACGTGGTCCTGAACTCAAACTGTGGGGTCACAATGCAAGAATGGGAGGTGGGGAACTCGGCATAGGGCGGTGGTGCCTGCAGTTGAGAGCAGGAGGTGCAGGGTTAAGAGGAGACAGGAATATAACTAACCAAGTCGTTCCTCTTGTACACTCCACCAGTGCTTGAACTTTGGTAGGAAATGAGATGAGGGGAATGGGGCTTGGATAGAGGGGATCAGTAGGATGAAGGGAACTTGTTCATGAAGTCAGCCAAAGTTAATTAGGAGGTGGTTGCCATGTGCAGCAACATAAATCACTGTAATCCAGTATCATTGTTTCAATCAAATCTTTATCAATTTTTGGTGCAATAAGAATTTCTAATTATTCAAGAGGTTACAAAAGCATAGCATGCTGGAGGAACTCAGCAGGTTAGGCAGCGTCCATGGAAACGAATAAATTGTCGAAGTTTCAGGCCAAGACCCTTCATCAGGACTGAAAGGAAGAGGGAAGATGCCAGAATAAGAGGGTAGGGGAGGGGAATGAGGCTAGCTGGATAGGTGAAACTGGGAGGTAAAGGGCTGGAGAAGAGGAGAATCTGATAGGCGAGGAGAGTGGATCATGGGAGCAATGGAAGGAGGAGGGGCACCAGAGAGTGGTGATAGGCAGATGAGGAAAAGAGGTAAGAGGCCAGAGTGGGGAAATGAAGAAGAGGGAAGTAGGATGGGGGGGGAAAGTAAATTACTGGAAATTAGGGTGGAGATTACCTAGAAGGAGGTGTTGTTCCTCCAACTTGACTGTAGACCCATCATGGTAAAAGCAGAGGCCACAGATTGACATGTCAGAACAGAAGTGGGGATAGGAATTAAGATGGGTGGCCACTGGGACATTCTGCTTTTTGTGGATGGAGCTGATGAGCTCAACAAACCAGTCCTCCAATCTGTGCCAGGTCTCACCAATATAGAGGAGGCTGCACACAGCAGACGACACCAATTGGTGGAGTGTTGCCTCACCTGGAAGGACTGTTTGGGACCCTGAATGGAGGTGAAGGAGGAGGGTGAATGGGCAGGTGTAGGAGGAGAGTGAACGGGCAGGTGTAGGAGGAGAGTGAATGGGCAGGTGTAGGAGGAGGGTGAATGGGCAGGTGTAGGAGGAGGGTGAATGGGCAGGTGAAGGAGGATGGTGAACGGGCAGGTGAAGGAGGAGGATGAATGGTAAGGTGAAGGGGGATGGTGAATGGGCAGGTGAAGGAGGATGGTGAATGGGCAGGTGAAGGAGGATGGTGAATGGGCAGGTTTGCACCTCTGCTGCCTGCAAGGGTAAGTGCCAGGAGGGAGTTCAGTGGGGAAAGATGAATGAACAAGAGAATCATGGAGAGTGCCAATTCAATGAAAAGTGGGGTGGGGGGGTGGGAATGATATGTTTAGTGGTAGGGTCCATTGAAGATGGCAAAAGTTGTGTAGAATGATGTGTTGGATGCGGAGGCTCCTGGTGTGGTAGGTGAAGACAAGAGGAACTCTATCCCTGTTAAGGTGGTGGGAAGATAGGGTGAGCGCGGATGTCCAGGAAATAGAGCAGATGCGGGTGAGGGCAGCATCACTGGTGAAGGTAGGGGAAACCATTCTTAGAAGAAGGTTAGATATTTCTGATGTCCTGGAAAGTTTCATCTTGGGAACAGGTGCAGCAAAGATGAAGGAACTGAGAGAAGGGAATGGCATTTTTACAGGAGATAGAATAGGAAGAGGTATGGTTATGAGAGCACTGGGAATCAGTGGATTTATAAAAGATATCAGTAGATAGTTTGTCTCCAGACAGAGAGATCAAGAAGAGGAGAGAGATATCTTAAATGGACCAAGCAAATTTAAAGACAGGGTAGAAGATGAAGGCAAAGTTGATGAAATTGGTGAGCTCAGCATGGGTGCAAGAAGCAGCACCAATGGAGTCGTCAATGTAGTGCAGAAAGAGTTGTGGGGCATTACCAAGGGAAGTTTGGAACGTACTGTTCCACAGAGCCAACAAAAAGACAGGCGTAGCTGGGCCCACGCGGCTGCCCACGACTCCACCGCGAGTTTGGAGAAAGTGGGAGGAGCCAAAAGAGAAATTGTTGAAGTTGAGGACCCAGTTCAACCAGATGGAGGAGTGTGGTGGTGGAGTGGAACCGGTTGAGTCCCTTTGTCAAGAAAGAAGTGGAGAGTCTTGAGGCCTTCTTGATGGGGGTATAGAAGTGTATAGTAACTGGACATCCATGGTGAAATGAAGTGACCAGGGTCGGAGAAATGAAAGTTGTCAAGGAGATCAAGAGCAAATTGAAAGTTGTCGAGATCGAGGATAGGACACGAGATCCTCGCTTGATTACTCGTTTAGTGGGTCACCTCGAAGTTTAACTACCTGAGCACTGGGGTCATCCAACTGTCTAATTACCCATTCACTCACACTCCATTCTTTAGTTATCCACCGGCAGGGTCAACTTCATTGTTTATTCATCCACTCACTTGGGTCTCCCTCAATGTCAGGACCATGGGACCATAAGACATAGGAGCAGTATTAGGTCATCTGGCAAACCATCATGGCTGATTTATTATCCCTCCTAAGCCCATTCTCCCGCCTTCTCCCTGTAACTTTTAATGCCTTTAGTAATCAAGAACCTATCAACCTCTGCCTTACATGTATCCAATGACTTGGCCTCCGCAGCCGTCTGTATAAGTGACTTTCACAGATTCGCCATCCTCTGGCTAAAGAAGTTCCTCTTCATTTCTGTTGTAAAGGGATATCCTAGTATTCTGAGGCTGTGTCCTCTGGTCTTAGACCCCCCCCCCCCCCCATTATAGGAAACACCCTCCCCACAACCGCTTTATCTAGGTCTTTCAATATTCGATAGGTTTCAATGAGATTCCCCCTCATTCTTCTAAATTCCAGTGAGTACAGGTCCAGAGCCATCAAATGCCCCTCACATGTTAACCTTCTCATTCGTCATGAACCTCCTCTGGGCCCTCTTCAATGCCAGTACATCCTTCCTTAGATATGGAGCCCAAAGACTGCTCACAATACTCCCAAGTGTGGTCTGACCAATGACTTATGAAGCTTCGGCTCAAATTGCCCACTTGATAGGAATTTCTCCATATTTTGCTGGGACTCACCTCATTCTCAGCTTCTGGAAACTGCTCTTCCACACGTTTATGTAACTGTTTGAATACCACCCGCATAACAGAGGGGCACTGCTCTACCGAACCCACAATGGCATCCATCACATCGGTCAGGTAGGACTGTAACGTCTCCTGGCTGCACTCCCGCACATTGGCTTCCGAGGGACCCACTTTGAAAGAGATTCTCCTTTCAAATCAATAAAAAGACATTATTCATTGCAGATAGTCTCCACTTATGATCCTTGTACTCTTTGCATTTTTTAAAAAAAATTTTAATTAGTTTTTCAAAACATTTTACAAAATTAAAAACCCCAAATCCCAATGAGGAGCATTAATACAGTGCAAAATTAAGCATACAATAACAATATGCTACAAAGGAAGAGAATTTAACAAAAAAGCACCTAAATTAAAGACAAGTGAGCTTAGTGTCCTCCCCAAGCCCCACAACACAAGAAAAAAACAACAACAACTCCAGACCAACCACCACACAATATAAAGAGTGTAAATCAGGACAGTCAAACTCCCAGACTGTGAATACACTTAGCAACAGAGGATAATAATGCCTACTACCAGAAAAAAAAAGGGAGCTGAAAGCAAGGGACCGAAAAGAAAAAAAAAACCCTAGTCAAGAGGAAGGTTATGAAAGTACTCGATAAAAGGTCCCCAGACCTTATGGAACTTTAGATCCGAATTAAGAACTGAATAATGAATTTTTTCGAGGTCCAAGCAGGCCATAATGTTGTTAAGCCATTGCGCATGAGTGGGCGGGGCAACATCTCTCCATCTAAGGAGGATCAAGCGTCTCGCCAGGAGAGAGGCAAAGGATAGTATTCGGCATTTGGTCGGACCCAGACATAAATCTGTCTCGCCCCAAAAACCGAACAGAGCAATTAAGGGGTTAGGTTCTAGGTGCTGATTCAGAATACCTGATAGTGTAGTGAAGACATCTTTCCAGAATTTCTCCAAGCTAGGACAGAACCAGTACATATGGATGAGAGAGGCCACGCCCCTCTCGCATTTATCACAGAGCAGACTAATGCCAGGGTAGAATCGAGATAGTTTAGATTTAGACATATGGGCTCTATGAACAATCTTAAACTGTAAAAGGCAATGGCGAGCACAAAGGGAGGTTGAGTTAACCGATTTGAGAACTGAGTCCCAGCTCTCCTCGGATAAGGAGATATTTAAATCCTGCTCCCAGGCCATTTTAATTTTATCCACAGGGGCCCGTCGTAAGGCTGCTAGTTTATCTCGGATAATTGATATTAAACCTTTACCTAGTGGATTAATGGAAAGAAATAGGTCCATAGCATTTTTCGCAGGCATTTCAGGAAAGTTAGGAATTAAAGGAGCAGTAAAGTGTCGGATTTGGAGATATCTGAAAAAGTGAGCGTTAGGCAGGTTGAACTTAACAGAGAGCTGCTGAAAAGAAGCGAAGCGATTATCAATGAAGAGATCTTCAAAATGTCTAATGCCCTTCCTGTACCAAACATGGAATGCTGAATCGTACGTAGTAGGTAAAAAAAGGTGATTATGTGCGACAGGGCTAGAAACGGAAAACCCCTGGAAACCATAGCATTTCCTGAACTGAGCCCATATACGCAAAGTGTGTCTAACCAGAGGATTAGCTATTGATCTGGGCAGACTGCTAGGGAGTGCAGAGCCAAGAAGTGCAAATATAGATACCGTAGATTCCGGACTACAGAGCGCACCTGATTTTAAGCCGCTGGCACTAATTTTAGAAATAAAATCATTTTTTTAAATGTAAAGGCCGCACCGGATTTTAGGCCGCACCGGATTTTCGGCCGCAGGTGTCCCACGTTGTAATATGAGATATTTACACAGAAAGATATTACACGTGAGGATTTTTTTAACTTTTAATTAAATCCATATGGTAACAAAAACAAATACATATTGCAAATGCTTTTTTTCGAACCGTGCCCGTACGCGGCTACTTTTAAATATACGTTGCGTATACTTCTTTACTGAACAACATTCCAATATCTCCTAACGACTGGTAAAAAATATATATACTGCAGCCTACCAGGAAAAGTTATTGATACCTTTAACTTAAAAGCAGAGTTCGCTCAGATCCAAAGCCGCTCGCGTAATCCGCTCCCCCCCTCCTTTCCGTTTATTCGCAAACGGCATTTTCCCACAAGACGCCGCGAAACCGGGTGTGACGTCATAGCATCCCGCGATGTAGTACAGAAAACAAATATAGTTTAAACTAAGTAGGGTAGGTAGCACAATGCTTCGAGTGTTTTCCATGTTGATGAGGGTGAGTACAAATGACTGATTTACAATAATTTAATTGTGAAAGTGCGCTTGATTTATCGTACAATTTCATTGGACCTCTGTGAACTACTCATCAATTTTATTGGTCTACTGTTACGAGGCAAAATGTTTACGAGGCGGCATGAAAAAAATAATGTATTAGCCGCTCTGGATTATTGGCCGCAAAGTTCAAAGCTGTTCAAAATGTGGGAAAAAAGTAGCGGCTTAAAATCCGGAATCTACGGTAATTCTTTAGTGGAGCTCAACTCCATTGCCACCCAGTTAGGGCACTCGGGTTGACCGTGGAAGAAAGACCAGAAGGCAGCACAACGTATATTAGCTGCCCAGTAATATAAGCGAGAGTTAGGTAAAGCCATGCCACCCTCTTTTTTAGATTTTTGGAGGTGGATTTTATTAATTCTAGAGCGCTTATTCTGCCACAGATATGACAAAATAATAGAGTCTAAGGAATCAAAAAAAGATTTAGGAATAAAAATTGGGATAGATTGAAATAAGTATAAAAATTTGGGGAGAACATACATTTTAACAACATTAATACGACCTACCAAAGACATAGATAGAGGTGACCATTGTACCAGACTCTGTTTTATAGCATATGAAAGATTGACAAAGTTTTCACGAAAGAGATCTTTAAACTTCCTTGTGACTGTAATTCCAAGATAGGTAAATTGATTATGGACTACTTTAAAAGGGAGATCACGAAATATTAGTTCTTGTGCTTCTTTATTAATTGGGAAAAGTTCACTCTTATGTAAATTGAGTTTATAGCCAGAGATCTGGCTAAACTGGTCAAGAAGTGAAAACATTAGAGGTAAGGATGTAGACGGATTTGAGAGAAAGAGTAATAAGTCATCAGCATAGAGAGAAACTTTATGCTCAACACCCCCCCTCCAAATTCCGGTCAATTCAGGACAATTTCGAAATGCTATCGCCAGAGGTTCTATAGCCAAATCAAAGAGAAAGGGACTTAAGGGGCATCCCTGACGGGTGCCACGTTTGAGATTAAATACTTAGGATTTCTGAAAATTAGTTAGAACAGAAGCAGTGGGACACAGGTACAGCAATTGGATCCAAGAGATGAAACTTTGGCCGAGGTCAAATTTTTCTAAGACTGCAAAAAGGTAGTTCCACTCTATACGATCAAATGCTTTCTCCGCATCAAGGGAGATAACACATTCAGGAGTCCCAGTTGGAACTGAGTATAAAATATTAAATAGACGCCGAATGTTAAAAAAAGGGAGACGGTTTTTAATAAAGCCTGTTTGGTCATCAGAGATAATGGAGGGAATAACGGTTTCTAATCTATGAGCCAACACTTTAGCTAAGATCTTTACATCAACATTGAGCAGAGAGATCGGCCTGTACGAGGAACACTCTGTTGGGTCTTTGCCCTTTTTTAAAAGAAGAATAATAGATGCCTCATTGAAAGAGGGTGGCAATTTGTCGTAATTAAACGAGTCAGATAATACTGAAAGTAACTGAGGAGAAAGAAGTGAAGAGAATGATTTATAAAATTCCACAGGGAACCCATCAGGTCTAGGAGATTTCCCTGAGGACAGAACAGAAATTGCTAAAGGTATTTCTTCTGGTGATATAGGCACATTGAGTTTGGCTTTGAAATCAGATGAAAGTGAGGGGATATTCAGATTCTGTAAAAATTGATCCACAGAGATATTGTCATTCAGAGATTCAGAGGAATAAAGCCGAGAATAAAAATTTTTAAATGCGTCATTAATTTCTAAATGATCCGATGTAAAGTCTCCGTACTCCTTCCGGATCTTTGTAATATGTTGTTTGGCTTTGGAACGCCTCAGCTGATTGGCTAGGAATTTACCAGACTTATCCCCATGAATGTAAAAGCGACTCTTGCTCTCAAGAAGTTGGCGTTCGACAGGTTGAGTGGACAGAAGGTTAAATTTAGTTTGGAGTTCAACGCGCTTCTTGTATAATTCAGGGTTCTTAGTTTGGGCATATATTTGGTCCAAATCTTTAATCTGGTTAATGAGGTCTGCTCGATCTGCACGGGATCTTCTATTGAGATTTGCTGTGTAAGAGATTATTTGACCCCTCAGATATGCTTTCATTGCATCCCAGACAATCTGGGATGGCACTTCAGGTGATGTATTAGTGTTAAAATAAAAGGTTATCTGATCCTTAATAAATTTTACGAAATCATCATCCGATAATAAAGTTGAATCGAACCGCCAGTGTTTATTCCTCTGAGGGAGACCAGGAAAGTTCAGAGAGAGGGTAATTGGGGCATGGTCAGAAATCAGTATACTCTGATAGTCACAAGAGTGGACAAATGGGATAAGTTGGTTATCGAGTAAGAAATAGTCAATTCTAGTGACGGTATGGTGAACATGTGAGAAAAAAGAATAATCTCTCTCCGTAGGATGGAGGAAACGCCATATATCAGAGATACCAAAATTAGAGAGAAACGATTGAATAGCTAAGGCAGATTTAGTAGGTGATCTGGTAACAGAGGACGATCGGTCCAGTTTAGGATCCAACCAACAGTTGAAGTCACCACCCAGTATAAGAGAGTATGAGTTTAAGTCTGGTAGTGAGGAAAAAAACCGTTCAAAAAAGTTAACATCATCAAAGTTGGGGGCATACAGGTTTGCTAGTGCAACTTTAGTGTTATATAGTTTACCAGAAACAATAATAAAACGGCCATTTGTATCAGATATTTTATTATGGAGTTCAAAAGGAATATTTGAGTTAATAAGAATGGAAACTCCCCTAGCTTTAGCGGCAAAGGATGAATGAAAATGCTGACCTGCCCACTTTGACAGAAGCCGGGAGTTATCAAAACAACGAATATGAGTTTCTTGGAGGAAAGCAATGTTAGCTTTGAGTTGTTTGATATGTGAGAATACCTTCCTCCTTTTAACAGGGTGGTTCAATCCCTTTACATTCCAGCTCACGAATTTAAGTGCACTAGCCATTATCAATTACTAATGCATAAAAGGCAGCAGGCATATAAAAAGTCAAGCAGTACACTAGCAGTCTGGGAGCAGAGATGTAAACATAGATTCATAAGGTCAAAATATAAACATGTCCTGAGCAATAAAGAGAAACAATAAATACAGTGAGTGATGTTGGAACTGGAAAATCCACCCCACCCGCACAACCCAAAACTAGACAGCTACCAAAACAAGTAGCTAGCTCTACCAAAAAAATTAACCCAAATACAACTTCCAGATCTGTGTCATTAACAACAGTTCCGTATAAGTACTATAGCAAATAGTAACTAGTTTATGCACTAGAAAACATAACTACAGATTAGAACACCTTCTACAGAAATATAAAACTTAATACAGAGAAAATCGGAAGAAAACCAAAACTAACCTACCCGCGAAAAATTATAGAAGAATAAAGTAAGAGAAAGGGAAAAAAAAGGTAAGAAAGAAAAAGAAAAAAGAAGAGGAAGGGGAAAATTATAAATTCAAGATGAGTATTTATCAACCATTTACAGAGAAGGGAGAGAAAAATTCAGAGATTAGAAAAAAGGGGTGAAGAAAAGAAAAAAAAAGATAAAATAAATAAATATTTTTTAAAAAAAGGAAAAATAAATCAGCAATTAAACTGTGAACCAACAAACAGGGAGGCCTTCACTAAAGACTTCGAACCTCCAAAACAAGTTAGAGTTAGTTGTAGAACTCTGTAGGTAAAGTTATACAAGAATAAAAATAGATTACACACACACCAAATCCCGGGAGAGATTGTCAACAGCCCTTAAAGTTTCAATGAATAATGTCTGAGTGATTCAAGTGAAGTCCAAGTCCAGAAAAATTAATTTTACTACGAGGAGTACTTATCCACCATTTTAGGAGGTCCGATCAAATTCCGAAGATGACTGGATAGCCGGAAGACTTACCACAAACGCTTCAGCTTCCTTCACTGATTTGAACCACTTGTATTTCCCGGTATTAATTTGATTCGTAGATCGGCAGGATTGCGAAGAGAAGGTTTGAAACCACGATCAAAAAGCACTTTCATTGCGCCTTTAAACAGCGCGCATCTTTAAGGTCTGGGGTGCAAAATCTTCCACAAAGCGAATGGTTGTATCCTGGAAAGGAAAAGACCCCCTGTGACGCGCCTCTACAATCAGACTGTGTTTTACCTGGTATTGATGGAAACACAAGATTACTGGTCGTGGACGGGAACCCAGAATTCCGGGGAGAACGTAAACTCTGTGTGCCCGTTCGAGCTCGGGCGGCTTCG
Source organism: Hemitrygon akajei (assembly GCF_048418815.1). NCBI lineage: Eukaryota > Metazoa > Chordata > Chondrichthyes > Myliobatiformes > Dasyatidae > Hemitrygon > Hemitrygon akajei. The sequence continues at coordinate 23,950,465 of NC_133137.1, read as the reverse complement.
GAAGCAAATCTTTCCTGAATATCTCACAGAGAAACTCGGCGAAAAACTTCACGGTTTATCCCTTTTCGGTTGCCTCTGGCAATCCAAGAATTCTGATATTGCAGCATCTGCTGCGACTTTCGAGATCCACCATTCTGGAAAGAAGTTTGTTAGATTTTTCCTCTAAGCTGGAACAGAGAGTCTCTAAGTATCGAACACGACTTTCTAAATCTTCAGAAGTCGAATCGATGCGAGATAAGTGTTCAGCATGTTTGTCCACTTTATCGTTGATCCGATCCAGTTTGTCTTCTGTTTGAAAGCGGTTTTAAATTCCTTTAAAATTTCGTCTCGGAGCTTTCCGAGCGCAGCCAGGGTCTCGTCCGAAGGGGTCATAGCTTCTTTTCTCCCGGATTTAGAACTCTTGCTAGACATTGTAAGTTAGATATATTCACAGGCAAGTAAGAGATACCGAAATAATTCCTAACCAAGGTTTAAAAAATGGAGACATTTAGTGCAAAGATAGCGACAGTAACGGAACAAAAGTTCGGAGCAGCTAAACAATCGCCATCTTACCGGAAGTCCCCTCTTTGCATTTTTGTCTGTTGGAAATACTAATTTCAATGAAAGTCTATAATGTACATGTTCATTCATTGTTCAAATCCACCGGTTTATACTGTTATGTTTGTCCTTAATAAAGACAAACAGTGTGTGCAAAAGCAGTAACACATATTTATGTTACAGGACATTTCAGTCATGGCTTCAGCTCAAATTGAGCGAGTGCAACCAACTCATGGCCTCAGCTGGACCTGAGCACGCACATCCCGCTCACTGTCACTTCCAGCTCCAGGGTGAACCACCCGGTGCACACACAACACACGCCTAGATCATTTACTCCAGTGTCTTCAAATACACAAATGAGAACAGAATTCAAATAAGAATAGAAAACATATCAGATGCTAATATATAAAAAAGGGAGAGACCTTTATTTTTACAGATAATGTGTAAGCAAATTAATTTGGTGAATTGGGGTTCCTGTTTATGACAAGGTGAAATGTTAAAACTTGGGAGTTGTGCTGTTCCATAGGAAGCAGCAGCAGCATGAATTATGGGAAAGGTCATATCCTCAGGTCCTGATCTTGGGCTGGTTTCCAGGGGAACATAGCCTAGGAAAGCACTGCAGAGATAAAGGAGAAAATGTAGAGGGGGGCCAGTCTGGGCTCTCCACCCAAATCCACCATCCCAGAGGCAGAGACTAAGCAGGTTTCACAACTATCACCCAAGGGGTGATATCTATGGGGTAGGAAAAGGAGGGAATTAACCTAAAAAAAATTGAATGAGATCACTGCTAACAACAAGCACCAAGGGAATGGCTACAGTAGTCCTGAACCACGTCTTCATAATGGTATCCAAAAAAGCTTACGGCGGATGCCACCTTGTGCAGCAAAGATGATGCATAGAAAGCTCAAAGTTAAGAATCTACACAGGAACAAGGTCACAAATTTTAATTTAATTTTTAGAAATGCAAGCTCTAAAATTGCATGTTTGAATTGTGCATTAATAAATGAGGCAGGATAAGAAGTAATAGTAAGCTAGAATCTGGAGGCATATACAATAATTTAAAGCGGTGAAAATGTTTCAAGGTACCCTCAGATCACTGAAGCAACAAATATTCCTGTAGGTTTTATTATAATAAATTGAATCAATAAGACGCAAGTGGACATATTATTTATGCTAACAAACTGATTGATTAAAAGATGATGAAACTGCATTACATTTAGTTTAAGAAATAACTTCTTCCTTCTTAAATAAGTTTTATTCGGCACCAAACATCATTTGTTGGTTTAGTGTCGATACAGGAAGCATTCTGTGAAGCTTGGGAGACCCAAGTGTGTGTATTTCAGAGACTGGGTGAGGTCAGATGCTGTGGAGGCGTAGGAGTGGGCATAATGATGTAATGTTTCATTGTTGGGTTAATAATGTAGATCAGGGGTTACCAATATTTTTATGCCATGGACTAAGGCAAAGGGCCTGTGGATGCCAGGGTGGGAATCTTTGATGTAGAGAGAGTGCCTATTACACAGAGTACATGAGTTCAAATCCTCATGGTACATTCAAAGGGAACCAAAATTAGACTATTTTAAAATTGCTTGGGTCCGTGGACAGGTGTGGGATGTGTCCTCTCCTTCACCCAACATTCCCCCTCCCCTAGGTCAATCCTACTCAGGGTTAGATTGAGCTTTAATCCATAAACCTTCGGACCTCGAGCTGTTGGGTATCCAAACAAGATGACTCACCAACTAGCCACCCAGGAGTTAATACCGCTGATCCCTCGACACATCAGTTCACACCATGGATGCTGACTGACCTTCTGAGTCTTTCTCAGAACTTACTAATTATATTTCTTATTGTTTCAGATTTCCAACAATGGGAGTGCATGACTTTTTACATTTATCCGCAAGTACTTAACAATCCCATTGCTCTCTAAATTTTACATCTTAGTCAAGGTACTGGCGTACCTTCAGAGCTTACTGAAAGATGAGGTTCTGGCCCAAAAGACTGTACAAAGAGCAGGAACTTGGACTTCAGCTTAAAGTGGAATACGAGGATACAAAATAATAAATATTCATCCCTGAAACATGTTTTCAATGCACACAGCCAGATTAGTACATTGTGTGCCAGTCTGAAAAAAAAAGGGTTTACCTTGCTATCAGAAGTGTAACTTAGCAACCACAGTAAGCCAGTTTTATGTGTGCTGTGTATTTAATGTTTTTGTAATATTTGAGTAATCTTGTATATCTACTGGCTGATGAAGCATTGTTGTTTCATTTAAATAAATCATTATGGGTTATATGTATAAATGCCGGACAGTGGTGTAATGGCATCTGCAGCGGACTCCGAGGTGAGCGGTCCCAGGTTCGTATCCGGCCAGCTCCTTGCACGCTTTCCACCTGTGCTGGGTTGAGCATCGAGCTGGCAACTCTGACTCGTAAAAAGCAGACAGATGCTAAAGAAACAGCAAGGTTGCTGCCTGACGTGCCACAAGCCGCGAAGAAGAATAACAATATGTACAAATACATGAATTACACAAGTCATCGTGCTACCATGTGATCCGTGCGCACCTCGTTTAAAGTAAATACAGAGTTAGACCCCCAGTCCCGGGCTCCCTCTTCTTCCTTTGAATCAGGTCAATGGTTTGAAGTTATAAAACATAACAATGTGGATAAATGGCAAGCTATTAAATAGATTCATTACTTGCATCAAATAAAATTCAGTGTAATTAACTTCTTGACCTGTTTCGATTCTAAGGGAAGCCTTTGTATTAGATTAAAGCCTTTTAGAATTACTTTCACTTGGTACCTTCTCTTAAGGATGTCATTAGTATTTTGACAAAATATTAAGAAGAAATGTGTATTGTGAGTTATTTATGCTGATTATTAAGTTCATGTAGAAGTAATAGGCTTCACAACAGGACATTCATTTCAAGAAGACTAGAATATAAAAGTAAGGTTGTAATGTTGAGACTTTATAAGGCACTGGTGAGGCCTCACTTGGAGTGTTGTGAGCAGTTTTGGGTTCTTATCTTAGAAAGAACGTGCTGAAATTGGAGTGGGTTCAAAGGAGGTTCATGAAATTATTCCACGATTGAACAGCTTGTCGCATGAAGAGCGTTTGATGGCTCTGGGCCTATATTGGGGTGACCTCATTGAAATCTATCAATTCGCGAAAGGCCTTGATAGAGTGGATGTGGAGAGGGTATGTTCTATGATGAGAGTGTCTAAGACCAGAGCACACAGCCTCAGAATAGAGGGGTGTCCTTTTAGAATGGAGATGAGGAGGTATTTAGCCAGAGAGTGAATCTGTGGAATTTGTTCCTACAGCTGGCTGTGGAGGACAAGTCTTTATGTATATTTAAGGCGAGGTTGATAGATTCTTGATTGGTTAGGGCATGAAGGGATATGAGGAGAAGGTAGGAGATTGGGGCTGAGAGGAAAATTGGATCAGCCATGATGAAACAGCGGGGCAGACGTGATAGACCAAATGGCCTAATTCTGCTCTTATATCTTATGGTTGTATGGTCTTATGTTGTTTATTATGAAGCTGCATGATTAAATGTCAATTGCCCAGCTGGTGAAATGTGATCACTTCCATAATCCTGAAAGCTCACACCAATTCCCATCCCTGAAGTGCTGCTAGAGCAAGTGAAAACACAGATATAAAAGAGCCATACCTTATTTTGTTAAGGTCTATCTTACAAGGATCCAGTTCGATGTATTTCTTCTCATCAAAAATGCGGTTAACGACTTGCCTCAGCACTTCATGTAAGTATGGCATTCCCACCAACTGCAAGAAATGAAAGTGACCATTTAAACTAGTGCATGGGCAATCAAGTTATAACTTTTAATTAACTTACTAAAAGGTTAAGAAGTATCCGTTGAAAGGACCTCTCCCTGTCAGAGAATAAATTAATACACAGTCCTTTTTTTTTAATACTATATTTCATCATTACAATGAACTTGTTGCAGAACAGTTGTACAGGATATCTCCTCACTTCTGCCAGGGGAACTGGTGGATGAAGGTTTGATTTCAACATTTAAGAGACATTGGATTAGTGTTTGGACTATACACATATATATTTAGTGTGTTTCTATTCCTGATATCCTATATGTGTTTGCTATTTTGTATGTGCGAGGACTAGGCCTCAAGCCGGGGTCTTGCCTGTTTACAACTGCCAGAAGAGAGGTGTCTGAACTGGTGTGCTCCACCAGGGTTGCATGGCACCAGGCTAGAGTCAGTGCTGCCCTCCCACCTCCCCCCCACCCCCAGTGGTCCGCTAGGTAGATGACAAACAAGCTCCGTTGTTGGTTGCCTGTAAATTTCAATGGCGTTGTTTGGCTTAAGTTTAGTCTCATATTGAGTAGCTGTACTTTCTATCTTATACCTGCTGTGTATGCTTTGTTCTGTGGATGACTGTTGGTACTGTGTTTTGGACCTTGGCCGCAGAGTAGTGTTGTATTTATGAGTATTCCTATATGGTTGAATGACAATTAAACAAATTAAGTTGAATCGAAGTACCTGGTTGGGAGTGATAAGGAGGGCTATGGCCTGGGTGCAGGTCAATGGAATAGGCAGAATAATAGTTTGGCATGGACTAGATGGGCCACATGGCCTGTTTCTGTACTGTAGCTTTCTGACTCTATGACTGTTTCTAATTTTCTACTGCAGAATTTACCAATAACCATAAATATTCAGATCATTAAATGCAGTAACCCCACTGCCATGTGGGCATCCTCGGGAGAGACGAAGGCTACGGGAGTAAACCCAGACAGCAAATCCAGAGTGGAGACCCTAAGCTGGCTGGACGTCACTAAACACCCTTCCGACAACTCCTGCAGCCAAGCTGGTGACAAAGGTATTGCTTCGTAAGCTTTCCTTTGGACAACACCGGTGAGGCAGAGAGGGGGATCTTGACAACTGGCCATCTCTGGATCTCCGTACCTTCCGCCCAGGCTTGTGATGATGATGATCATCACACATTGTCCTTCGAGACAGATGGATGCCAACTAACAGAACTCTGATTACAAATATTAATAACAATTAAGATAATGATGGTAAGCTCAAAACATTTGGCCAGGTACTAACAGTGCAATCTAACCAATTGCAATGAAAAATAATGGAGTATTTATCCTCAAAGAAATATCTTAAGTGTATAAGCTCCTGGTAGAAAATGAATTTTTGGACTCAGTCTTAATGTCTCTTGACCTGCTGTGAGCTTCAAGCTGGAGATCAGTTTGAACTTTCCCAATGTAATGTGCAGTCAGAACTTTGGCAGCACTTCACATGTTTTATTTTTAATCTACTAGGTCAGTCTGTAGTTCTTTATCACAGCCTTGCCCACTCAGGATAGAGGAATGACTCATTCTTTTAATTAAGATATGCACAGACACACAGGACATTTTAAAATTAATGCACAATTGGCCTATTAAAATTCATTTAAACTCATTATCCATCAATGATTTGACATAGACTGAAGCATTCCAATGCACAGAGGCAAAATCAAAGAAAAACAATAGGATGTTAAAGCAGAAATTAAAGTGTTTTTTTCCAGTTGTGTATTTCTGATCACTTTAGCTGAAGGCCAAATCATGAATATAGCATTAGGTTGTTCTCCACAAAGCATAATTAATGATCAATATCCTTTCTTCCCCTCCTCAGCCTTCACCCCGTAACCTTTGATGCCCTGGCCAATCAAGAACCTATCAATCTCCACCATAAATACACCCAATGACTGGGCTCCACAGCTGCCTGTGGTAACAAATTCCACAAATTCAACACTCTCTGGCTAAAGAAATTTCTCCGCATCTCTGTTTCAAATGGCACCCCTCTACCCTGAGGCTGTGCCCGTTTGTCCATGACACACTCACCATGGGAAACATCCTGTTAATCTGTCTAGGATTTTCAACATTCAAAAGGTTTCAAAGAGATCCCCCCCACCATCCTTCAAAATTCTACTGAATACTCTTTCATTCCCAGAATCATCCTTAACCTCCTCTGAACCCACTCCAATGTTAGATGAGGAGACCAAAACTGTTCACAATCCTCAAGGTGAGGCCTTACCAGTGCCTTAGAAAGCCTCAGCGTCACATCCCTCCTCTTGTATTGTAGACCTCTCGAAATGAATACTAACATTACACTTGCCTTCCTCACCATGACTCAACTCGCATGTTAACCTTTAGGGTGTTCTGTACAAGGACTCCCAAGTCCCTTTGCATCGCCGGTTCTTGGATTTTCTCCCCATTTAGAAAATATTCTGCACATTTATTTCTACCACCATAATGCATGACCATGCATTTTCCAACATTGTATTTCATTTGCTACTTTCTTACCCATTCTTCTAATCTGTCTGTCCTTCTGCAGCCTTCCTGTTTCCTCAACACTACCTGCCCCTTCACCAATCTTCATATCATCTGCAAACCTGGCAACAAAGACATCCATTCCATCATCTAAGTCATTGATAAACAGCATAAAAAGAAATGGTACCAACACCGACCCCTGCGGAACACCACTAATCACTGGCAGCCAAGCAGAAAAGGATCCTTTTATTCCCGCTCACTGCCTCTTACCAATCAGCCAATGTTCTAACCATGGTCATAACTATATTGTAATATCATGGGCTCATAACTTGGTAAGCAGTCTCATGTGTGGAACCTTGTCAAAGGCCTTCTGAAAATCCAGAAATACAACACCCACAGCATCCCTTTATCTATCCTACTTGTAATCTCCTCAAAGAATTCCAACAGGTTTGTAGGGCAAGATTTTCCCTCAAGGAAACCATGCTGACTTTGTCCTATCTCGTCCTGTGTCACCAGGCATTCCATAACCTCATCCTTAACAATGGATTCCAACATCTTCCCAACCACTGAGGTCAGGCTAGCTGCTCCATAATTTCCTTTCTGCTGCCTCCCTCCTTTCTTAAAGAGTGGAGTGACATTTGCAATTTTCCAGTCCTCTGGAACCATGTCCAATGATTCATTGAATCCAGTCCAATGAGTCTTGAAAGATCAATACTAGTGCCTCCACAATCTCTACTGCTACCTCTTCCAGAACCCCAGGGTGCAGTTCATCTGGTCTGGGTGACTTAAGAACCTTTAGGTCTTTCAGCTTTTTGAGCACATAACGAGGTGGCCTACAGGGAAGAAGTCATCTCTCTGACACAGTGGTGTAAAGAAAACAACCATTCCTATATCTTGCAAAAACAAAGGAGCTGGTTGTGGATTACAGGAGGAATGGAGATGGGCTAACCCCTATTGACATCAGTGGATCTGGGGTTGAGAGTGTAAATGGCTTTAAGTTCCTCAGCATCCACATCACCAAGGAACTCACATGGTCTGCACATACCAGCTGTGTGGTGAAAAAGGCACAACAGTTTGTGCCTTTGGTATGGACCCCCAAATCCTAATAACTTTTTACAGAGGCACAACTGAGAACATCCTGACTGGCTGCATCACTGCCTGGTATGGGAACTGTACTTCCCTCAATCGCAGAACTCTGCAGAGTGGTGCGGACAGCCCAGCACATCTGTAGTTGTGAACTTCCCATGATTCAGGACATTTACAGAGACAGGTGTGAAAAGGAAGGATCATTGGGGACCTGAGTCACCCTAACCACAATCCATTCCAGCTGCTACCATCCAGGAAATAGTATCGTAGCATAAAAATCAGGACCAACAGGCTCCAGGACAGCTTCTTCTACAAGGCTGTCAGATTCATTAACTCATGCTGATTTGAGTGTGTTCCTATGTTACATTGACTGTTCTATTTATTATAAATTATTGTGACTGCACATTGCACATTTAGATGGAGACGTAACGTAAAGATTTTTATTCCTCATGAATGTGAAGAATGTAAGAATTAAAGTCAACTCAAATTCAAATTCAATTCAGATTCAACCTTCTCCCTTGTAATAGTAAACGCATTTACTTCTGTTCCCCCACACCCTTCAACATCTGGCGCACTGCTAGTGTCTTCCACGATGAAGACTGATGCAAAATACTCATTTAGTTCATCTGCCATTTCTTTGTCCCCGTCATGATTTGTCCAGCCTCATTTTCTCGCGGCCCTATATCCACTCTCCTCTCTCTTTTAATCTTTACATATTTGAAAAAACTTTTACTATTCACTTTGATATTGTTTGCTAGCTTGCTTTCATATTTCATCTTTTCCCTCCCACTGATTCTTTTAGTTGCTGTCTGTAGGGTTTAAAAGCTTCCCAATCCTCTGTCTTCCCGCTCATTGTTGCTTTGTTGTTTGCCCTCTCTTTTGCCTTTCCCAGCCACCTGGCTTCACCCAATCACCTTCCAGTTAACCTCTTCCCCTCCCCCAACCTCTTTATTCTGCCATCTTCCCTCTTCCTTCTCAGTCCCAATGAAGGGTCTTTTACTCTTTTCCATAGATGCTGCCTGACCTGCTAAGTTCCCCCACCATTCTTTGTGGTTCAGCAGCAATGTGGCTTTCTGAAATGAAAAGGACTATGATTATGACAAATCTTAGGGGGTGCTTTACGTCAAGTTTGGAGACTCAGTGCCACATGTTTTCTAAAGTCACAATCTTTCCAGAGGACAAGAATTGGAGCAATTTAATAGTAGTGTGATCACTCGAGTTGAGTCTGAAGTTCTTCTAAGGGGTTATCTACTGGTTGGTCCTCAGTTGGCTGTAGAGGGCGATCTGGGATCAACATAATCTGATGCAGTGTGGGCAAGTGCAAGTGGTGACTGTGGTTATTGACTGAGTCTATTGATTGTCCATTCTCTCCTCCTCGACCTGCCTCTTGTTCTCTGAGGCATAGTGGTTTACGTAGTTCCTGTGAGTATGTTCTCATCATGCGCTGATGCAAGAAGATAGTTGGAGAATTTCACAAACCCACTCGAGGTGGCTGAAATGAACTTTTGCAGCCACATTAGACTTTTCAAAAGAAAACACACTCAAGGAAAGTAAGGGGCTGAAAGTATTTGATAGCTCAGAAACGTAGAAATCTGCAACTCATTACAGGCCCTTCGGCCCACAATGTTGTGCCGACCATGTAACCTACTCTAGAAACTACCTGAAATTTCCCTACCGCATAGCTCTCTATTTTCCTAAGCTCTATGTACCTATCTAAGAGTCTCTTAAAAGACCCTATTGTATCTGCCTCTACCACTTTCGCTGGCAGTGCATTCCACGCACCCATCACCCTCTGTGTAAAAAACGTATTTCTGATATCACCCTTGTATCTACTTCCAAGCACCTTAAAACTATGCCCCCTCGTGTTAGCCATTTCAGCCCAGGGAAAAAGCCTCTGGCTATCCACACAATCAATGCCTCTCATCATCTTGTACACCTCTTAGCAGGTCATCTCTCATCCTCTGTCGTTCCAAGGAGAAAAGGATAAATTCACTCAACCTATTCTCATAAGTTTGCCAATCTTTCATATACTATAAAACAGAGTCTGGTACAATGGTCACCTCTATCTATGTCTTTGGTAGGTCGTATTAATGTTGTTAAAATGTATGTTCTCCCCAAATTTTTATACTTATTTCAATCTATCCCAATTTTTATTCCTAAATCATTTTTTGATTCCTTAGACTCTATTATTTTGTCATATCTGTGGAAGAATAAGCGCTCTAGAATTAATAAAATTCATTTCCAAAAATCTAAAAAAGAGGGTGGCATGGCTTTACCTAACTTTCGCTTATATTATTGGGCAGCTAATATACGTTGTGCTACCTTTTGGTCTTTCTTCCACGGCCAACCTGAGTGCCCTAATTGGGTGGCAATGGAGTTGAGCTCCACTAAAGAATTATCTATCTCTGCACTTCTTGGCTCTGCACTCCCTAGTAGTCTGTCCAGATCAATAGCTAATCCTCTTGTTAGACACACTTTGCGTATATGGGCTCAGTTTAGGAAATGCTATGGTTTCCATGGGTTTTCCGTTTCCAACCCTGTCGCACATAATCACCTTTTTTTACCTACTACATACGATTCAGCATTCCATGTTTGGTATAGGAAGGGTATTAGACATTTTGAAGATCTTTTCATTGATAATCGCTTCGCTTCTTTTCAGCAGCTCTCTGTTAAGTTCAATCTGCCCAATGCTCATTTTTTTAGATATCTCCAAATTAGACACTTTATTGCTCCTTTAATTCCTAACTTTCCTGAAATGCCTGCAAAAAATGCTATGGACCTATTTCTTTCCATTAATCCACTAGGTAAAGGTTTAATATCAATTATTTGAGATAAATTAGCAGCCTTATGACGGGCCCCTGTGGATAAAATTAAAATGGCCTGGGAGCAGGATTTAAATACCTCCTTATCCGATGAGAGCTGGGACTCGATTCTCAAATCGGTTAACTCAACCTCTCTTTGTGCTCGCCATTCCCTTTTACAGTTTAAGATTGTTCATAGAGCCCATATGTCTAAATCTAAACTATCTCGATTCTACCCTAACATTAGTCCGCTCTGTGATAAATGCAAGAGGGGCGTGGCCTCTCTCATCCATATGTACTGGTTCTGTCCTAGCTTGGAGAAATTTTGGAAAGATGTCTTCACTACACTATCGGGTATCCTGAATCAGCACCTAGAACCAAACCCCTTAATTGCTTTGTTCGGTTTCTGGGGCGAGACAGATTTACATCTGAGTCCGACCGAATGCCGAATATTATCCTTTGCCTCTCTCCTGGCTAGACGCTTGATCCTCCTTAGATGGAGAGATGTCGCCCCGCCCACTCATGCGCAATGGCTTAACGACATTATGGCCTGCTTGGACCTCGAAAAAATTCATTATTCAGTTCTTAATTTGGATCTAAAGTTCCATAAGGTCTGGGGACCTTTTATCGAGTACTTTCATAACCTTCCTCTTGACTAGGGTTTTTTTTTTCTTTTCGGTCCCTTGCTTTCAGCTCCCTTTTTTTTCTGGTAGTAGGCATTATTATCCTCTGTTGCTAAGTGTATTCACAGTCTGGAAGTTTGATTGTCCTGATTTACACTCTCTATATTGTGTTGTGGTTGGTCTGGAGTTGGTTTTTTTTTGTGTTGTGGGGCTTGGGGAGGATACTAAGTTTACTTGTCTTCAATTTAGGTGCTTTTTTGTCAAATTCTCTTCCTTTGTAGCATATTGTCATTGTATGCTTAATTTTGCACTGTATTAATGTTCCTCATTGGGATTTGGGGTTTTTAATTTGTAAAATGTATAGAAAAACTAATAAAAAAAAACAAAAAAAAACCTATTCTCATAAGGCACGCTCTCCAATCCAGGCAACATCCTTGTAAATCTCCTCTGCACTCTCTCAGTTGCACTGTTTTACTTTTCTAAAATGTATGTGACAAAAGCAAAGGGTATAGTGTGGTCCATTACTGGAAGACTTGGGGAATCATTCATTTTTCTAGTGTTTGCAGGAAAGGAGAAAGGGCAGAAAAATCCACCTGCTTTACACCCACACTTTCACACTTACTGAAGCTGACTGGGAAATTAATTCTGTGGTATAAATTGGCTGCTAATTTCCTATCCTCGCTATCCATGCTATCCTTCTCCCAGGTCTAGTTTCACCCACATTGGATGAAGGGAATACAGCAATCATGGTGCCTGTTGATTTTGCTGTCATATCCACGTGCCTTCTGCAAATCCTAATGGGCTAGACTGTGCAGTAAGCAAGACATTACGGCTGTCCACATTCAGTGTAAGGATTGAGGAAGTCTGACAGGAATTCCAGGAGTTCTGCGGTGAAATGCAGAATTTCGTGGGCTACTTTCCTCAGGTAGTTTGCATTTGTGACAAACCTTGCCAATAGACATACTACTAAAAAAGAATGCAACCATGCAAACACAATGTATCTATCCACAATTTACACTAAACCTATTTGAAAAAGGTACTTGGTGGAGCAATTAGTTTGATCTATTCTGATAACGAGCGAGACTCTAAATACTTACATGGCTCCCAATTTGATTAATACAGGACAATGCTCACTGGTCAGCATGGATGATTTGGGCCGAGTGGCCTGATTCCATATTGTATAATTTTATGCTTTTAAGGTAAGGTTGGTGCATCCATATATACAGCTAATGTGTGACAAAGACAGTCTTCAAGCTTTAGTGTTACCATCAGGAAGGAGGTACAGGAGCCTGAAGGCACACATTCGATGATACAGGAACAGCTTCTTCCCTTCTACCATCATATATCTGAATGGATATCAAACCCATGACACAACCTCACTACCTCCTATTTCTTTTTTCCCACTACTTACTTAATTTAACCATGTAGTGAATATTCATACTGCAATCCACAGATTTTCTCTATATTTACATACTGTATTATACTGCTGCTACAAAGTTAACAAATTCCATGACATATGCCAATGATATTAAACCTGATTCTGACTGTGAGTCTATTTTGCACTGTTGCAAGAGTTGCTTGACTGTAGTGAGTGCCAAACCTTCTTGGAGTTGTGCCTCTAAAAAATGCTTTTCCACAGTTATTGACCGCAGGCTGGTTATTAAAAAATAAACAAATCATAGGGGATCTTAAAAATTAACCGTCCACTCCTCTTGAATGACTGTTTTTTCCTTATAAGTGTGATTAGATCTCAGTCATATTTTAATGCCCTAATCCTTCTGGTAGTCCCTCCTAGTCCGGGCAGACTTCCATAAAACCCAGTTCTGTGAGTTCTTAGGTGCCTGATGAGATCAATGAGATAGCTACAGGTTCTACCACAGATGCCAGAAGGTCCTAATTAAGGACAGAAGATGGCGCATTCAATCTGTTGATGATGTTGGGCTTCAGTATGCTCTAGGCAAAGGGACTCAAGGGGTAGCAATGAGAACACAGCATGACCTGGGCGATGGGGGTCCTAACGATGAACGCCACCTATTTGAGACATTGCTCCTTGAAGATGTCCCAGATACTATGGAGGATAGTGCCCATGATGGAGAGGATTAATTTTACAACCCTCTGCAGCTTATTTTGATTCTGCGCAGTCGCCTCATGACCCCCACACCAGATGATGATGCAGCCAGTTAGAATGTTCTCCATGCTACAAGATAAATATATGGAAAGAATATTTGGAAAAAATAAAGGTGATTACCTTCATAAACTGTTCCATTGCCTTGGAGGCCAAGGAATTCGATCTGAAAAGCGTGTTTGGGTCAGCTGCACAAAAATAAAGAAAAGCATATGGTTGAATAACTCTTATTAGTAAAACTAACACCCAACTCCAGAAATATGCAGCATGCTGCATTTTACTTGTTCCTGAATTGAAGTCAACATTTCTTCGTAATTTTTTTCTCTGTAAAACACTTTGAGTAGGTTAGGATGTAATAACATACAACATAAACCACTGCAGCAATTCTCACTTCACTGCCTAAAGAAAACATCTTAGCATTCTGCACCATTTTCATCTTGAGGTATGCAATTGCTAATTAATGAAGAGTTATACCACACACCTCCACATTCATAATTATACCATCTTCTAACTCAAAATGATCATTAGTTCCGCCAGTTAGATTAAAATCTTTTCTGAAGCGCAACAGGAGGAGGTTAGGATGACATTTACGTGTTTGGCTAAGCAGAGACTTAAGCTTGAATGACTTCAACTTTGGCCTATCTGGATAACAATGACATTTCATCAGCTTCAATCAAGCTCAAGGGTTCCCAAACATTTTTTATGCCATAGACCTGCAAGGGGTCAGTTGATTCCAGGTTGGGAACCCCTGGTCTAGCTTTAAGGAAGTATCAAACTCTGTAACCCTGCTCTGAATTTAATGTACATCAAGCTGGGACCCCTTCAGATGAGAAGAGTGTTGAGATGAATGAGACGTGAATGAGATGATTCCACATTGGAAAAGGGTTAATTTGAATGTTCCTCACTTCTGCTCTTGGACCTCACGTAAATGTGTTCCAATTCTGGCCACCTCATTATAGGAAGGATGTGGAAGCTATGGAGAGGGTGCAGAGGAGATTTACCAGGATGTTGCCTGGATCAGAGAACAAGTCATATGAAGCAAGGTTAGCAGAGCTGGGACTTTTCTCTTTGGAGCGTAGAAGAATGAGAGGGGACTTGATAGAGGTCTACAAGATTATGAGAGGCATAGATAGGGTGGATAGTCAGTACCATGTTTCCCAGGGCACCAATAGCAAACACCAGAGGGCATAGGTACAAAATTAAGGGAGGGAAGTTTAAGGGAGACATCAGGGGTAAGTTGTTTACACAGAGGGTTGTGAGTGCCTGGAATGACTTGCCAGGGATGGTGGTGGAGGATAAAACATTAGGGGTATTTAAGAGCCTCTTGGACAGGCACATGGATGAAAGAAAAATAGAGGGTTAAGGGGTAGTGTGGGTTTAGTACTTTTTTTAAGGATTATATGGGTCAGCACAACATGGAGGGCTGAAGGGCCTGTACTGTGCTGTAGTGTTCTATGGTAAGTGCTACCAGTCAGCTCCTTGACTAGTTTCAGCTTCAGTTAAGGACTGACCAAGTAGATAGGTGGATTTTACTTGAATCAGAAGCATCAGGAAGACAGGTGTGTTGATGAGGATGGCAGGGTGTAGAAGTGGGAGGGAGACGATGCAAGACATGTGGGACAGAAGGGGCCTGTTATTTTCTTTTCTTTTTCAATCTTTTTATTATTGTTATTAATATCAACAAAATAAAATTGATACATAGATAATGGGATTACAAACATAGACATTTCAACTAAACATGAAAGAATACATAAGCAATGATTACAGTATAAATGAGTATTCCCAAATCATGGACGATACAATATACAAATAAACAAGGCAAACCTAGGTATATCTTAGTATATAATTAAAAAAAAACAGAAAAAAGAAAAAGAAAAAAAAATTATGCAAAAAAAAACTAATCTAATAGTCTAGTAACTAATAAGGAAATAAAAACAAAAAAAGAAAAAAAAGAAAAAGAAAAAATGTAAGAAAAAAAAGGGCTGTTTATAATATCTCACAAAAATGCAAAATCATCAGTGTCGTCAACTCCGATCCTCTCAACATATATAAAATCGAAACTGGAAAATCAAATAGGCCTGGAACAGGGTCATATTACATCATATGAAAATATTGAATAAATGGTCTCCATATCTTTTCAAATTTAATAGAAGTATCAAATACACCACTTCTAATTTTTTCTAAATTTAGACATAACATAGTTTGAGAAAACCAATGAAATACAGTAGGAGGATTAATTTCTTTCCAATTCAACAAAATAGATCTTCTAGCCATTAGTGTAAGAAATGCAATCATTCGACAAGCGGAAGAGGATAAGGGCCTGTTATTTTCATATGTTCTACTGAGCCCCACCATACAAAAAAAACACGTCATTTTCGGTGATCTGGTCATCTGCAACCACAAAGGACCACCTGCTCAAAAGCAGATTAAAATTTCCATGGGTTCTGCATACACCACGGCATCCCACATTCATTACCACTGCCACTGAAACCTAGAAGTTTTATGATCAATGTTATAGATGACTCCTGATCTTTCCCCAGTTGTCAGTGAACTTAAATATTCCTGTAAATTTCTTCTCAGTCACAGAAGCATGGTGATTTGATGAATAATTCATATTTTAAGAGTTATCCTGGGGAAAAAAAGTTGATGAAAATGTTATCACAGCTCTGAGAGTGGTGTCTAACCACAATTCTTCTCTCCTATCACAAATACGTATTCAAACAGAAATGCACAATATACATTGGTTCCTTGTTAACTCTCAATATGGGTATGGAAGAGGGAGAAATCCTAGAACGGACAAAAAAATGTCACTCAACAGTAAGTAAAACAACACACACAAAATGCTGATGGAACACAGCAGACCAGGCAGCATCTATAGGAGAAGCACTGTCGATGTTTCAGGCCGAGACCCTTCGTCAGGACTAACTGAAAGGAGAGATACTAAGAGATTTGAAAGTAGTGGGGGGGGGGGGGGGAGAGGGAAATGCGAAATGATAGGAGAAGACCGGAAGGGGTGGGATGAAGCTAAGAGCTGGAAAGGTGATAGCCGAAAGTGATACAGAGCTGGAGAAGGGAAAGGATCATGGGACGGGAAGCCTCAGGAGAAAGAAAGGGGGAGGGGGGAGAACCAGAGGGAGACGGAGAACAAGCAGGGTGATGGGCAGAGAGAGAGAAAAAAAACAAACAACTAAATATGTCAGGGATGGGGTAAGAAGGGGAAGAGGGGCAACTGAACCTCTGACCATGTCTGCATGCTTTTATGCATTGAGTTGCTGCCACACGATTGGCTGATTAGATATTTGCATTAACGAGCCCGTGTACAGGTGTACCTAATAAAGTGGCCACTGAGTAGAACTGAAATCTCAGTGGCCCTTCATTTCAACAAGGCATAACCATGTTCAGTTGGCCTGGAGGGAGGATGGTGAATAAAATATAGAAATGTCCATCTATTCCAATTCCACACTGATTACTCTGGCAGGGTCTGTAATGATGGCACCAGTGAAGGAACAAGCTATCATTGACAACATCCTCTAGAGTTTTGTGCTTAACTGCCCAGGTGTAACTGGCAAAGTTTCAGATACTGTTCCAGACTAGAGGTTGTGTGGTGAACTACATATACCTGTCTGGACACGCCCCCGCTGACTGCTCCTGTGGCTCCTCCCACAGACCCCGGTATAAAGGCGATTGAGGCCTGAGCCCGGCCTCTCAGTCTCCAGGATGTAGTATGGTGGTCAACCACTGCTTGTTCCTTCTTCCAGTCAATAAAAGCCGATATCTCGCCTTTACGCTTCAGAGAGTTATTGATGGTGCATCAATTTTATTGACTGGAAGTTTTAAAACATGGAAAGCGTTTTACATCCGGAAAGATTGGATTTGGACCCCCAAGACCCTGAAGTAGCTCTTGCCTTTGAACTCTGGCTTGCATGCTTCCAATCATACTTGGAGGAGGTTAGTGCAACTGAACCCGCTGTTATGCACCGAGTTCTCCTCTCGAGGGTCACCCCGAAAGTTTACTCACTTATCAGGGGCCTGTCGACCTACGAAGGGGCACTGGACACCCTCAAAAGACAGTACCTGCGGCCGGTGAACACCGTCTACGCAAGACATCGCTTAGCTACGCGACGACAGCAGCCTGGAGAGTTGAGCGCCGAGTTTCTCCGAGCCCTACAGACACTCGTCCAAACTTGTGACTGCAAAACTCTCACGGCGGAACAGCATGCGGAGTTAAGTATTGTATGTAATTAGTTTTGCTACAACAAGTGTATGGGACATTGGAAAAAAAGTTGAATTTCCCCATGGGGATGAATAAAGTATCTATCTATCTATCTATCTATCGAACTCTTGGTACGAGACGCCTTTGTTACAGGAATCAGGTCAGTGTATGTGCGTCAGCGGCTGCTGGAAAATGCCGATCTTACCTTACGCTGGGCGATCGAGACGGCCGACACGCTGGAGGCTGCGCTGCACAACGCTGACGCTGTCCAGCCGCGCGATCCCCCGCCGCTGCCAGTGGCGATTCCGCGAACTCCCCGAACCCGACCACAGCTGCGGCCAGTCAAAAGCCCGCGCAGTGTTACTTCTGCGGACTCGAAAAGCACCCCCGAAAACGCTGCCCGGCCCGAGAAGCGACCTGCTCCAGCTGCGGGAAGAAGGGCCATTTCGCCAAGGTCTGTAAGTCTAAACCACGAGTGGGATCGGGCAGCGCTGCATGTGAGGCATGGGGGCCGCCATCTTGCATGCCCGGATGTGGGCGGCCATCTTTGTCGGCGTCAACATACCCCGCCCCCGACCCACCGGTGCTTACCGGGCACCAAGACAGCAGTTCAACTCTGGCCACCGTAACCCTCAACCAAAGCGCCCCACACCAGCTTGCAAGGTCAATGATGGACATCCTGGTGGAGGGGCACAGGACTAGCTGCCTGTTTGACATGGGCAACACAGAGTTTTATTGACCCGGACACAGTGCAACGCTGCAGACTCGTGACACGGCCGGTAAGCCAGAGGGTCACCTTGGCTTCTGGGTCACATTCCACAGACATCCGGGTGGGTTGTGTAGCGACATTGGTGGTGCAGGGCACAGAATATCGGAACTTTGCACTACTGGTCACGCCTCAACTGTGCGCACCTGTGCTATTGGGGCTGGACTTCCAGAGCCACCTCAAAAGTGTGACTATGGCATATGACGGGCCCCTCCCACCACTCACTGTCAGGAATCCTCAGTTTTGTGGGACCGCCATGTACCCCGCTACTGACCACACACACACACCGAACCACATGTCCCGCCCAGCACCATGCCGACAGCTGCACTACCGACACCACTTGCAGCCTCTCCACCCTCAAGATCCCTCCCCCAACACTGTTCGCCAACCTGACCCCCAACTGTAAACCTGTGGCAACTAAAAGCAGGAGGTACAGCGCAGGGGACAGGGCCTTCATTCAGTCAGAGGTGCAGCGGCTGCTTGGGAAGGGGATCATTGAGCCAAGCACAAGCCCTTGGAGGTCCCAGGTAGTTGTTGTTCGGACCGGGCAGAAAAATAGGATGGTCGTGGACTATAGTCAAACCATCAATAGGTTCACGCAGCTTGACGCGTACCCCCTACCCCGCATCGCGGATATGGTCAACCAGATAGCTCAGTACAAGGTGTACTCGACAATAGACCTGAAATCCGCTTACCATCAGCTCCCCATCCGTCCGGAGGACCACCCCTACACCGCCTTCGAGGCGGGCGGCAGGCTTTATCACTTCCTGTGCGTCCCATTTGGTGTCACAAATGGTGTCTCGGTCTTCCAGAGGGAAATGGACCGGATGGTGGACCAGTGCCAACTGAAGGCCACATTTCCCTATCTGGATAACATCACCATCTGTGGTCACGACTGGCCAGATCACAATGCCAACCTCCAACGATTTTTCCAAGTGGCCGAAACCCTGAACCTTACTTATAATAGGGACAGGTGTGTGTTCGGAACCACCCGACTCACTATCCTTGGGTATGTCGTGGAAAACGGGGTCATTGGCCCTGATCCCGACCGTATGCACCCCCTGTTAGAACTCCCTCTTCCCACCACTCTCAAAGCCCTCAGACGGTGCCTGGGCTTCTTTTCCTATTATGCCCAATGGGTCCCCCATTACGCAGACAAGGCCCGCCCCCTGGTCAAGTCTACCACTTTTCCCCTCTCTGCCGAGGCCTGCGCGGCCTTCAGCAGCATTAAAGGGGACATTGCCAAAGCAACGATGCATGTGGTGGACGAGACCATTCCCTTCCAAGTAGAGAGTGACATCTCCGATTTCGCGCTTGCTGCTACCCTCAATCAGGCAGGCAGGCCAGTAGCATTCTTTTCTCGTACCCTTCAAGGCTCTGAAATTCGGCACTCCGCAGTGGAGAAAGAAGCCCAGGCCATAGTGGAAGCTATTAGGCACTGGAGGCACCATCTCGCCGGCAAAAGGTTCACCTTGCTGACCGACCAGTGCTCAGTTGCGTTCATGTTCAGCAACCAACAGCGGGGCAAAATCAAAAATGATAAAATTTTGCGGTGGAGAATAGAACTCTCCACCTACAACTATGATATCCTGTACCGGCCTGGAAGGCTCAATGAGCCCCCTGATGCCCTATCCCGGGGAGCGTGTGCTAGTGCACAGCTCGACCAGCTATACGCCCTTCATGCACATCTTTGCCATCCGGGGGTCACCCGATTTTACCATTTTGTGAAAGCCCAGAACCTGCCATACTCCCTGGAGGACATCAGGACGATGACCAGGGACTGCCAAGTCTGCGCTGAGTGCAAACCGCTCTTCTACCGTCCTGAAATGGCGCAACCTATCAAGGCCAACCGCCCCTTTGAGTGACTGAGTGTTGACTTTAAGGGCCCCCTTCCCTCCACCGACCGCAATGTCTACTTTCTCAACATTATCGACGAGTACTCGCGGTTCCCTTTTGCCATCCCCTGCCCCGACACCACTGCCACGTCCGTCATAAAAGCTCTGCGCCAGCTCTTCACTCTGTTCGGATATCCCTGCTATATCCACAGTGATAGAGGGTCCTCCTTTATGAGTGACGAGCTGCGCCGGTACCTGCTGGCTAGGGGCATTGCTACTAGTCGGGCCACGAGTTATAATCCCCGGGGAAATGGACAGGTGGAGAGGGAGAATGCCACAGTGTGGAAGGCCACACTTTTAGCCCTTAAGTCAAAAGGGTTGCCGGTCTCTCGATGGCAGGAGGTCCTCCCTGAGGCACTCCACTCTATCCGCTCCCTGTTATGTACGTCCACCAATGCCACCCCTCACGAGCGCCTATTCTCTTTTCCCAGGAAGTCTGCCACTGGGACCACCCTACCAGCTTGGCTGACGTCCCCAGGGCCAGTGCTGCTCCGGAAACATGTGAGGAGTAATAAATACACCCTGCTGGTCGAGAGGGTTCACCTTCTACATGCGAACCCCCAGTATGCCTACATGGTCTTACCTGATGGGCGGGAGGACACGGTCTCCGTCCGTGACCTGGCACCCGCAGGAGCAGCAGACCACTACCCCGAACACTCCACGGTAACTATGAACCCTGTACCCGAGGTGACACCGCGCACACCAAGCCCTACACAGACTCCTCACGACATTCCTATACCGGGCGTCTCGTACGCGTATATACCAGGCGCCTCACACACGTGTGAGGGATCACTGACACCTAGTGGGCTGACACTTCCAGTTAGGCCGGAACCAGCACAACCACCGACACCTGTGCTGACACCTCCAGTTAGGCCGGAACCAGCACAACCACCGACACCTGTGCTGACACCTCCAGTTAGGCCGGAACCAGCACAACCACCGACACCTGTGCTGACACCTCCAGTTAGGCCAGAACCAGCACAACCACCGACACCTGTGCTGACACCTCCAGTTAGGCCGGAACCAGCACAACCACCGTCTCCGGTGCAATCACCACCGGCACCTGTGCAATCACAGCCGGTGCTACGTAGATCGCAGCGACTGATTCGACCACCTGATAGACTTAACCTGTAAATATACTTGTAAGAAACTTCGCCACATGGGGACTCTCTTTTAAAACAAAGGGGGGGTGAATGTGGTGAACTACATATACCTGTCTGGACATGCCCCCTGCTGACTGCTCCTGTGGCTCCTCCCACAGACCCCGGTATAAAGGCGATTGAGGCCTGAGCCCGGCCTCTCAGTCTCCAGGATGTAGTATGGTGGTCAACCACTGCTTGTTCCTTCTTCCAGTCAATAAAAGCCGATATCTCGCCTTCACGTCTCAGAGAGAGTTATTGATGGTGCATCAGGTTGTGATGCTGATAACTTTAATGTTAGAATCAAAAGATTTTATCCCAATGGACCCCAAGGCAATGCTGACTTCTTGACACATGGACCTAGATCACACCTGAGCAGTCAAAGTGGACCAACAGGTGGAACATAGAAAATCAGTCCACACAGCTCGATAGAACAGTATCAATAACATGCTGGCACCAACTGCAGCTTTAGGGACAGGCTGCTGGTCACTGGAGATCAATTATAACTGAAGTCAGACATCAACAAGCCCTCGGGGAGGAAGATAGGGAGGAGGGAAAGGGGCGGAGGGAGGGGGAGAGGAGAAGAGAGGGAGGGAGAGAGGGAGGGAGAGAGGGAGAAAGAGGGACAGGGAGAGGGAAAGGAGGGGGGAGGGGAGAGGGCAGAGGAGGGAGAGAGGGGAGGGAGGGGAGAGAGGGAAAGGGGAGAGGGAGAGAAAGAAAGAGAGAGCGATAGAGATAGAGAGAGATAGGGGGGAGAGAGAGAGAGGGAGAAAATGAATCACCATGCCAGCCCAGTTCCAATGATGTACTGAGAGGAGGACTGATCTCCTCCACAAAGCTGGCTGCAGAGTGCCATGAAAATGGACCCAGCAAGCATTCCTTGATAATTAGGTGTCAGGTTCATTGTCGACAAAGTATCAGGCACCTAATATCTGACGACTTACGTTCCCACACAAAATGAATGCAGTCTTGGTGCAAGTATCCAAGTAAACCTGTAACATAGCCACCAAATTTAATGAGTCTCACAGTCAAATAAGCACAGAATGGCGTAGTTCTGTTACGGTTAATCCAGTATAAACATTCTGTGACGGCAAGACCTTTGTTACGTGTAGAGTTGGTGGCGTTACTTTTTCCTGTGGTTAAGTGAACAGCTAAGGTCTCCTCAATGATGGGGAATGCAATACACTCTTCTGTGTTTGTAACACACAAAGAAATCCGAAACCCCTTCAGCACTTGATGTAGCTTGCAGTAGACTTAATTCTATGTTCGGTATTGACTGGCACTGGCATTGTAAGTTATGACGCAGCCTTAGAATCCTTCACAACTTGTGAATTACCTTGAAAGGGAAGTATCTGTTGCACAAGCAAGTCTGGCAGAGATTTGCATAAAGCACAGCCCCAGCCTCCGCAATTAACGTGTATTCAGCAGCGTAGGATGAGGCCAAAAGCCACAAACCACAGTGTTGGCCTCTTCTGGGAACTCGTTTCATGAATTGCCTTCGCAACTTACCCAAGAGACCAACAGAATGAGAGGAAACCGGGACTAGAGCTGGAGCCCAAACTTCTTGTAGGGAGGAATCTTCGTCATTCCTTCAACAACCACCCATATAAGGAGAGCACTTTGTACATTGTGGATACATTGGCATTATTATTCTTTGAGATCCACTGTATGATCTTGCCTGGTGAATCATGAATGGTTATGTGCAGGGTTTGGATTGGATAGTTGATGCCACCTTATGCGAGAACATGTTGCCCAAAAGGTAGTAAAGAGGGCATTAAAGTTACTCAGGCCTTATAAAGTCCTTATAACAATGGCCTGAATATTCACAAGAAGTACTCCAACCAGATTTACTCAGAGTTTTGATGAAGAGTCATCAACCTGAAATATTAATTTTGTTTGCCATCCAGACAGAGGCAGAGCCAAACCTACTGCGAATTTCCAGAAATTGCTGGAAGCACTCAGCCCTTTCAGATTTTATCACATTGTTACCATTAATGTCAGATTTTACAATGCCTCAAAGTGCTCTACCTACTGAAGTGGAGCGAAGAGCTGGTAGAAATGTATTGAACACATTCCAGAGCATGGATCAATTTCCCAGTGATCTAGGATCTTTGAATTATAAATCACGCCAGCCAGAATGGTCAGAGCCAATTTCAACTTGGAAATTACCATTGTTCGTTTGCTCGTTAACTGTTGTGTCATGTGATGTGGGCGATCATGGTCTTTGACCATGATTGCTGTTGGCAAATTTCCCTACAGAAGTGGTTAGCCGTTGTCTTCTTCTGGGCAGTGTCTTAACAAGATGGGTGATACCAGCCACTATCAATGCCCTTCAGAAATTGTCTACCTGGCGTCAGTGATCACATAAACAGAACTTGTGATATGCACCAGCTGCTCATATAGATAGATAGATAGATAGATAGATAGATACTTTATTCATCCCCATGGGGAAATTCAACATTTTTTTCCAATGTCCCATACACTTATTGTAGCAAAACTAATTACATACAATACTTAACTCAGTAAAAATATGATATGCATCTAAAATCACCCTCTCAAAAAGCATTAATAATAGCTTTTAAAAAGTTCTTAAGTAGTTTACTTAAATACATTGAGTCCTAACCCCGGTACTTTAACATATCTTACTCCTGGCGGTTGAATTGTAAAGCCGAATGGCATTGGGGAGTATTGATCTCTTCATCCTGTCTGAGGAGCATTGCATCGATAGCAACCTGTCGCTGAAACTGCTTCTCTGTCTCTGGATGGTGCTATGTAGAGGATGTTCAGGGTTTTCCATAATTGACCATAGCCTACTCAGCGCCCTTCGCTCTGCTACCGATGTTATACTCTCCAGTACTTTGCCCACGACAGAGCCCGCCTTCCTTACCAGCTTATTAAGACGTGAGGCGTCCCTCTTCTTAATGCTGCCTCCCCAACACGCCACCACAAAGAAGAGGGCGCTCTCCACAACTGACCTATAGAACATCTTCAGCATCTCACTACAAACATTGAATGACGCCAACCTTCTAAGGAAGTACAGTCCACTCTGTGCCTTCCTGCACAAAGCATCTGTGTTGGCAGTCCAGTCTAGCTTCTCGTCTAACTGTACTCCCAGATACTTGTAGGTCTTAACCTGCTCCACACATTCTCCATTAATGATCACTGGCTCCATATGAGGCCTAGATCTCCTAAAGTCCACCACCATCTCCTTGGTCTTGGTGATATTGAGACGCAGGTAGTTTGAGTTGCACCATATCACAAAGTCCTGTATCAGTTTCCTATACTCTTCCTCCTGTCCACCTGTCATATGGTCATATGACCATCTATCACCTGCTCCCATGGCTTGAAGCAACCCTGATCGGTGGGGGGGGCTAAGCAGGTGCTACACCTTGCCCAGAGGTGACCTGCAGGCTAGCGGAGGGAAGGAGTGCCTTACACCTCCCTATCTCCTCTCCACCATCTAGAAATGACCATGGCATAATTTTTAAAATGTTTCACATGAGGATGGTAGGCAGGCAGAAGTAACTGTATGAGAGGGTAGTTGAAACAGAAACCCCCAGTACAATCAAAGGATACAAGATCACAAGACAAAGGAGCAGAAGTAGGCCATTCAGCCCATCAAGTCTGCTCCGCCACTCCACCATGAGCTAAACTATTCTCCCGCCTGGTTCCAATTTCCGACTTTTTTCCCACCCTGACTAATCAGATACCTGTCAATCTCCTCCTTAAAAACCCTCAATGATTGGGCCTCCACAGCTGTATGTGGCAACGAATTCCATAAATCCACAACCCTCTGGCTAAAAAAATTTCTCCTCATCTCTGTTTTAAATGGGTACCCTCTAATTCTAAGACTGTGACCTCTTGTCCTGGACTCACATACATACTGGATACATCCTGAGAAAGCTGTTTCCTGCAGGGTTCAAGACCTGCTGCCAAAAGGTGGGAGCAGGGTTGGTTGCTGCATTTCATCCAGATGTGCTTGGCACCAACAGAACACAGAGTCTTGAAGGGACTCCTAATCACAGAGGTTCGATCAGATCCCACAGGTGCCCACAAAACGCTTGGTAAATGGTTGAGCGTTCACTGGACTCAAATCACTGTCAGAATGAGGAAGTCAGCTCAAAGTGGGACATCAGTAAGCCAAGTGAAAATTAGATGGCAACTAACGAAAACTTACAAAACTAAATTTGGATCTCCAGCGATGCAACTTGAATCTATTCATAAATGCTGAACCCGCTCAGGAATAATGAAGATGCATACGAGGAGTCAGACGTAACAGCTTATCAGGCTACTTGATCCATTTTAACATTGATCACCTTTTGACAGAAGTGGGAAGTATTAGAGGTAAGAGAAATTTTAAGATACAGAAAATGAGAAAGAGGGAAGAAAGGGAAGTAAAGGGAAGTTTTATGATTAGGACAGAATAAAATACCAAAAGGTGTTTTATTAAAAAAGTGGTAAAGACCTGGGAAATAGAAACTTGGTCTGAAAGGGCTGTGGACTTATAACACATAATCTGCTTCGTGATGCTACACACACAAAATGCTGGAGAAACGCAGCAGGTCAGGCAGCGTCTATGGAAATGAATGAACAGTCAACTTTTTGATGTTTTGGGCCAAAACCCTTCATCAGGACAGGGAAGGAAGGGGGAAGATACCAGAATAAAAAAGGTGGGTGGGGGGGAAGAGGATAGCTAGAAGGTGATAAGTGAAGCCAGGTGGGTAGGAAAAGTAAAGGGCTAAAGAATCTGATAGGAGAGGAGAATGGACCATTGGAGAAAGGGAAGGAGGACGGGTCCCAGGGGGAGGTGATAAGCAGGTGAGAAGAGGTAAGAGGCCAGAATGGGGAATAGAAGAAGAGGGGAGGGGGAGGGAATTTTTTAACCGGAACGAGAAATCAATATTCATGCCAGCAGGTTGGAGGGCACCCAGACAGCTCCTCCACCCTGAGGGTGGCCTCATCGTAGCACGAGAGGAGGCCAGGGACTGACATGTCGGAATCGGAATTTATGTTCTCATTTCTGATAAAAGGTCATTTATATGGAACGTTATATCTGTCTCCACAGGGGTCGGCCTGAACCGTATGGATCCAGCTTTCTCTGTTTTTCAGATTTCCAGCATCTGCAGTGATGAAGAATTCAATAACCAGAATTCAACTGGAAATTTGACACAAACGTCACATTTTTGATGAAGTGCCATCAAAGAACTCTAATTTACCTTGTTGCCATGGAAATTATATCTTCTACATCTGCACAATGAAACAATGGAGTCTGTAAACATTTCAATGCTTTTCTCAAGCATCCTGAGCACAGACAGGAGAAGGAACGGGTTACTTGCTGAATGTCTACCAGCCCACAGTGGTTTGGCCTTTCCCATGGAGATGTTGTGTGCATGGGTGTGGGGTGAGCATCTGAGGAGAGCCATTAAAGTTCAATTTGCCCTCTGCATCAATAGTGCATTGACGCAGATGGGCGTGTGGTGTAAGTCTTGGAATTGTCTACCTCAGAGGAAAGCGATTACTCTGAGTCATCAAGGTGAAGGTAAGAGACATATGGAGATTTGGAGGATACAAGAACAGAGTGAGAGAGTGGATTTGAGGAACAGGATCTGAATTGACGAGCAGGCCTCTCCTGCTTCTCATACATTTCTTCACATGGTTGGGTTGAGTTGTTCTCCGACCTTGGCAATCCATTTGCAAATATTTCGTCATCATACGAAGAGACGTCATTAGTATGCTGCTCATTTGTGGTGTGTCCTCCGAACGCCTGGCTTTTATATATTTATCAATCAGCTCAAAACAACCCAACCCAAACATCCACCACCTGAGCAACACATTTTGTGACTTATTACCATTTCTTCATATTTTACTCCACTAGATGTCACCTCCCTGTTAGAATGAAACTAGATGGTTGAAGGATAATGCTAAGGGATCTTTCAGATTATAGATTAGTGCCAGCAGTCCTGAATGTACAATGCCAAAATAGCTTTTTGTAAATCTTGAGAGGCAAATGTTCAATAGCATTATTTTGCTATTAGCTGTGACAGCCTGTACTTGAATCCCAAGGACAACTGGTTTGTATTCAAAGATTGATTGACTGCAATGCATAAATGGAAAAGCAGGCAATAAAGGTTCAAAGGTTCACTTATTATCAAAGCGTTCAACTCAACAATTCTTCTTCTCCAGATAGCCACAAACCAAGAAAGAAAAGAGCAGCAGCACAATCATCATCCCCCAAATCTCACCACCCCGCACACAAAAAAAAATGAACAAAAATGGAAAGGCAACATCAACTCCCAAATACCCTCCCCCCCACACACAAAATCCAAGAAAGATGGGGTGAAAAACACAGAATATGAAAGAACTATAAAACTGAGAAAAAAGTCTGTAGTCCAAGCCAACATCCAAAATGCAGAAACCCTGGGCAACATTCTCCGGGCACAACGGCTGGCCTTTCCCTTTCTGTAGCAGAACAATCTCGCCAGCAATAAAAAGGCAGTCTTCCTCTCCGTAGCAGAGCAATCTGACCAGTGATAAAAAGGCAATCTCCCAGCTCTGCAGCTGAGCGATCCCCCAGCGATAAAAAGGCAAGCAGTCAGTGCTCACCTCAATGTTTTAATCTTACTTGTCGCTTTAATCAGCAAACGACAGAAGCTTTAATCAGTGAAATGGAGTCAGGCATTGACTCGCGCCCCATCCCCCAGCCTTCTCTCCACGAGGTCCCGCACGCTGCCTCAGCCTCCTGAAATCCTCTTGGAGACTGCAGAGTGCAGAAACACCACTATGATCTCCAAAATGCAAATCACATGCTCCAACAGTTGCAGAATCACAAACATAAAAGACATAAAACAAGTGAAATATATGGTTTTATGATCTATCCAGAAGATGTCGACCGATGGAGCGTTGTACACAGGCGCCATCTTGACCATATGCCCCATGGCAGACAATGCTCTCCTTCAATTAGGTTGTGAGTGATGGTGGCCTTGTCAGTCAGATTGAAGGAACAGTATGAAGCTTCATATCTAATTGATAGATACCCTGGTGCATAATATAACCATAACCAAGAGATTTCAATCATTCTATATGTTATTTTTTGTCACATTTTGAAGTAAAAATTCCTGTCAAAGTGCCTTCCTCTTATTGTATTTTATATTTACTTTGCTTAAAATAGTTAATAAAATAAAAGCTTAGGATTGTGTTTCTTTCTTAAAATAGATGGAAAAGTTAATTATATCATGAATTCTCTCTTCCAAACCCCAACAATCTGCATTGCGATTGTATTCATATGCAGTCTAAGGAGAGTCATTATGGCAAATAGTGCTTTATCAGAACATCAGTATCCCCTCATGAAGGAAACACACCTTAGCTTCAGTGTGGCTGCCACTGAAAATGTTCAGTCAGGCCAAGGTGGTTTTTGCTTCTGTGCTGAAGGAAGGAAGCTGGAGAACTAATCTTTGATTACAGATCTGTTGTCTTTGGAATTCAAGTGAAAGGAAGACAGTTCAGTTGAAAATTTAATGTGCATGGTTATACCATAATATT
Source organism: Hemitrygon akajei (assembly GCF_048418815.1). Lineage (NCBI taxonomy): Eukaryota > Metazoa > Chordata > Chondrichthyes > Myliobatiformes > Dasyatidae > Hemitrygon > Hemitrygon akajei. Next base: position 23,921,448 of record NC_133137.1, on the reverse strand, counting down.
TAGAATATTTTGACATGATCTGTCTGTTTAAGATCAGTGTTTTATGCTTTTGTTCAGCACTGTAATAATAATTCATATAATGTGATTGGCAGGCTGAGATTTTCTCTATTGAAATGGGAAGGGAGTAAGATTACAGGCTTGGTTACTGCACATGGAGAAACCCTGGACTGTAATGCATTCTTCTGAGTAGATGTTATCTGAAATTTTTAAACCATATGGCATTCCGGGATCACCAATGGGTAGTAAATATATACGAGGAGTGATTGATAAGTTCATGATAGAAGGAGTCAGTTTTAGAAAACCTAGCACATTTATTTTTCAAAATAGTCCCCTCCTACATTTACACACTTAGTCCAGTGGTCGTGGAGCATACAGACGGATCTTGGACCTCCAGAAAGTGTCCACAGATGGGTGATTGATAAGTTCGTGGCCTACAGTAGAAGGAGATGAATTATACAGCTCTCGTTACATGCACATGCAGTTCAACTCTTTGAGTCATTATGTAGAAAGTTTGAAGTTAATAACTCAGCAGTTAATAACTCATCAGGGGTGATTGATAAGTTTGTGGCCTAAGGTAGAAGGAGATGAGTTATTAGTTATCATGTGGTCTTTCATTGATTCTGTTATGGCTATTATTTTATTATGGATTTATTGAATATGGTTGTAATATGGTGACATATATGTATTTTGATATTAAATTTACTTTGAACATTTATTGGGACATGGGTTGTACTCTCCGGTTAAGCAATTAACTAACTCTCAGCAAATCAGGCAGCATCTATGCAGGAAAATAAACAGTCAATATTTTGGGACCTTCTGAAGGGTCTTGATCCAAAATGACAACAGTACCCTCCATAGACGTCACCTGACTTGCTAAGTTCCTCCGGAATTTTGTGTGTGTTGCCCAATATTTCCAGCATCTGCAGAACCTCCTACAGTGTTTATAACAAACTCTCAGTCTTGGGGCAGGGTCTCGACCCAAAACGTCAATCATCACGTTGCCTCTCTAGGTGCTGCCATAAACCCAGGAACAGTATAAATTGATCTCCCCACGTATTTTTGTTCCATCTACAAGAAATAGGTTTCATCCGGAAGGTTTTGGTCACATTTTCCTTTATTAATACCAAAGACCCTTCACTTTATTCAAAGGCTCTCACAAGTGCAATTCCTTGGTCCGTTTCCATAGTAATGATAACCTAATCACTGCTAATTAATGAAATACTCAATTAGTCACAGAGGCTTTGTCTGTTCCAATGTTTTGTTTTCCCACACAGAGTGCTGCATATTGCCTCTCAGCTTGCTGCTTGACAATGGCAGCCACAGTGTTACACGGCGGCATTACTTTGTCTCTGTAACATTCAGATGGCTGTCTGTTTCTTGGCAGATAACAGTTCAATCAGTCAACCAATGCACTGCTTACAATTCAAAGCAAATCCCCACTGGGACTCATTAATATATTAATGTCGAGCTAGGAGGCTTCCGTTAAAATAAACCGCACAGAACAACTTGCCATCGGATCTTTGTCAGATTCACAGAGTTAACATTTTCCTGACTTCAGACTAGCTTTGTCCTAAAATGTTTTTCTCCCTATGCCAATATTGTAGTTTTTAATTTTCAGTATTAATTCAAAAAAGAGATTGATGCACTTCAAAGTAATTTGCCCCCATATGCTTTGCACTTTATTAGAGTCATAGAGTCGCAGATAACTACTGCACAGAGACAGGCCCTTTGGCCCATCTAGTCTGTGCCAATGCCTACTCCTACTAACCTGCACTGGGATCGTAGCCCTCCGTATCCCTACCATCCACGTGCCTATCCACGCCTCTCTTAAACGGTGATATCGAGCTCCCGTGTACCATTTGTGTGGTCAGCTCGTTCCACCACCCTCTGAGTGAATTAGTTCCCCTTAAACTTTTCACATTTCAGCCTTAAACTATGACCTCTGGTTGTCCCACCTCAGTGGAAAAAGCCTGCTTGCATTTTCCCTATCTGTACCCCTCATAACCTTGTATACCTCTATCAAATCTCCTCTCAATCTTCTACATTCAAAGTACTAAACAATTCAATCTTTCCTTATAAATCAGGTCCTCCAGTCTCAGCAATATCGTGTAAATTTTCTCTGTACTCGTTCAACCTTATTTCCTAAGGAATCTTTCCTCCCTATGTAGTAAGCCAGTCAGCTCTCTTGTCAGTCAATATTCATTATAATAATAGGAGGAAGGAACACTTTGTACTGATGACAGATCCCAAAATAATAATAACTTTATTAATATCGCACCTTTCATACATTATGATGCAGGCTCAAAGTGCTTCGCATAGATTGCAAAGATAAATCAATATAGTCTTAAAAATATGAGGCAAAATTAAAAATCATAACTAAATTAAAATATTAAACAGAATAAAACATAATTGAATATACCAAATTACATCAATGTAATCAACATCAACAGGCATTAAGTAATCCTTTAAGTAAACCAAATTTTAAAAAGTAGGTTTTTAGAAGAGTTTTAAAACGTTCCAGAGTACTAGCCTGGCATATCTCAGTCAGTAGAGTATTTCTGATTGTTGGTGCATAAGAACACCAGTTCTTATACAGTATGCTTGACTCTGGGAACACTAAGCAAACCAGTATTCACGGACCTAAGGTTCCGATTACGGATGTAAAGGAATAGACAGAGGAGCTAGATTATTCAAAGCCTTATATGCAGTTAAGAGTTTTAAAAAAAGTGATCCTAAAGGACACAGGCAGCCAGTGTAACGATCCAAAAACCAGTGAAATGTGCTCAGATTTTCTTTTCTCGGTTAAGATTCTTGCTGCTGCAGTTTGAACAAGCTGCAGCCGATTTATATCTTTCTTAGGCAGTGCATTACAGTAGTCTAATCAACTAAAAACAAAAACTTCGGTCAATTTTTCTGCATCTTGAGACATTATAAGAAATCGAACTCTTGCAATGCTTTTTAAATGAAAAAAAGTCTTAATTATATGATTAATATGTGATTTGAGATTTAGTTCAAAGTGAATAATAACGCATAAATTCTTCTGGCTTGATTTGTAAGGCCAGATGATCAATTTTTTTCTAAGATTTTACTGCTACCAATAACCAAACATTCTGCTTTTTCTTTATTTAGTTTAAGGAAATTTGAACTCTTCTATTCTATAATGTTAGTAAGGCACCAGACCAGATGGTTTTGAGCAGGGGTTCCAACGTTTTGTGCCATGGAGCCTTACCATTAACTGAGGGGTCCATGGACCCCACTTTGGGAAACCCTGCTTTAGAGCTTCAGGGTCATCTGGTTGTGTGTCATCTGCATAGCTGTGGTAATTCACCTAGTGTTTTGAAATAATCTGACCTAATGGGAACGTGTAGAGTGAGAACAAGAACGGGCCAAGAATTGGTCCTTGCAGCACAGCAAACACAACGTCATGAATGTTCGATGCATAATCACCACAGCTAACGGTGAATATTCTGCCTGTTATACAGGTTTGAAAACAGCTTATGGCCACACCAGGAAGACCTACCCATTGACCAAGGCCATTTATGAGAATGCTGTGATCAACAATGGCAAAATGCTGCTCTTTACCTGCATCGACTTGAAGCCGTAAGTCATGAACTACTTTAATCAAAGTCATTTCTGTACAATGATTTGATATCAATGAGTGAAAACATAGCCTGTTCTTCGTGAATCCTTGACTAAGAGGTGTAATTAATTACAATTAAAAGCATGCGTAGTAATTGGTTTTGAATTTCCAACTTCTCTTCATTTACACACTGAACACAAAATGTCTATTCCTGTTAACTAAACATCCTATCCCTTTCACATGATGAGGAATGGCTGCCAGTTATCCATTGAGCTGAAAAGCTTCATTTACGCCTTGAGCAATTTTGGCAATAACGTAGTGCTGAGCATGCACGAAGAGTTGCAGAGCGGCACGGCAGTGTAGTGGTTAGCACTGTGCTTTACAGTACCAGCAACCTGGGTTCAATTCCTGTTGTTGTCTGTAAGGAGTTTGTACTTTCTCCCCGTGACTGCGTGGGTTTCCTCTGGGTGCTCCAGTTCCTTCCCACAGTCCAAAGGCTTACCGGTTGGTAGGTTAATTGGTCCTGTGATTGAGAGAGGGTTAAATCACGAGGGCTGCTGGGCGATGCAGCTCTAAGGACCGGAAGGGCCTACTCTGCACTGTGTATCAATAAATAAATATTCAGATTATAGGTAAGAAAAAACTCTATCCAGATCATGTTGGCTTTCCAAAATCAGAAATGGCTGGAAGCACTCAGCAGTTCAGATAAAATCTAGGCAGACAGAAATAATAATTTAGACTGATGATCTTTTGTGAGACTGAGGACACTTTGGCATAAAGTATGTTTTAAGACATAGAAAAATGGAGAGGGGAGAGCTGTGAACTCAGTCAGCCTCATCGTGGACACTGGCCTCCTCAGTATCTAGGACATCTTCAAGGAGCGATGTCTCAACAAGGTGGCGTCCATCACTTAGGTTGCCCACCACCCTGGACATGTCCTCTTCTCATTGCTGCCATCAGGGAGGAGATACAGAAACCTGAAGGCACACACTCAACAATTCAGAACCAACTTCTTCCCTGCTGCCATCCAGATTTCTAAATGGATATTAAACCCATGAACACTACCTCACTACTTTCTTCCCCTCTTTTGCATTATGTATTTAATTTGACTTTTTAAATATATATATATACTTACTGTAATTTACAGTTTTTTAGATTATGTATTGCAATGAACTGCTGCTGTAAAAACAACAGATTTGACAACACATGCCGGTATTATTAAACTTGATTCTGATTCTGAGATGAGGTGAAAGTCTGTGGTAAGGTGGAAAGCAGAAGTGGGTATTGGTGGAAGAGGAGACCAAACTAAATGGTCCCTTCAACATGTTGATGTGGTAGGGTGGAAACACATAAGAATCACTGTCCAGGGTTTCTTCAGGTGCTGTGAACAACCCATGATCTTTCTCCCTTCCCAGACTGAGAAAATCTCAGTCTGACAATCACAAAATAGGTCAACTGTTATTACAGCACTGAGCAACTGCATTAAAAGCACTAATTGTATTAAATTTCTAATCATTATTGTATAATCCAGTAAAGCAAACGCTCAACAGAACTGTCTTACTTACACTGGAATTGCATGGACAACTGATCTGAAACCAAAGACTAGGTTTCCAGCTACCTTCCTTCAGCACAGAAGCAAAGGACACCACATCACATACAAAAGCACTCATGTTGAGACCATGTTGACTCCCTCACCACCACTCAGGGCCCCAGACAGTCCTTCCAGGTGAGGCGACACTTCACCTGTGAGTCGGCTGGTGTGGTATACTGCATCTGGTGCTACCGGTGTGGCCTTCCATATATTGGTGAGACCCGACGTAGACTGGGAGACCATTTCGCTGAACTCCTACGCTCTGTCCGCCAGAGAAAGCAGGATCTCCCAGTGGCCACACATTTTAATTCCACGTCCCATTCCCATTCTGATATGTCTATCCATGGCCTCTTCTACTGTCAAGATGAAGCCACACTCAGGTTGGAGGGACAACACCTTATATTCCGTCTGGGTAGCCTCCAACCTGATGGCATGAACATTGATTTCTCTAACTTCCGTTAATGCCCCTCCCCATTTCTTTCTCCCTAGGCCTCCCATCCCATGATCCTCTTCCTTCTTCAGCTCTGTATCCCTTTTTGCTAATCAACTTTCGAGCTCTTGGCTTCACCCCTCCCCCTCCTGTCCTCCCATCATTTCGGATCTCCCCCTCCCCCTCCCACTTTCAAATCTTTTACTATCTTCTCTTACAGTTAGTCCTGAGGAAGGGTCTCGACCCGAAACGTTGACAGTGCTTCTCACTATAGATGCTGCCTGGCCTGCTGCGTTTTGAGGCAAAGGTGGTTTTCTTCAATGAGAGGCTTTGATAAAGCAGCATTTGTCACATTGACTCCCTCCTTAGATTTCATGTGACTACAGTCACAACACATATATAATGAGGGATTTCCATCAGTTTTAAACAACTTGATCCACTTTCCTCACTCTGCTCAGGAGGACTCCCTGTGTTACTACTTCTCTCTGCTTTAGTGTGGCTGCAACCACCTTAGTCTGTGGCCTCCAACATAGACCTGATACGAGTCCTTGATGGAGCTCTTAAAGAAAATGCAAGAAATGCCGGGCAGTCGGGGGAAAAAGCAAGTTCATGTTTCACAGCAACACTCGTTCTTCTCCACACCTGACGGGGTGAAAATTCCACCATTTCCTTCCAACAGTTAGTTAGATCCTGAAGGCTAATTTTCTCAGTAGAGACAAAGGCTATGGGAGTAAATCCAGAGTGGAGCTCCTAAGGTGGCTGGGCATCATTGAACGTCCTTCCGGCAGCTCCTGCAGCCAAGCTGGTGCCAAACGTATTGCTTCATAAGCTTTTCTTTGGACTACACTGGTGAGGCCGAGAGGGGGATCTTAATGACTGGGCATCTCAGGATCTCCATATCTCTGCCCAGGCTTGTGATGATGATCAGCATTACCCATTGTCCTTCGAGACAGATGGATGCCAATCACCAACACAACCACATTTTCACTTAACGTGCTTCTCTCTTTGATGCTCAATGCTTCAGTTACCATCTGGAAGCTCCCCTCTCTCAACTATTAAGTTTTCCAGTTAAGCCTTGGAAGTGTCTGAGTCATCGTCGTAGAGTCTTAGGAAAGTACGGCACAGGAACAGGCCCATAATTTAGTCTGCGCCAAACCATTTAAACTGCTTTTTGAACTGGCTGATCTTAACAAAAACCTGAAAAATTCAAGCCTCAAGTATAATCGTGCTAGCGAACGATTTAACCATATTTTCAGCAACAAATCACATAGAAGAGAAACGATGAGCAATCAAAGTGAACGTTAGTGCAATTGTGTCCTTCCAAGTTTTGAGAAAATCAAGATAATAAAGAGCTGGTTTACTACTTTTCACCACATCCCCATCTGCATCGATGCAGAATTATTCTTTCCACATAAGGCAGAGGGCAAATTGAACTTTAATGGCTCATCTCAGATGCTCACCCCACACCCGAGCACACAAAATCTCAATGGGAAAGGCCAAACCACTGTGGGCTGGTAGACATTCAGCAAGCAGCCTGTTCCTTCTCCTGTCTGTGCTCAGGATGCTTGAGAAGTAATTAAATGTTTACAGACTCGGTGGTTTTCAGTGTGCAGATGTCGGAGAAGGTAGTGTTTCCAAGGCAACGAGGTAAATCCGAGTACTTTCATCAAAAAATGTGAGGTTTGTGTCAAATTTCCAGTTGAATCCTAATTATTGATGTAGCAGCTATTCTACATCAATGCAGATACTGTAAATCTGAAATAAATGCAGGTCAGGCAGCCTCTGTGGATAGAGACATAATGTTCCAGATCAATGGTCTTTGATCAGAAATGAGGAAATGAAGAAGTGGATCATGTGGTGCTTTACTGAGGCAGTGACAAGTGTAGACAAAGTCCACAGAAGGCAGGCTGCTACCTGTGATGTGCTGAGCTGTGTCCCCAACTCTCTGCAGTTTCTTCCAGACACAGGTAGAGCCGTTGTCATACCGAGCTGATGTGCAAACAGATTAGACCTCCTCTAAACTTAAAGCTCTCAGTCTCTAAACCTCAGCAATGCTGAAGACAGGACCATGTACCCCACACCCCCCCACCCCTTCCTGAAGTCAATGACCAGCTCCTTCCTTTTGCTAACACTGAGAGAAACGTTGTCGTTATGACACCATGCCGCTCAGCCCTCTGCCTCCTTCCTGTAATCGTCATTTGTGAGCTATTACCCGCTACGGAGGTACCATCTGCAAACTTGTAAATGGAGTTGGGGCAGAATCTAGATATTCAGTGTATAGGGAGTAGAGCAGGGGACTGAGGACGTAAGCTTGCTGGAGCACCAGTGTTGAGAATAATTGTTGCAGAGGCGTTGTTGACTGTCCTTGCTATTGGTCAGGAAGGCAAGATCCAATGACTTGGATCCAATGACTCCAAATCCCAGGACTTGGAGCTTGGTGATGGAATTTTAGACTTAAAGGCAGAGCTGTAGTCAACAAACAATAGTCTAATGTGGGTGTCTTTACTGGCCAGATGCTTCAGTATAGGGCCAGGGAGAAGGTATCCACCGCAGACCTGTTTTGGCAGTAGGTGAATTGCAGTGGCTTGGGTTGTCTGGGAGGTTGTAGTTAATGTGTGTCATGACTAACCTTTTAAACCACTTCCAGACCAAGATTTTTGTAATTCCCTAGATCTTTACCACTCTTTTTCATTGCATTTAATTATTTTACTCTGCCCCAATCAGAAAACCTTCCCTTTTCTTCCCTCCACTAGCCTGCAAGTCATCCTCGGGCAAAGTGAGGCACCTGCTTAGCCCTCCAACCCCTCATCAGGGTCACGTGAAGCCATGGGAGCAGGTGGTGGATGGTCATATGAGCACTGGTGCAGGTCACAAGTCCTGGTACTGCGACCACTGGCGCCAAGCAGATAATCTCCGAAGAGCATTGATAATGGCTGGGGTTACCTGCCTTGTGAAGGCACTGTCTAGAAGAAGGCAATGGCAAGCTACCTCTGTAGAAAAATTTGTCAAGAACAATCATGGTCATGGAAAGACCATGTCATACGATACCGCACCTGATGAACGAACACAGTATGGCTTATCAACTACTTTAAAGACAAAATACATTTGAGAAGGATAAAAATTATCCTTTTAAATTATACGAATTAAAACCTGCTCCCATGGCTTCTGGACTGATGAAGGAGGGAGAGAAGGTTTTAAGGCAAGTGGCTGTATTTTGCAATAATGGTCAATTATGAATATGTTAATGACGGGTGATAGAGGAGATAAACAGCTCCATTAGGAATTTGACACCAGTGGCATGGCAACATAATTAACATCAAAAAACATCCAGGGAATCCTGTAAACTGGCTTTGTATCAAACAGGGAAAACATCTGTTGTGACCTTAAAAAAAAAGATACCTACTTTTTTAAAAACATGACTAAAATTTGTGATTTATCAGCCAATAAAAGTAAACAGAGGAGAACCTACAGCCAAATGTACCATTAGAGACTGTCTATCTATCCATCTATTTATTATTTATTGAGATTCAGCACGGAACAGGCCTTTCCAACCCTTGGAGCTGCATTGCCCAGCAATCTCCCGATTTCCTCAGGAGTCTGCAGAGATTTGACAAAAACCTTGGCAAACTTCTATAGGTGTGCGGTGGAAAGCGCGCTGACTGCCTGCATCGTGGCCTGCTGTGGGAACACCAATGCCTTTGAGCGGAAAATCCTACAAAAGGTAGTGGATTCGGCCCCGTACATCGCCAGTAAAACCCTCCCAACCACTGAGCACATCTACATGAAACGTTGCCGTAGAAAAGCAGCAGCCATCATCAAAGATCCTCACCACCCAGGCCATGCTCTATTCTCCCTCCTGTCATCAGGTAGAAGATACAAGAGCCTCAGGACTTGCACCACCAGGTTCAAGAACAGTTACTACCCCTCAACCATCAGGCTCTTGAACAAGGGGATAATTACATTCATTCTACCACAACCAACGATCTCACTTTAAGGACTCTTTATCTTGTTATTTCATGCTCTAGTTATTTATTTCTCTTTATTTATATTTGCATTTGCACAGTTTGTTGTTCATTGATCCTGTTACAGTTACTGTTCTATAGATTTGCTAAGGATGTGTGCAAAGAAAGAGAATCTCAGGGTTGTATGTGGTGACATGTATGCACACTGATAATAAATTTCATTTTGAACTTTTGAACTTTGACTTAACCCTGGCCTAACCACGGGACAACTTACAATGCCCAATTAACCTACGAACTGGTCTGTCTTTGGACTGTGGGGAGAAAACGGTGCACCTGGAGGAAACCCACATGGTCATAGGGAGAATGTTCAATGGCTCAACAGCTCAGTTTAATATCAGAGACTGTATACAGCCTGAAGCTCTTACTCTTCACAAACATCCATGAAACAGAAAAAAAATCCAAACAATGAATGACAAAAAACATTAGACTACCCAGAGCTCTCCTCTCCCCTCCCACACACAGGTAGCAGCAAAACTGTCAACCCTCCACCTCCTCCTCCCCCCACTTGCTCAAGCTAAAGCACCACCACCCACCATGCAAGAATAGAAAAGCCCCCAGAGACCATGACCTAGAGGCCATCAAAAACTACCGTCCACTTCAATATCTCAGACAGGCTCTCCCTCTCACAGCGAGAGGGGAGAACAACAGCTCGCTGTTTCACTGTTACAACCTGCCGCGTCGCTTGTTGGAGTTCCCTGACTCAAGGACCAACAGACTCTCACTCACTATTGAGAGAGAGAGAGAGAGACATAGAGACAGAGAGTGAGAGAGAGGGCAAGGGGAAAAGAGAGGGAGAGAGAAAGAGAGAGAGGGAGAGAGAGGGAAGAGAGAGGGAAAGAGAGGGGAGAGAGAGAGAGAAAAAAGAGAAAGAGGGGGAAAAGAGAGAGAGATTGCTCGAGTGCAGGGGCTTTCTTTAAACAGTGGTGTGCACCGCCTGCTTTCTCAATGTTTCATTCTCCCAAGATGTTTCAGTCAGCAACAGCAGCGAGGAATTGCGTACGCACCCCATCTTCCAGGCCGTGCCTGGTGATCTCGAACACCAGGCCGCTGAGTGAGACTGAGAGTGAGAGCCCACCACTCATGAAAAAACGTAGTTTGAGCTCCTTTCAAGCAGAAAATTGTCAAAGATTTTGAGAATTAAAGCCAGTAGAAATTATTGTACAGCACCTAGATGATGTTATGCAGCTTTACCTAAATTAGGATGGACAACAGAAACGTTTCTAGAATGAAATGCTCCTTTCTAAGACTGTGAGACACAAATACTGAGACCAAGTAAATGATGACAATGTGCTCTCTGCAGTGGCTGTGAATTAATCCCTTAATGTTCTGGAAAATCTATTAAGTAATCACACATGAAATAAGTTTCCTTCTAAGAATTATGAGATAAAACACTCAATAATTTTGTTTGGCAAAACACAAAGGAAACGATTAATGGAGGAAGTACTTCAAGCTAATTTCTTCCTTGGAAACTATTATGGTTGTTTTAATGTCACGTGAGTATTCCATTATTCAAAATACTGAACAAGTTTTAATGGTCCTCCCTATCCTGAAATCACTGCGAATAAATTCACCTGCAAATTGTGTGCAACAGTTCATTTCCTTCAGGCAAAGATACTAAGAGCTTTGGAAATGTAATCAGAAAAATAAAAATGCTGAAAAGACTCAGCTGGACAGGGTGCAACTGTGCAGTTAAAATTAGCCCCCCCCCCCCCGACAATTAATTCATGCTGAAGATCCCAGCAATTTTTGTTTTTATTTTAGATTTCCAACATGCACAGTATTTTTGCATTGATAGCAATGTGTGCTATGCTTCAAACCCTATTGCAATTAACTAGCCTCTAAATCTACAGAGATCTAGATCTACGTACACTCAGCCGGAGATGTAAAGATTTTCACTCCTCGTGTATGTGAAGGATTAAGAAATAAAGTCAATTCAATTCAATACGTCAGTGCGTTCTCCCACAAGTTCAGTATTAGCATAAAGTAGCTTATGCTTAAGACCAGTGCTAATTATATGAGTATAAACCGAGGCTGAATGTCAAAACGGAGTCCACAGTGAGAGGTTAACTTCTCTTTGATGGGGTATCCTGTTTCAATATTCACATTGTGCTTAGAAGCCACTGCTGGTATAAAGCAATAGATGAGCTATTATCACCCCATAGAAAGCCTGGATTTTGAGAGAGAGAGCCTCTCTGAGATGTCCAGGTGTTGGGATGGACAGCAGATTTTGAGGGACTCTAGATCTCTGGGGGGGGGGGGGGGCTTTGCTATTGCTTGCATGGTGGGTGGAGTGGATTGATTTTTGCTGGAGCAAGTTGGGGGAAGGAGGTGGGGAGGGCTGATGCTTGTGCGTTGGAGGGGGGAGGGGGAGTTTTGGGGGTCTAAGGTCTTCTGTCATTCATTCTTTGGGTTTTTTCTGTGAAGAGTAAGGATTGCAGGTTGTATTCTGCGTACGTTCTCTGATATTAAATTGCACCATTGATTAACTGAACTGTGACATGTAGTCTACAGCTCTGATACTTGGAAGAGGTGTTGCTGCTTCACTCTGTGAAGTATCTTTAGGCAAGGAATATGCTACTTTCGCTGGATCCATTTGTGTGTGTTTTCTTTTACCAAGCAGGTTCATGTATTGGCTTCTCAACACTGTCATCATTTCACACTCAAGTTTTGCATCAGGAATCTTGAGACTCCCTGCATACATTGTGTGATTGTACATAAACCTCCACCTCTTTCGATATTCATTTACTGTGTCTCAATACATTCATAAACTCATTGCAGCCATTGTCTGGGCCAAGCCTCCTGATAAGTAAAGTCAATTTGACCTCAGTTTTATTCAACCAAATTTGCACACTTTAAAAATAATTGGTGCACAATTTGCTGTGCAACATCCCTAAACACGTACACATCTTTCTATCGTCTCGGTTCAAATAGGGTAAGAAATTTATGGGTTTGAGTCTGCACCTCAAGTGTTGCAAAAACAATATTGCCATTCAGTGAGCAAGTCCCTCATAGTTCTGATCACCCATTCTGCATGCGGTGGTGTGGATTGAGAGCAGCAATGGGCTGCACTCTACCACAGTCTTTAACCTCATGTCCCAACATATCTTTGAATTCTATCTAGATAGAAGATCAGCAATAAGGTAATGAGGTGTGCAAAAGAGCACACCAGAAGCAGCAGCAGTCCACCTAAAAATAGAGAGGAACTAAACTACAGCTGCTGTCCCAGTGCTTAAGACTTGCCCCCAGAACTAACTGAACTTCTATCCAAGCTACTCCAATATAGGCATCTATCTGACAATGTGGAAAACTGACCCAGTACGCCCTCTTCCCAAAAAAACAAGAAAAATCCAATCCCAGCAACACACACACACACACACACACACACAGGAGAAGAAAGCTGAGGAGTAGATTCAAAAGGTGAGAAGCAAAAAATGATAGGTTGGAGCAACAGACACAGAATGCTGGAGGAACTCAGCAGGCCAGACGGCATCTATGGAATAAAAGCACAGTCGACGTTTTGGACTGAAGCCCTTCAGCAGGACTGGAGAAAAAATACTGATGAGTAGATTTGAAAGGCGTTTCTCTCTCCCCTCCCCCTACCTTTCATATCTACTCCTCAGCTTTTTTTCTCCAGTCCTGCCAAAGGGTCTCGGCCCGAAACGTTGACTGTTTACTCTTTTCCATGGACACTGCCTGGCCTGCTGAGTTCCTCCAGCGTTTTGTGTGTGTTGCTCGGATTTCCACTATCTGCAGATTTTCTCTTGTTTGTGATAGGTTGGAGGCTACCCAGATGAAATATAAGGTGAGGTTCCTCCAATCCTGTATCTCTTTCGTCGATCAACTTCCCAGCTCTTTACTTCATCCCTCCCCTTTCAGTTTTCACCTATTACCTTGTGTTTCTCTCTCTCCCCTCCCCCCACCTTTTAAATCTACTCCTCAGCTTTTTCTCTCCAGTCCTGCCAAAGGGTTTCGGCCCGAAACGTCGACTGTACTTTTTTCCATAGATGCTGCCTGGCCTGCTGAGTTCCTCCAGCATTTAGTGTGTGTTGCTCGGATTTCCAGCATCTGTAGATTTTCTCTTGTTTTTAAAAGTCCAAACCAGCTAACTACCTATCAATCAGTCTATTCTTTACTGATGCAAGCTTTCACACAAGGTATTTGCCTATAACTTATTCAACGATGGCCCAGTAGGGGCTTCCTTAGCTTCACTGCAAGGAGATGAATTCCAGAAGAGAGGTCAAAGTGACTGGCCTGACCCGGTGTGGTGGTGGCCTCTCGGCAGAACTGTCAATCGGCATCAAATGGAACACCCCCAATGGCTGGCATCATGCCTTGCACAGAGGAAGATGGCTGTAGTTGCTGAAGATTAATTGTCCAGCCCCAGGCATTCCTTAGGGCTGTGTCCTAGTCCCAGCCAGTTATTTTCAGCTGCTCCATCAATGTTTTGCCTTCCAGCCGAAGGCCAGAACGCAGAAGCTCACTGAGGACTGAGTTCCAGATGAAGCAGTCCATGCTAGCATGAAGCAGGAACTCGATATGTGGTAAGTTACATTCATGTCATAAACGCACTCGACGACGACCATCTCCAAAACACCTGTGTGGTATGTTTCTCGATCAGGACTCTGTGATTACTCACTTAACGGTTAATGGCCGCTCAATGCTCTGAAATTGCTTCAATGCATACACATAATGGAGACTTGCAGGGACAGACGGACTTACTTTCAGAGGCACAATGTAATGAGATCCTCAGAAGCTGTGGATTTCTGGTCAGTGGCTAAGCACAGCAGAACCACTGCTCTGTGAGATGTAAACGTTGCAGCTTAAAACTGCACCCGGAAGCATTTGAATACAACATTTGAAGTTGAATACTGAAGTTGAGTCACCAATGCAACATTAAAACTGCAGATGGAGTACTCTTACAGGTACTGCCAGGGACAGGTGTTGGGAGATCAGGGACAAGTCCCTACGTTCTCTGTCGCTCTGGGTTATCCACCCAAATCTCTGTTCCCCGTACACCAGGTATTGTGCCAAGTGGAACACGAGTGAATCTGCAGATGCTGGAAATTTAAAAAAACACAAAATGCTGGCAGAACTCAGCAGGCCAGACAGCATCTATGGGAGGAGGTAGTGATGATGTTTCGAGCCGAAACCCTTCATCACGTCTCCTGTCTGGCCTGCTGAGTTCTGCCAGCATTTTGTATTTTTATTTATGCCAAGTGGACTGGTATTGAGGGGTTTCCTTTTCCTTTATGACCCGGATAAAATGGGGAGCAAACATCTTGTGGCAGTGTCCTCATGAAAAGATGTTGTAGGCAAATGCAGTGATATACTATTTTTATCCAGAGGCAAAATGCTGAATCCCACTACAATGCTGGGAAATTTAAATTCAAGCAATTACATTCACCTGGAAGCAAAAGCTGACAGTGATAATGGCGACCTGTTGTATAAGCCCGTCTTGTACTCTAATGTCTGTCAGGGAAGGAAATCTGACGTCCTTACCCTTTCCGGCCTTCATGCGATCTCAACTAGTGCAGTTGAGTCAGAACTCAATGGCACTTTTGGCTGAGCAACAGATGTTAGCCTTGCCAGCTGTACCATCAACATTCAGTGAACGACGTGGTTAGCAAGCTTCTGATTCTAAAATTACAGATTGGGTGAAACGGTTGGTAATTCTTCCTAAAAGTAAATATATTTGAAGAATAATAACATTCCCAAAGCAGCATTTTCTAGCAAAACTCTGATGATCCTTTCAAACAGTATATGATTTCCAAAGTACTCACCCAGACCTATTGCATTTTACAGAATGACAAAATTGCTGGTACGCCATTGGTGTAGCTAAACAGGGGGTGGGTCCTTTCTTTGAGCATTTTAAACACAGACAGTTTTGATGAGACATTCTCCTATTGCTACGCAGTGTAGATCCAGGGTTCCGACCTTTTTTTATGTCATGGACCCCAGGTTGGGACACCCCGGTGTAGATAAATACCATCAAGTGGCACGGTAGCGTAGTGGTTAACACAACGCTTTGCGGTACAGGCGACGTGGGTTCAATTCCCACCGCTGCCGGGAAGGAGTTCGTTCGTTCTCCCCGTGACTGTGTGGGTTTCCTCCGGGTGCTCCGGTTTCCACCCACAGTCCAAAAGACGTACCGGTTGAGAGGTCGTTATAAAATGTCCCATGACCAGGCGAGGATTATATCGGGGAATTGCTGGGCAACATGGTTTGAAGGTCCAGACTGGCCTGTTCTGTGCTGTATCTTTCTTGCTCAGTAAATAAATGAATAATAAATAAACAAACAAGCAGATAAACAAACAAACAATAAATAAATAGATAAGCAGATAGATAGATATCACGTAGTTACAGATTTGCCAACAATTAAGCAATCCAGAAAATCCTCCTGTATGTTACAGAATTTGCTCTCTCCACAATTCAAAATGCACTTTTGAATCCAATACTCACTTGTCTTGTACACTTCTCTCATATTGAGGTAGTCAAGGAATGGTACCACGAGGCCCTGGCCAAGGAACAGCTTCACCAGAGTCACAGCCATGTCTTGCCTGCTCTCCACGGTGGTAACCTCTTCCAACATGGTGAGAGGAGTGACGTCCTCAACCTGGGAGAGATCAGCAGGAGTTCTCAGTAAGCTCAAGATCTTTAACAGAGTAAAGATCCAACTGTTCCTGCACTGAGTGGCCTCACAGTTTACATATAGAGAAATCATGATCAGAACTTGGATCATCCCACTTGTTGACTGCAGCGCCCAAACCCCAGTTTAAAAAAATGTTTGCGTATCATCAGTAGGTGTTAGGTACATGGGTTATGACAGAAGGAAAAAATGGCTGGAGCCAATATTTACAAAAAGGTATCTACCAGAAAACACAATAATAGCCCCATTATTGTCCAGTATTAACTCCCGGCAGCCCCGGTCTCTCCCTCCCAATGAGAGCGATGAGCTCCATTCATTAGGCACCAGGACATCCCATCTTTAAATACCCACAAAGTTAACTTAAGGCTACCCTTGATTTGGAAATTGATGCACCCCGCAATGTAGTTACACTCATATTACAAAACAAACGGAAGTTTTCTACCTTAAGTACAGTACAGTATACAAACAAGATATACACATTTACACATCCCCATTACTAAAGAAGTGGATGTTCCGCCGGGTGTGGCGGGAAAGGCATCATAGAGCCAACACCAGTGCATCAGCTCAGCTTAGGGCCCATTGAGAATATGACGAGGAAGACACTGAAGTGCGTACACTCAGCACAATGACGTGTGTGTGTGTGTGTGTGTGTGTGTGTGTGTGTGTGTGTGTGTGTGTGTGTGTGTGTGTGTGTGTGTGTGTGTGTGTGTGTGTGTGTGTGTGTGTGTGTGTGTGTGTGTGTGTGTGAGAGAGAGAGAGAGAGAGAGTGAATGGCGTGTGTAGGGAGCATGTTTACCAAGCGCTCTCCATCACAGTACGTCCACCTTGCACTGAGAAGTAAGCTGAGGAGGCATGAAAACTGCCTCCAGCGGTTAAGCTGTATAACATGTAGGTGCTGTCTATAATTGAAACAGCCAATAAATTTATACTGACAGCTGTGATATATCGCAGGGAATATTGCAGTCAGTAGTTATAAAACCACTGGCATTTACAACATCTTATGCACCACATAGAAAGCTAAAATTGGACTCGTAAAGTTGACATATTAGACCTATTGAATAGGTTTATTGTTTGACATATTTCACTCCTGTAGTTTCCAGCAACAATGGGGATTAGTGCTACACAGCTACCTGGTTTCTGTGTTTAATTCCATTGCAAGTCTGAAGCAGTCGACCCCAGCAAATACGTTGACCATGTTCTTATCCTTCCTAACCCCATCCACTTTCTCACGTCTTCTTCAATCCTTCTTCCTCAGTAATCCAATTTCCAATTCAATTTTCTTTTTGGCTGAGCAATCACAATTTTCAACTGCTTGTACAGAGCTTGGAAACAATATGGGTACAAGGTGGCATTGATTTGGTTGTTACTGAGACTTTCTCCTGCTGCTATGGATCACTGCCATCATAGGCAACACCCTCCCCAACCCTGTGCATATCTATAAGGAGTGCTGCCTCAAGAAAGCAGCATCCATCATCAAGGACTCCCTCTGTTATGTTTGTTCTTAAAAAAGACAGACAGTGTGGTAAAATTCTGACATGTACTTATTTACTGAACGCTCCAGTCACAGTGTCAGCTCGACCTGAGCGCGTGCAACCAGCTCGCAGATGTCACTTCCAGTTCTGGGGTGAACCGCCCGCATTGCACACTGGGAATTGAAGTTCTTTATTGTGTACACGCATAATAACACCCCCCCCCCCCCCCACAACATCTTGGCCGTACTCTCTTCTTGCTGCTGCCACTGGGGCCCACCCCACCAGATTCAAGTACAGCACCCTTCAATCATCAGTCTCTTGAACCAGAATAGATAACTTTACTCAACTCAACTTCGAATTGATTCCACAACCTATGGAATTCTTTAACTCGTGTTCTCAGCATTATTTATTTATTTGTTTATTTACTTGTTTTTGTATTTACATATTGGTTGTTTGTCAGTCTTTGTTCATGTAGAGTTTATTCACAAATTGTATTGTATTTCTTTAGTTTCCTGTAAATGTGCAAGAAAATTAATCAGAATCAGAATCAGGTTTAATATTACCGAAATTTGAAATTTGTTAACTTTGCACCAGCAGTACAATGTAATACATCATAAATATAGAAAAAACTGAGTTACAGCAATTATATAAAGTATATGTATATTAAATGGTCAAGTTGAAATAAGTGAAAAAACAGAACTTTTAAAGAAAGTAGTGAGGTAGTGTTCATGGGTTCAATGTTCATTCAGAAATTGTTCTTGAATCACTGAGTGTGTGCCTATAGGTAGTATATCTCAAAGCAGTAAATGGTCACACACACACACACACACACACACACACACACACACACACACACACACACACACACACACACACACACACACACACACACACACACACACACACACACACACACACACACACACACACACACACACCAAACCACTCCCCCCCCCGTTCAACGACTCTCTATGCAAAGACAATTGTGTTCCAAACACTCAATTAGCTGATGTCTTCTCCTTGAATTGTGTTTTTGCAAACTGTCACTTGACCTTGAATAAGACAAAACATTCACTCTTTAACTCTATAATTCCTGCCACAAAAAATGTGCCTCACAGAAATAGAGGTTGTCATTGATCGGAAATACTGACAGTCAATGCATCTTTGTTTCAAGGAGTGTTCTGTCATCTATTTGGACTCTCTCATCTTTCCCTCAGCTCTCTCATGTACTGTATCTATCACACTGGATCATTTACACAAAGCTGTGCAATTTCTTATTGTGCACCACCATACTTATTGTGCCTCTGGTTCAAGATCAAACCTATCCAATTAAATACATATTCAAATACTTAGAATCTAAAGCCACAACAGCTTGTTTCATCACTTAACAACAATATAAGTCCCTATAACACCTTTTATATTTGCAAAGGTATATGCTGTTAATTGCTTTAAATTAACATCCATCCATCAATTGCCATGCTGCCTAGCAACCCCTGATTTAGCACTAGTTGAATCATGGGACAATTGACAATGACCAATTAACCTACCAACCAGCACGCCTTTGGACTTTGGGAGGAAACCAGAGCACCCGGAGAAAACCCACACGGTCACGAGGAGGATGTACCAGCTCCTTACAGGCAGCAGCGGGAATTGAACCCCGGTCACCTTTACTGTGAGGCACTGTGCTAGCCACTACGCTACCGTGCCGCCCCCATATTCGTGACATGGCAGTGTTGCGGTTAGCATCTTGCTATTACAGCGCCAGCCACCCGGACTCAGTTCCCGTCACTTTCTGTAAGGAGTTTGTACGTTCTCCCCGTCACCACAGGGCTTTCCTCTGGGTGCTCCGGTTTCCTCGCACGGTCATTCAGCTTACTCAGCTAATTCGTGTGTGATCGGGTGGCACAGATTCGTTGGGTTGGAAGGACCTGTTACCGCGCTGTATCTCTAGATAATTACAAATTCCAGCCCCCAGCCTGACTATTCTCTCTAGTTTCTCCCTTGGTGATTTCAGTTATAGACCCACTTTACTTAATTGGCTTGTGATTTATAAAGTAATGGTTTTAACCACAGCATTAACTTTGCCGGGAAGCTCTCTGTATTAACACCGATCTATTTTATTTCCGCTGCCCATAAAGCATTCTAATGTTGAGAATTGAAAGAAGTCATTTGCATCAGCTGTCTTCCAATATCATGAAATAACCCAGTCACTGCTAGGCATGTATAACCTAGTCCTATACATACATAATTGGGTCTTAGGATTCTGTGACATTGAAAGACTCCACAATTAACAAACCATCAATTGTAAAAACCATATTCCACATGACAGCTTTGGAAAATCACCAGATTACAAATCTTCATTATGAAACAGCAAAAGTTCTCCAAAGCTGATTCAATTGCTAAGTACCATTAGGTCAATAAACTGTTGAACTGTGTTTTAGTCTCTGCTTAGTCCTTTTGGGAAGCAAAATTTGATTGTTGTTTTGGTTGTTGCAAACCAATGCAAAATTCTGGGCTAATTGGGCAAGAAAATTATTTTTCAAAAAATGGTCACAAACAATAATGATACTTCTGTTTTTGACCTTTCTTTTTTAATATTTATAACAGAAGGAATTTTTGGCTTTTAAAAGTCTTATGTCAGTCAGCCAGATGAACAATATTTCAGGAAACTGGAAAGAATCAGTTAAATGTCATCAAATGGAGGTATATCTACCTGGATTTAGATATACATCGGGCAGATGGGGCTAGTCGACTGCGGTTGGCAGCTCATCTAGGAGAAGGTAAACTGATCTCAAACCTCCGCTGCTTTGTAGCACGTGCAAGGCTTTGGGAGTAAACCCCGAGGGAAAAATCTGGAACTGGAGTCCCTAAGGCAGTCGTACATTGAGTTCACCGCTGACTGGCAACTCCTGTGACGCTGCTGGTGCCAAACTGTATCGGTCTCTGCCGTTGCTTTCGGTTCACCAGATGCGTGGAGATGGGGAGCTTGATACGTGGGCAACAGCTTCCTCTACATATCGTACTGCCCAGGCTTGCGTATCTTGACAGCTAGGACGCAACATCCACGGTCGCCCCTGACCAATGGAGGCCTCAGACAGACTCGTTAGTAAGTATATATGCTTAGGGTTATTGATAAGATGCTAGAAAACCCTTGTGTCCAGTGTTTCTGCTTAAAGACATAAAGGCTAATAGGATTAAAGGTTTATTTAAGCTGCCGAAAAGAAATTAAAAAACACAGCGAGCACTGGAAATTTGGATTAGAAACACGCCTGAAATACCCAGAGACATGCAGAACAACAGTCCTGTCTAACACAATCCAGGCAGAGCGATAACTAATGCATCAAGCAGGGAGGTTTATTTTCCCCACAAGGGAGAGTCAGAGTATTTTTACACTGTCTTTATGATTTACAACTTCAGCACCTACCCAGTTGAGCGAGTCTGCGGATTCAAGGCTGGCATCATAAGCTTGCGACGGCCTGGGCAGAGTGGTTCTTCCACTCAGCATGCCAGCTGCATCACTCTGAAAGAGAACATCAGATTGCACATCGCAATTCTTTTAGAAACTGAGCAGCTGTCAGTGGGTTTTCAAACTTAAATTCAACATGAACTTTACATTTAGATTTGCTTAGTGGCCGTGCCACAACATTCGGCTTGGAACTTGCATTTGATTTTATACATTAATTTAATCCACTTACTAATACATCAGCGATACAGAGGAGCTAACCACAGCCATAGCTGAGATGGTGACAATCTCAGCTCTGAGTTAGCTCAGTTGGTGCATGTCTCTCTCCAAAGCCTCAAGTATTAACATGGACAGACAATTGGCTGACTAGCAAGTGGCACAGTGTGCACATTGCCACAGACAGCTGTGGAGACCAATAGTATGTTTTCTATCTTCAAAACATTAAACTAATTCAAAGGAAGACATGGGAGTCTGAAATGTGCACCTAACTTCATGCTTACTTTAAGCGAGGCATGCACGTATCACATAGTACCGTGATGCTACATGCAATTCATGTATTTATATTGTAATGAATTATCTAAATGAACAAGAATGTTTACATATATACACACACACTCACACACCAGATTACTCAAATATTACTTAAATATTAAATACACAACAGCCAGGTTGTTGAGTTTATTTAAAGCAGAGGTTGATAGGTTCTTGATTATTCAGGGTGTCAAAGGTTACGGTGAGAAGGCAGGAGAATGGGGTTGAGAGAGGTAATAAATCAGCCATAGTGGAATGGTGTAGCAGACTTGATGGGCTGAATGGCCTAACTCTGCTCCTGTGTCTTATGGTTATTCCATATTGCTATTACTGTAGGTTGTGCAAACTTTCTTCATACGTATATTTTAATGCATTTCCTACCGTAATACTAAATGGACTTCTAAAAGTCCCTCATGGCATGAAGCAGCTTGGGGGATTCTGAGGTAATAAAAGGGAGCTTCAAAAATGTAAACATACACTCAGTGGTTATTTTATTTTATTAGGTCTGTACCTCATAAAGTAGGCACTGATTGTATGTTTTGGTCTTCTGCTGCTGTAGCCCAACCACTTCAAGGTTTAATGTGTCGTGCATTCAGAGATGCTCTTCTGCACACCACTACTGTAATGATTGGTTATCTGAGTTACTGTCAGCTTGAACCAGTCTGGCCATTCTCTCTACCTCTCTCATTAACAAGGTGTTTTCACACACCGAACTGCCGCTCAACTGCATGTTTTTTTTGTTTTTCTCTGTAAACTCAGTAGGGATTCCCAACCTGGGGTTTACAGACCCCTTCGTTAATGGTAGGGATCTATGGCATAAAAAAGGTTAGGAACCCCTGCTCTAGAGACTGTTGTGCGTGAAAATCCCAGGAGATCAGCAGTTTCTGAGATACTCAAACCCACCCCCGTGACTGTTTGCACCAACAATTATTCCACAGTCGAAGTCACTTAGATCACATTTCTTCTCCATTCTAATATTTTGGTCTGAACAACTACTGAATCTCTTGGCCATGTCGGCATGCTTTTATCCACTGAGTGCAGGCCCATGATTGGCTGATTACATACTTGCATTAAAGAGCAGGTGTACCTAATACAGCGGCCACTGAGTGTACATAGAGAAAGCGAGTGTGGTGGCAAATGGAGCAGACTTGAGGCATTTGCTGGCATTCTGAACATGCCAGAGGAGTGAACATAAATGTCATTTTAAGCTTGCTCCACACTTCTGTTCCCACAATCAGATGTTCATTATTCCGTCTCTGCTGTCAGAATTCCAACACCGTCATCAGCAATTGTGCTATCCTTTCCCAGACAATCCTTGCTTTGTTCCAAGACACTGAATGTATACTACTGGAGCAATAAGTGATCTGAGGTCGTTATTTTTGCCTCTATTCAATGCTTTTAAAAATGTTGCTATTCATAATATTATCTATCTATCCATCTGAGAAGGAATTTCCCAATCTTAAGGCTCAGTTCAGTCCACAGGCTTGTTTCTTATTCAAATTCAGTTGCCAGTACTGGCAAGTTCAGCATTTGTCACTCAATGACAATTTGCTCCTGATAAGGTGTTGGTGAACCCAGCACCTGACCTGGTATTTATGTGGCTGATTCAGTTACGTTTCTATCTCCAGTAGCCATCCGCTCCTCCCAAGGATGCTCATCATGGGTGTCCCAGTGAGGACAGTGCAACTGAGCATCAAGAGTATATAGTCACTCACTTGTCTTGTTGGAGATCATCATTATCAGGCCCTTTGTAACATGAATAATTGGTGCCACTTCCCAGCCCATGTTTGAATGCTGTCCAAGCCTTGTTGCCTAGTCACAAGCTGCTTCCTGTTTCTAAACAAATAGAAGTTGAGAATTTTGCAGTCATTAGTGAGCACCCCCTCTTCCTCACCCTACAAGTCAATGAAAGTCATTGATAAAGCGGCGACAGATAGTTTGTCCTAAAACACTTCTCCAAGAACAGTGATCTCCTGTGTCAGTCAGGCTGATAGAGCTCCCAACAACCAAAAGTACATTACACCCTTCCTCAGTCCACCAAATGCCTTAGAATCCTTTCTCCCCAGTTTCTTTCCATGCTGGCTGTGTAGCCTCTCAACACAGTTCTGATGGAGGATTTTGACCCAAAGCTTCAACGATTCCTTCCTCCCTCAGATGTTACATCCAACCTCCGGCATTTGCAGTCGCAAGTTAGTATACAGAATGCCATATAGAATCTGAAAAACTGTATCCCTCTTTCCTTCATTCATTCGTTTTGTGCCCTGTCATATGACGGAGGCGATCATGGTCTTACCATGACCATGATTGTTCTTGGCAAATTTTTCTACAGAAGTAGTTTGCTTTTACCTTCTTATGGGCAGTGTTTACAAGACAGTTGCGGGTTGAGTCGGTGGTGAGGAAGGCAAATGCCATGTTAGCATTCATTTCAAGAGGTCTAGCATACAAGAGCAGGGATGTGATGCTGAGGCTTTATAAGGCACTGGTGAGGCCTCACCTTGAGTACTGTGAACAGTTTTGGTCCCCTCATCTTAGAAAAGATGTACTGGCATTGAAGAGGGTGCAGAGGAGGTACACAAAGATGATTCCAGGAATGAAAGGGTTATCATACAAGTAACTTTTGATGGCTCTGGGTCTGTACTCACTGGAATTCAGAAGGATGAGGTAGATCTCATTGAAACCTTTCGAATGTTGAAAGGCCTAGACAGAGTAGATGTGAAAAGGATGTTTCCTATGGTGGGAGAGTCTAGGACAAGTGGGCACAGCTGCAGGATAAAGGGGCATTTCAAAAGAGAGATGCAGAGAAATTTCTTTAGCTAAAGGGTGGTGAACTTGCAAACTTTGTTGCCACACACAGCTGTAGAGGCCAGGTCGTTGAGTGTACTTAAGGCAGAGCTTGATAGATTCTTGACTGGACATGGCATCAAAGGTTATGGGCAGAAGGCCAAGAAATGGGGTTCAGGAGGAGGGAAAAAAAAGGGTCAGCCATATTTGAATGCTGGAGTAGACTTGATGGGCCAGAGGGCCTAATTCTGTTCCCATGTCTTATGGCCTAATTGTCTTACGGACGAATGAAGATCAACACACCATACACCTTTTTAACAACCCTGTCAAGCCGTGCAGTAATTTTGAGGGATCTACTGACGTGAACCTCAAGATCCCTCTGTTGCTCCACGCCACTTAGAACCCAAGCACTAACCCCCACTCCCCCGTCCATTTTGACCTTCCAAAGTGAATTACTTTTCACTTTTCCAAGTTGAACTCCACTTGTCACTTCTCTGCCCAGCTCTGCGTCCAAACAATGTCCCATTGTAATCTAGGACAACCTTCAACATTACCCACAGAACCACCGACCTTCATGTCATCTGCAAACTCCAGGGAGATAACCGCTGTGGCTGTCAACCTGCAGTCCCCTCCCATGGACTTTGCCCCTTGATCGTAATTATCTTGGCATGCTACGACAGCTGTCATGTGCAGAGATAAGGCAGCTTTTACAGCATAATAAAGATGATTGCCACTGAATAATTTTTTGGCATCCTAGTATAGATATATTCTGCTCGATTAGAATGGTTTATGTTGAATTAATTGTGATCATTCCTACCAGCCAGTAATTGCCAAAATGAGAATATAAGAGTCAGATATTCTAATTTTCTATAATAATCCTTAGAGACACTTTACATTCAATTATTATTTAATAATTAGTCTGCATTATTAAAAGAAGGCGAACAAGCAAAAAATAACATTCTTCAGAAGTAATCCACCCGGGGAACGCCTATTTACTATCAGGTACCTATAATTGCTCTCATGTGTTCCGTTGGAGAGAAAGGACTTGTAAACATTTACAGCCAGCAAGGATGTAATGTCAAACGCTGTGCCTGCTCAGATCTCATACTGGACAGAGACGCATCGCAGTATTTCTTTATTGAAACATTAATCTCCGTGCCAGAGGCTCATAACAGTGGAGAGCTGGAGAAGTTATTGTCTGGGAAATCTGCTGGTCACGTATGTCAAGTAAAAGCAAGAAAACACCAAGCAACACAAATATCTGGATTTAGAGACAGGGTTTCTGCTGGCATCATCAATACAAAATCCTTACAGGGCCACGAACTGAATTTCTGCGTGCGTGTGTCTAAGTAAGCAAATCCTCATACAAACAGCAGTTGCTGTCGGTCTTTGGGCATACTGGGAGTAGATTGCAGATATTTTTGTTATTATATAACTTTAAAAGATGGAGTGCATACCAGTTTTCTGAGATACGCACCCCACTAGAAGGTTAAATTTACAGAATACGTGTGAATTTATATTTGCATTGAAAATCATGCCAGCAATCTTGGTTGGTGTAAAATACATCAGCGCTTTTACGAGTGGGCGTATTATAATCATGTTTAATTAACAGAAATATTTTCCACCATCTGCATCATGAATGCCTATTATTGTGGGAGTGAAGGTAGAAGATTGAAACAAGGACAGAATGAGTATGGGGCATATAGATATCAACCAGCATGTTGCGATAGGGACTGAATGCACATATCAAAGGCCCATTCATGGCACATAAAGTTCTTTTCCTAGACATGGAACCTGCCTCCTTACTGAAAGATAACAGAAATACCACGCTACAGAAAATATTTAAAGAAGATTGACTAGAATCCTGCCGAGAAGGAGGGTTTCAGGTATTTACAGTGAGGCTGCTCTCTCCACAACAAAGTTCAAAGTGAATTTATTATCAGAGGACATAGCTGTCACCATATACAACCCTGAGATTCAGTCTCCTGTGGGCATTCACAGTAGAACAATAGAATCAATGAAAAGCCACACACAAGATGGACCAATGTGCAAAACTGTGCAATTACAAAAAGAAAAAAAATCATAAATAAATGAACACTAAATATCGAAGACATGAAGTGGAGAGTCGTTGAAAGTGAGTCTATAGGGTGTGGGAGGCGCTCAGTGCTGGGGTGAGTGAAGCTGAGTGAAGTTATCACTTCTGGTTCAAGAGCCTGATGGTTGAAGGGTTCCTGAGCCTGAACCTGGTGGTGTGATTCCTGAGCTTCCTGTACCTCCTGCCTGATAGCAGGCGCGAGAAGAGAGCAAGCCCTGGGTGGTGGGGTTCTTTGATGTTGGCTGCTGCTTTCCTGTGACAGTGCTCCGTGCAGATGTGCTTAGTGGTGGGGAGGGCTTTATCCATGATGGACTGGTCTGTATTCATTACTTTTGGTAGGCTTTTGCATTGAAGGGCATTGGTGTTTCCATACCAGGCCATGATGAAACCAGTCAGTAAGTCTCCACCACACGTTCACAGAAGTTTGTCAAAGTTTTAAATGACATGCTGAATCTTCACAAACAGTAGAGGTGCTACTGCGCCTTCTTTGTAATGTGTTGGACAAATCCTCCAAAACACTGACACCGAGGAATTTAAAGTTGCAAACCCTCTCCACCTCCGATCCCCAGATGAGGATTGCCTTATGGACCCCTGATTTCATGCTCCTGAAGTTAAGAATAAGCTCTTTGGTCTTGCTGACACTGAGTGAGAGGTTGTGGCACCACTCAGCTAGATCTCCAATGCTGATTCGTCATCAACTTCCACTCAGCCAGTGACAGTGGTGCCGTCAGTAAACTTCAATATGGCTTTGGAGTTGTGCTTAGCTGCACAGTCATAAGTATAAAGTGAGTAGAACAGGGACTAAGCACACAGCCTCGTGGTGATCCTGTGCTGATGGAGATTGCGGAGGAGATGGTGTTGGCAATCCAATCTGACTAGGGTCTGCAAGTGAGGAAATTGAGGATCTAATCCACAAGGGGACATTGAGGCCAAGGCCTTGGAGCTTACTGACTAGTTTCCAGAGGAAGATAGTACTGAATGCCAAGCTGGAGTCAATAAAGGGCATCCTGCTGTATGCATCTTCACTGCCCAGATGCTCCAGGGTTGAGTGACAAGCCAATGAAATAGCATCTGCTGTTGACCTGTGGTGACTGTACGCAAAATAGTGCAGATCCAGGTTGCTCCTCAGACAGGAGTTGATATACTTCACCACAAACCTCTCAAAGCACTTCAACTCAGTGGATGTAAGTGCTACTGGACAGTAGTCATTGAGGCAGGGTACCATGTTAACATACAAGTTTAGAGGCAGAATTAGGAAAGGTATTCAGAAATATGAATATTTCTGGCCCCACTCTGGTTCCCCTCTTACCTCTTCTCTTTTCCTCACCTGCCTACATGTCCTCCGGTAACACTTCTCCTTCCCTTTCTCCCACAGTCCACTCTCCTGTCAGATTCCTTCTTTTTCAGTCTGTTACCTTTTCCACCTTTCATCTCGCAGCTTTTCACTTCATTCCCCCCACCCCCCACCCAAGTGTCGTCCTCCACACCTAGCTTCGCCTATCAATTTCCAACTTAAACGTCCCCTCCCCCACCTTCTCATTCTGCTTCTCCCCCTTTCTTTCCAGTCCTAATGAAAGGTCTCAGCCTGAAACTTCAACTCTTCGTTCCTTTCCTTAGATGTTGCCTGATCTGCTGAGTTCCTTCAGCATTTTGTGCGTGTTACTCTGGATTTCCAGCATCTGCACTATTTCTTGATACAACAATATGAAGGCTATAGATATAGTAGATAATGCAGTGTTTTCTATTGAGCAGCGGATTAGAACAAGAAGAAGTGAGATTTTCTCCTCTGTTTCAGAATTGTGTAGTTTACTGTGGGATTACTTACAGGGAGAAGTCTGATAGATGATGACAATTGATGTATGATCAAAGTTCAAAGTAAATTCTATTATCAAAGTACATGTATGTCACCATATACAACCCTATGAGATTCATTTTCCTGCGGGCATACTCTGCAAATCTATGGAATGCTAACTATAACAGGATCAATGAAAGATCAACCAGAGTGCAGAAGACAACAAACTGTGCAAATGCAAATATAAATAAATAGCAATAAATAATGAGACGTGAGATAATGAGACAAAAAGTCCTTAAAGTGAGATCATTGGTTGTGGGAAGTTAGTGTGGGGGTTATCACCTTTTGTTCAAGAGCCTGATGACTGAGGGGTAGTAACTGTTCTTGAACCTGGTGGTGCGAGTCCTGCTCAGATCGTTATGTTGTACGTACTGGCACTTCGGTGGAAAATGCACTTGCTAGTGACTCATCCAGCTTTAAAACTACAGTCGCCTATGAGGTTATCATAAAGTAATCTTACATCAGTTAAAATAAGAAAGTGACACCATAGAGTTTCACTCTGCTCTCTAGTCACTTTGAATTTGCTTGTCGCCAACATTTTTCATTACACTTTTCAAATGTGGGTGTCATTGGCAAATGAAGTATTCATTTTTCATCCTTCTGTTCCCATGGGCCTGATGTCCTTGCTCTTAGTTGAAGAAGCTATGAGTTTGGGAGGAGCTGTCAAGATTCAAACACACACAAGATGCTGGAGGAACTCAGGAGGCCAAGCAGCATCCATGGATGTTTCAGGCCGAGACCCTTCATCAGGACCCGGCCACTGTAAGCCTGGATCCAGCGGAGGATAAAGTATCAGACAGGTCCTTTGCAAGCGGTGGAGAGAGAATCCTGGAGTTGTGGCTGTGACTGGGATAGGGACACCAGGTACCTCCTCACGGGGGAGAGTGTGGCGCACAGAATGCGGCTGGAGAAGCCGCGGGAGAGCAGTCAATTGAGCATGAGTGCCTGTTGCCCTGAAAGGGTCCTAATCGAGAAGCTTGAAAATGGAAGGACATTTATTATCGAAGTGTGTATGCTATATACAACCCTGAGATTCATCCTTCTTCAGAAGGCCATGAAACAAAGGAACACCATGGAACCCACTCGAAGAAAACATCAAACACCCAACACGCAAAGAAAGAACAAATCGTGCAAATGGCAAAGAAACAAGCAATAAACACAGACTATAAAACATCAAACTACGAAGTCATTGAAACAGTCTAGGAATGTCCTATTTAGTTCAGTTCAGTTCAATTTAGCACTGTGTCGTTCATTGACTGCAGGCTGCAGAGCCAGTCTGCCCTGATCAAAATTGCACAAAATAGTAACCGGAAATACATCATAACATGAACTACAGCAATCCCCAAACTTCACCGATCAAACTTTGCTCAAGAGCCAAGACCCTGGCAGCAATCAGCGAGAAGGAGAGAGAGAGATTGCTCAAATGCAGGCAGGCAGCACTAAATACCCGTTCGCCTTCCGCTTTCGCCCTCGCTCGATGCTTTAATCAGCGAGATTGGTGAGAAACGGAGTTGATCGTGGCCTTGCACCCCGGCTCCAGGCTTCTTGGCCTCCAGGCTGCACACTCCACTCGAGACCTCACCAGACTCCCTCGAAGAAAGCAAAGTGCCAGATCTCTCAATCGGCCTGAAAACACGCCATCAAAATGTAAATCGCGGGTTCTAATAGTAGCAGAATCATACTTGAAAGAAGAAGTGCCTGAAGAACATTGTCACCTTTGGTCACATTGTTTCCTGGTGCTATCTTCTTCAGTGCTGGGTAAGAGAAGGCTAGAAGAATAAATGTGGTTTTTTTTTTCCAAGTCAAAAGCAGGGTTGGATGGGCCTATTCCACACTGTATCCCTTCCTGTTTCTGACTGCAACAATCAACAACAGTGCAAAGTGAGAGATATCTGGATATTTTTTGCAAACTTGGAGAGCTTGGATACATACAGTGTTGATTGTCCACTGTATCCAACCGTGACAGGAGACCTGTGCGGTGTGTCAGTAATGGGTAGAAGTCAGGAACAAAAAGGGAGCAGTTACTGTATTGGGAGTATTCTATAGGCCCCCTGGTAGCAGCAGGGATACCGAGGAGCAGATTGGGAGGCAGATTTTGAAAAGGTGCAAAAATAACAGGGTTGTTATCATGGGTGACTTTAACTTCCCTAATATTGATTGGCACTTGACTAATTCCAAGGGTTTAGATGGGGCAGAGTTTGTCAAGTACATCCAGGACAGATTCCTGTCACAGTATGTTGACAGGCCGACTAGGGGGAATGCCATACTAGATCTAGTATTAGGTAACAAACCTGGTCAGGTCCCAGATCTCTCAGTGGGTGAGCATCTGGGGGACAGTGACCACTGCTCCCTGGTCTTTAACATTATCATGGAAAAGGACAGAATCAGAGAGGACAGGAAAATTTTTAATTGGGGAAGGGCAAATTATGAGGCTATAAGGCTAAAACTTGCAGGTATGAATTGGGATGATGTTTTTGCAGGGAAATGTACTATGGACATGTGGTCGATGTTTAGGGATCTCTTGCAGGATGTTAGGGATAAAGCTAATATCAAAGGATTACAGGAGTGAACGTAGGACCGATTAGAGATAAAGGTGGGAAGATGTGCCTGGAGGCTGTGGGAGTGAACGAGGTCCTCAATGAATACTTCTCTTCGGTATTCACCAATGAGAGGGAACTTGATGATGGTGAGGACAATATGAGTGAGGTTGATGTTCTGGAGAATGTTGATATTAAGGGAGAAGAGGTGTTGGAGTTGTTAAAATACATTAGGATGGATAAGTCCCCGGGGCCTAACGGAATACTCCCCAGGCTGCTCCACGAGGTGAGAAAAGAGATTGCTGAGCCTCTGGCTAGGATCTTTATGTCCTTGTTGTCCACGGGAATGGTACCAGAGGATTGGAGGGAGGTGAATGTTGTCCCCTTGTTCAAAAAAGGTAGTAGGGATAGTCTGGGTAATTATAGACCAGTGAGCCTTACGTCTGTGGTGGGAAAGCTGTTGGAAAAGATTCTTAGAGATAGGATCTATGGGCATTTAGAGAATCGTGGTCTGATCAGGGACAGTCAGCATGGCTTTGTGAAGGGCAGATCATGTCTAACAAGCCTGTTAGAGTTCTCTGAGGAGGTGACCAGGCATATAGATGAGGGTAGTGCAGTGGATGTGATCTATATGGATTTTTGTAAGGCATTTCACAAGGTACCACACAGTAGGCTTATTCAGAAAGTCAGAAGGCATGGGATACAGGGAAGTTTGGCCAGGTGGATTCAGAATTGGCTTGCCTGCAGAAAGCAGAGGGTCATGGTGGAGGGAGTACACTCGGTTTGGAGGGTTGTGACTAGTGGTGTCCCACAAGGATTGGTTCTGGGACCTCTACTTTTTGTGATATTTATTAACGACCTGGATGTGGGGGTAGAAGGGTGGGTTGGCAAGTTTGCAGACGACACAAAGGTTTGTGGTGCTGTGGATAGTGTTGAGGATTGTCGAAGATTGCAGAGAGACATTGATAGGATGCAGAATTGGGCTGAGAAGTGGCAGATGGAGTTCAATCTGGAAAAGTGTGAGGTGGTACATTTTGGAAGGACAAACTCCAAGGCAGAGTACAAAGTAAATGGCAGGATACTTGGTAGTGTGGAGGAGCAGAGGGATCTGGGGGTACATGTCCACAGATCCTGAAAGTTGCCTCACAGGTAGATAGGGTAGTTAAGAAAACTTATGGAGTGTTAGCTTTCATAAGTCGAGGGATATAGTTTAAGAGACGCGGGGTAATGATGCAGCTCTATAAAACTCTGGTTAGGCCACACTTGGAGTACTGTGTCCAGTTCTGGTTGCCTCACTATTGGAAGAATGTGGAAGCATTGGAAAGGGTACAGAGGAGGTTTACCAGTATGCAGCCTGGTTTAGACAGTATGCATTATGATCAGAGATTAAGGGAGCTAGGGCTTTGCTGTTTGGAGAGAAGGAGGATGAGAGGAGCCATGATAGAGGTATACAAGATATTAAGAGGAATAGATAGAGTGGACAGCCGGCACCTCTTCCCCAGGGCACCACTACTCAATACAAGAGGACATGGCTTCAAGGTAAGGGGTGGAAAGTTCAAGGGGGATATTAGAGGAAGGTTTTTCACTCAGAGAGTGGTTGATGCGTGGAATGCACTGCCTGAGGCAGTGGTGGAGACAGATACTCCAGTGAAATTTAAGAGAATACTAGACAGGTATATGGAGGAATTTAAGTTGGAGGGTTATATGTGTGTGTGTGGGGGGGTCAGGGTTCAAGGGTTGGCACAACATTGTGGGCCGAATGGCCTGTACTGTGCTGTATTGTTCTTTGTTAAACCAAAGATACTGAGAAAAAAATTCAGTGGAGGATTTCCTGATTTCCCAGGATACTGTTGGCAGAAACCACTATTACTGATCATTTCAAACAACCAACCCGTGGGTTCAGCACTCCCACGTACAGGGGGGGGGGGGGATTTTCCCAGGTCTGCTCCAGAGGTATTTGGTCACCTGAGTAAAAGCAAGATGAGTTAATTGGGCGTTAGGTGGATTCCTTCACGACTCTTTCTGCAACCCACGTGCCCAGGTACAAAGGCAGGAAAATCCCCCAGGGTTTCACACCCTCCAGCACTGTTTAGCTTTTCTCATTTAGGATTTCTTTTCTGCTTTTACCCTCCCCCCCCACCTTCACTTGATTCTCTGCTACATTCTGCCAAGACTCCACCTTTAGAGAAACTAACTGCCTGTTTACTTAAAGCCAAATACCATCCACCAAGGCAGACCTGACCTAACAATCAGATTCACACACCCCACAATTAATGGTAAGGCTCCACGGCGTAAAAAAGGTCAGGAAATCCTGATTTAACGTAGCATTAATCTCTGTGGTTTATATTCATCTCATAAACAGGAAAACCATGCTGATTCTATGTTGTTGAATTCAAGAATAGGCAGTTCTGAATTAAATTACCCTAACAGTTAATGGGTTAAACTAGATAGAACAATTGATTGTAATGTACAGTATCAAAATGGTTGTTGTGATGTGTCTAGTGTGGTAGTGCTTGTCACTCTCACTTTCAGCTTCTTCCCCGCTGACTAGCAGTCTCGCAAATAGGAGAGCTGAATGTGCCAGTCTCTCCCTGCCAGTACATAGCCTCTCCAACAGCAAGCCTCATGTAGTGCCTCCTCACTGGCAACACACAGAAACTGAACTCCTTGCGGACTCAGGCTGAACCTCAGAGGACAGGGAGGAGGTCTGGCCCCTGCACACTTAGCACGTAGGCCCACCGGTGTGTGGACACGCCCTGGTGCTCATGAACCAGATCCCCAGCTACGGGTAAATAACCCCACTGCCTTGGGGGCAGCCTCGGGAGAGACGAAGGCTACGGGAGTAAACCCAGACAGCAAATCCAGAGTGGAGACCCTAAGCTGGCTGGACGTCATTGAACATCCTTCCGGCAGCTCCTACAGCCAAGCTGGTGACAAACATATTGCTTCATAAGCTTTCCATTGGACTCCACCGGTGAGGCCGAGAGGGGTATCTTGATGACTGGGCATCTCAAGATCTCCATACCTTCCACCTAGGCTTGTGATGATGGTCATCATTACCCATTGTGCTTCCAGACAGATGGATGCCAATCAACCAATGTGCTGTTGAACCATCCCTACCTTTAATGTAAACAATAATCCAATTTCACTGACCTAGTTATCATTCACTGCCAGTCATACTACTGAGCAATTATAAACCTAGCCAGGTCACCATATCATGAGCGACTTAAATGAGCTTAACGTAGAGTATACGTATTGCCTGTGATTACATTGCACCTTTGAAAGCCTCCAAGAGGTGTGGTGCACTGGGTACACTTTCATCTTATCAAACTGATATAGCTCCATTATAATCTATTTGTACATTTTGTAAATGCAGTTTCCTATGTTGACATTTCAGGTTTCAGAAAGAATCAAGTTTATCATCAGGTTTGTTAGCTTAGCAGCAGCAGTACAATGCAATACGTGATAATATAGAAAGAAAATAAATAGAAATAAGTAAATCAATTTCAGAGGCATATATAATAAATAATTTTAAAATAGTGCAAAAACAGAAGTGATATATACTTTTTTTAAAAAGTAAGTTAGTGTTTATGGGTTCACGTCCATTCAGGAATCATATGGCAGAGGGGAAGAAGCTGGTTCTGAATCATTGAGTGTGTGCCTTCAGGCTTTTGTACCTCCTTCCTGATGCTAGCTATGAGAAGAGGTCATGTCCTGGGTGATAGGGGTCCTTAATATTTATTGTCACCTTTCTGAGCCATTGCTGCTTGAAGAGGTCTTAGATACTATGGAGGCTTGTAGCCATGATGGAGCTGATTAATTTTACAACTTTATGTAGCTTCTTTTGGTCCTGTGCAGTAGCCCACCTCCCCCCATAGCAGACAGTGGTGCAGCCTGTCAGAATGCTCTCCACGATTCATCTGTAGAAGTTTTCAAGTTTTTCAGGTGACAAACCAAATTTCTTCAAACTGTTAATGAAATATAGCTAGCATCTTGCCTTCTTTATAGCTGCATTAATACGGTGGGACCACGTTAGACCCAGGTTAGGCAGGTGTGTAAAAAGGGCTCGAAGGATCATTGGAGACCCGAGTCACCCCAAGCACAATCTGTTTTAGCTGTTACCATCCAGTAAATGGTACCACAGCATAAAAGCCAGGACCAACAGGCTCTGGGACAGCTTCTTCCACCAGGCCATCAGACTGATTAACTCATGCAAATACAACAGTATTTCTATGTTATATTGACTAACCTATTGTACATACTATATGTTATAAATTACTATAAATTGCACATTGCACATTTAGACGGAGACATAATGTAAAGATTTTACTTCTTGTGTATATGAAGGATGCAAGTAATAAAGTAAATTCAGTTTGGAGATCTTGATAGCCAGGAACTTGAAATTGCTCACTCTCTCCACTTCTGATCCCTCTGTGAGGATTGGTTTGTGTTCCCTCATCTTACCCTTCCTGAAGTCCACAATCAGCTCTTTCACCTTAATTACATTGAGTGTAGGGTCGCGATCAATGCCACACCCATTTCTAAGTACATTTTCTAAGGTCACAGTTGACTCTAAAATCGGGGTTGTGGATTTCCTCTTCACTGCAGAAAAAACCACAACTCCTCCCACACGCTCTTGGTATGAACATTTATGGCTGTAATTCTGGCTCCCAGTCAAACATTAACCAAAATATTTTTACCTTCGTGAGCACCTCCTGCATTCCTGATTTCCTGGTTTGTACAAGGACCATTGGTCTGGGTGCTACATCAATCAGTGATATACACACTTATTAAAAAAACTGAATCTTTGAAGTTCCACTGGAGCCCACTCCTTTAATATAACAGAACAATTGGCAGAGCAATTCTGTAATGGATTTAATTCTGAACTGCTTCATTTGATTTACAACACCTTATTGTATACCTTTTTGGCTTAAAAGAACCTCTTGTATGCAAACAAACAACTGGTTTAATCCTCAGGTGATTAACTTGAGAAGCTTAGAGGAAATGGCTGCACCCTTAAAAGACTAAATCAGTCAAAGTTTAACCAATGTAAATTAATAAAATAAAAGAACAAAGACTGACAGAAATACAGTATTCAACTAAAATTCAGCTGTCCATTTTAGCCTCTTGTACTTTGACAACTTTTACTCATATAGAAATCATTTCAAAGCCACGCTTTCTATGTTTGAGATTTCAAACCTCTAATTATGTTGTTCAATGATTAGCACACAAAGCTATTTGGAATTCCCTTGAAAAAGGCAGTAAAAAACAGAATGCTGCCATGAGGCTGAGAAATCCCCGCTGATGTTTACTACCAACACAGAGGAATCTGGAACTGAGCCACTGTTGTTAGACTTTAAATAGGAAATCTATTGAAACCTATTCAACCCTCACCCAAGCAAAGAAGATGAGTCAGCTCGGTCGTACACCAGCCAGGCTGAAAGTCAAGTAATCAATCCATATTCGATCTCCAGGCTTCCTTAACTTCTCTCCTCTCCACTTTATTTTGGTGAACATCAAACTTTAACATACCCTGTCCCCCAAAACAGCCCAACAGTCTGTGATGAATGTCACAAAGGGTTAATCAACATCTACAAACTGGGTTAGCAAATCTGCTAGGTATAATTTTCATAAATAGGTTGATGATTTCTAAAATGCTTTGCATACAGAGTTCTCCAATCTGTATTATACTCAATTATAAAAAAGCGCATTGTAATGCCACTGTAGTAAGCAAAGCCTCTTTTTAAATCCAAACTCTTGTCAAAACCATATTTGGATTTAATTATGAACTGTTTCATTTAATTTGGAACAAATATTACTGCTGCTAATTAGTTTATTCAGCATCTTTTCTTGTTGAAATGAATGAACATCTGCTACACAAACCAGTAATCATTCAACAAGTTCAATTAGGTGAGGACTTGAAATTATAAACGGTAAAATCTGCAGAGCATTTAATTCTCACTACAATCCTACAACCTATTTCAAAGTTCAAAGAAAATTTTATTATATAAGTACATATATGTCACCATATACAACCCTGAGATTTATTTTCTTGTGGGCATACTCAACAAATTTATAGAATAATTGCCATAACAGAATCAATGGAAGACCGCCCAACTTTGGCGTTCAACCAGAGTGCAGAAGACAACGAACTGTGCAAATGCAAAAAGAACAATAATAATAAATAAATCAACAATAAATATTGGGAACATGGGAGCTTGAAAGTGAGTCCATTCGTAGTGGGAACATTTCAATGATGGGTCAAGTGAAGTTGAGTGATGTACAAGGTACATTTATTATCGAAGTATTTATGTGGTATACAACTCTGAGATTCACCTTCTCCAGATATCCACGAAACAAAGAAAACCATGGAAGCTGTTCAAAGAAAGACAACAACCCTCCCGCACACCAAAAAACAACTCACACAAACAGCAACAAGAACATCAAGCCCCTCACGTGCAAATGGCGACAAAAACATCAAACCTCGCCCCACATGCAAAAAACAAATTGTGCAATCGGAGACAAGAAAGAACGGGCAAAAACACAGAACTGAAGGAATCCTAGTGAACCACAGTCTAATCCACAAAGCACGGACCCAGAACTGTAGTATCATCCTCCAACAACATTTGTGTAAGACGACGGGAAGAAGAGACAGGCCATTCACCAGCATTGAGTTGGGTGACAACAACACCCTGCAAGCTCAATTCCATCCAGGACGAAAAGCCTATTTTATTTTAATTTCCATCCACTACCTTAAACATTGATTCCCACCACCACTGAATGCAATTCATCTCATCAGAGGCTGCGTTTAGAATAAGTATCTGGGATTGTATTCGTTAGTCTGATAGCAAGATATGGATTGGAAAAAAATGCCGCTAAAAGCTCATGGTGTATTGCGCTACAGGAGGCTTACACTATTTAGAACTTGGCTGGCATACACCCCATGGCATTGTTCATCGTCAGAGATCATACCAAAGTACACCAATCAATAATTTTTCCAGTGTGGAAGGAAAAATGGAAGAACAGATTATTATTTAAATGGTAAAAGATTGCAGCATGCTGCTGTGCAGAGGGCCGTGCTTGTGCATGAATCGCAAAAAGTTTGCTTGCGGGCTATTAAGAAGACAGAGGGAATGTTGGCCTTCATTGCTAGAGGGATTGAGTTTAAGAGCAGGGAGGTTATGCTGCAGCTGTAGGAGGTACTGGTGAAGCCGCACCCGAGTATTGCGTGCAGTTCTGGTCTCCTTACTTAAAGAAAGATATACTGGCTTTGGAGGCAGTGCAGAGGAGGCCCACCAGGGTGATTCCAGAGATGAGGAGGTTAGACAATGAGGAGAGATTGAGTCGCCTGGGACTGTACTCGTTGGAATTCAGAAAGATGAGAGGTGATCTTATAGAAACATATAAAATTATGAAAACGTTTGATAATATAGAGGCCAGGAAAGTAGTTTCCACTGGTAGGTGAGACTAGAACTAGGGGACATAGACTCAAGATGGGTAAGAGTAAATTTAGGACGGATATGAGGAGGAACGGCTTTTCCCAGAGAGTGGTGAATGTGGAATTCTCTGCCCAATGAAGCAGTGGAGGCTACCTCAGTAAATATATTTAAGACAAGGTTGGGTAGATTTTTGCATAGTAGGGGAATTAGAGGTTATGGGGAAAAGGCAGGTGGGTGGAGATGAGTCCATGGTCAGATCAGTCAGGATCTTATTGAATGGCTCGATGGGCCAGATGGCCTACTCCTGCTCCTATTTCTTATGTTCTCATATGTCTGAATCGCACAACAATTATGCAATATAGACAAGGCATTTAATATATTCACAGTGAAATACAGAATGTTGTAACATGTAGAAAGAACAGGTCTTGAAAATCTGTAAAAGTGAGGTGAAAAAAGAAGGAAATACATTTTTTATATCCTTATTTATGATCATTAGTATGATTTCCAACCAGCTGTAATGAAAGGCACAAAATGCTGGCGGAACTCAGCAGGCCAGGCAGCATCTATGGAAAAGAGTGAACAGTCGACATTTTGGGCTGAGACCCTTCACCAGGCTCCCAATGAAGGGTCCTGGCCCAAAACATTGACGGTTTATTCATTTCCCTAGGTGCTGCCTGACCTGCTGGGTTCCTCCAGCATTTTGTGTGTGCTGCTTTGGATTTCCAGCATCTGCTTATTTTCTTGTGCTTGCAACTCTAATAACTGTTTGTTCCTATGCAAATGAGACATTTAATTGAATACCTGGATCTCAAGTGAGAAATTGTGAGAAACGCTAAGCTGCAGGGGGTTCGGGGGTCTTAGAAAAAAGTGACAGCAAGTAATTATGAAAACTATCAGAGTGTAACTGTTCGTTCCATTACACAAACAGCCTCTCCTCCATTGACTCTACACTTCCCACTACCTAAAGAACGCAGCTAACATAACTGAAGAACCCACGCACCTTGGTCAATCCCTCTCCTCCCCTCTCCTGTTAGACATAGATACAAAAGTCTGAAAGGTCCAATCAGACAAGAACAGCTTCTATCCCACCATTGCGAGAGTTTTGAATGGACTTCTCATATGTTAAACAGTGAACTCTTGATCTCCCAGTCTACCTATCTGTGACCTTTGTTTGCTATTTCAGGAAAAGGTCTTGTATTTTGTCTTGTTATTTGAGGAAGGTGTTCACATGTTGGAAGCAGGTCAGACAATGTTTACTCAACCAACACCTAAACCAAGCAGGTTGTCTTATGTGGATAGATGGAGCAGGGTAGGCTTGTTTCTACTGGTATTTAGCAGACTAATTAAAATGGATAAGAGTTAGGCTCAGACACTATTATAACTGTTCAACAGTTCCCTAGTATGGTAAGATGGACTCTTGATCTCATAGTCCACCTTGTTTTGACCTAGCACCTTACAGTCTATCTGCACTGCACCTTCCCTGTAGCTGTTACACTTTATTCTGTTATTATTTCACCTTATATCATCTCAATGCACCGTGCAATAATTGATTTGTACGAATGGCATGCAAGGCAAGCTTCTTACTCTACCTCAGCATCTGGTGCAGTAATAAATCAATTCCAAAACCTGCCAGGGTGGATGTGAGGGGGATGTTTCCTCCTACAGGAGAGCTAGATTATAGGTCACAGTTTAAAAGCGGGGGGGGGGGGGTTTACCTCTTTAAACTAAAACGAGGAAAAGTTCTCTCTCTCAGAGAAACATAAGCATTTGAAGCTCTCTTCCACTCCACAAAGTCTTTTGCCCTTATCTAAAAGGACATACAGTAACATTGGAAGCAGTCCAAACAAGATTCCATCAGGCTGATGAAAATCAAACTAAAATGTAGATGTCTTAAATATAATTCATCAGGTCAGTCTGAATTTGTGGAACGAGAAACAATATTAACGTTTCAGGTCTGAGGCCTATTGTCAGAACTGAAAAGGATTATACTGTATATGACAAACAATAGATCACTGAAGAACACTAGTCACAGACCTCCATCCAGAATAAATCCCCTCTATTTTCTATGGGCAAACCAGTTTTTGGATCCAATTAACCAAGTCACCGTGAATCCCCAAAGTCCTAATTTTCTGTGTGAGTCTACCGTATGGGACCTTGTCAAATGCATGGGATGTTGTCAAATCCACGTATACATAATCCAGTGCTCTACCGTCACCAATCATCTTCATCACCCCCTTGAAAAACTCAGTCGAATAAATCAGATATGACCTGCACCACACAAAGACATGCTGCTGGTTCCTAATTAGACCATACTTTGTTAAATGCTCTTAAATCCTATCCTCTCCGTTAGTTCCCTGACTTATCCATCTATAATTTTCAGGATTTTTAATTCTTAAACAAAACAACACTAGCTACCACCAGTCCAGCAGCATCGTACCTATGACTAGCGAAGATACAATGATCTTCACAAGGCCTCAACATTCTCATCTCTCACCTTGCTCAGTAACCTGGGGTATATCCCAAAAGGCCCCAGGGACTTATCCACCTTAGGGTTTTCAAGAGACATAATGCTACCTCTTCCCTAACCTCAAAATTCCTTGGCATCCTAGCATGCTCCATTCTGAAGGGGGATAGGGAGAGAAAACACCAGAGAGATATTACATGGTGATCAATAAACCAATTGTTTGGAATCCAATGACCTTGCCTGGTGTCTCAGGGCTGGATGTGTCTGCATCCCCGCCACCCCCCCACCCCGACTCTCCTTCTCTGCCACCTGTCCCACACCCCTCCCATGGTACTCCACCCTCACCATTTCCAACATCCTTTGCTCCCGCCAGATTTACAAACTTGCTCTCTGCTCCACATTGACAAATACAGTACTGAGCACAAGTATTAGGCAGCCTAGCTATATATATGTGCCTAAGACTTTTGCACAGTACTGTAGGTTGATTTTTTTTGGGCCATAATTTGAATAAGGAATTCTGATCATCATACTGAAGGAAACACGGGATTGCACTGGATGGGTGCAGAGGAGATTCATCTGGATGTTGCCTGGGATGAAGTATTTCAGTTAGCAGGAGAGATTAAGATTGTTTTCCCGGTGCAAGATAACTTGTGGAAGTATTTATAAGTTGACTGTGACATTGTGGTGAACTACATATACCTGTCTGGACACGCCCCCCTGCTGACTGCTCCTGTGGCTCCTCCCACAGACCCCGGTATAAAGGCGATTGGAGGCACTGCTCCTCCCTCAGTCTCCAGGATGTTGTGTGATGGTCTCTTGCTGCTGACAGTGCTTTCTTCCAGCTAATAAAAGCCTATCTCTCGCCTCACGTCTCCAAGAGTTATTGATGGTGCATCAGACATATCTTTAACACATTGTTCTATGCACCTCACACTTGTTTGGGTCATTCATTACACAACATAAGGCAATGAATGCAGGAAGACATTTTATTTACCACAAAGTATTGAGCTATTGACGAGGCTGCAAGAACAAAAGTGTCTAGGCCCAAAAACGTCCAATCTCTATTTTGCTCCACAGATGGTGCCTAACTCAAAGTTCTTCAGCAGTTTGTTCTTTTTTTGGTCAAAACTCCATCTTTTGTGGTATTTTATATCTCTCTTTAAAATGTTAATTCATTTTCAATTATCTATTGGAGTCAAGGTTTAAACAAACTTTAAAACACTGTTCAACTGAGAAAGAAGCAAACATTTCCTAAATTTGACCGGATCTGACATATAGACAAACAGAATAATCGTGCTCGGTTCAAACCTGCTTGTTAATGTATAGGGTTCAATATACTCACTTTAGATGGAGAGATTACAGGTTCCACCAAGATGTCAATTAGTGGCTGATAGTACATTGAAGGTAGTATCCGGTCTTCTGCCAATCTGACTTTTAATCGTAATGCTCCTAATTTTCCACTGGGAAAATTTTAAAAAATCACTAGATTAGAAACAATTCTGGTGTTGGGCAAATTATATTACTGCTACTGACAAGTATTTTGTATTTATCTATACAAATTATTTCTGAACTTTTTTTTAATAGAAGTTTTATTCATTGGAAGGAACTCCTCTAAAGTTTCTGCAATAATGCTCCCCATTCAAAGCCCAATGAAAAGATTGCTAAACACTTGACTCAAGTTGGCAAACTAAATTTTCCGTGCACCAGTCAACCTTGATTGGTGTGCATGGGAATTCAAGTGACCAGCTTTCACGGGTGTTGATGACGTCCTTTGATTCAGAATGGACTGACATGGAAATCCAAGTGAGATCCTGAAAAATGCCCAGCAAAAGTGCAATTCTTTGCAAAATCTTGGCCATATTCCTTACAAAAAAATTTACAATTTTGCTATGAATGAAAACATTGAAAGTTCTTTTGCCCAAAATTGACAGAGAACCAGATGGCCATGAAAAGGTTTCATCAAAGTTTATTCTACCCAACACAAATATAAAGAAGGCCAGCTACACTGTTATTAAGCATTGGATTCATGATTCCGATTCAACGTGTTCCCAAATTCTCCTCATACGAATCTAAGTGGACCAGTTACTGACAAAGAGGCTTCACCACAAATTCATCGAAAAACTGTTGGAACTCTGGGGTTGAGCCGTTTGTTCCACAATTAGACATTGCATAGTTTATATTCCACCAATTTCTGAATGTTAGGCAGGTGATCTAATTATAGTGACTTAAAATTTTGATAAGAAAGACAGACAGAAACTATTTCCTCTGATGGAAGACTTGAATGGATGAGAGCATCATTTATCAATTAGGGGTAAGCTCATTTAGGATTGAAACCAGGAAGGATTTTTTTTTCCCAAAGGTAGAGATCAGGAACTTGTTAAGTTGTGGAATCAGGGTGAAATTTGAAGATGGTTTCATTATATGAAGACATAGAACAAATCTGACAAAATAGTTCTAAGGTTCAGTTCAGGCATGATCTAACCTCATAGCAGATGAGATTCCAAGACATAAATGGCCTTATGGTTCCAAGATTTGATTGCTCTATTTATGTTTCCAAAACAAGAATGGCCTTATACTCAATGCTTCAAAGAGAAGAATGGCCTTATGCTTGGAGGCAGTGATGGGAATAAAAGGGGCCTTTTCTAGTTCAGTGCCAGTGACTGGTGTGTTCCTCGGGTCATGATTGGGACCGCTACTTTCCACAGAGGTGCAGAGGGACTTAGGAGTCCTCGTGCAAGACTCTCAGATGGTTAATTTACAGGTTGAATCTGTGGTAAAGAAGGCAAATGCAATGTTGGTATTGCAAGGGGAATAAAAAATAAAAGCAAGGAGAT
Organism: Hemitrygon akajei; assembly: GCF_048418815.1. Lineage (NCBI taxonomy): Eukaryota > Metazoa > Chordata > Chondrichthyes > Myliobatiformes > Dasyatidae > Hemitrygon > Hemitrygon akajei. The sequence goes on along the minus strand of NC_133137.1, from coordinate 23,877,711 downwards.
AATGCGGTGGTTTTCTAAGCCACTAGTCAGGCTGCACTTGGAGTATTATCAACAGTTTTGGGCCCCATATCTCAGAAATGATGTGCTGTCATTGGAGAGAGTTCAGACGAGGTACATAAGGATGATACTGGGAATGAAAAGGTTAACAAATGAGGAGAATTTGGCAGCTTTGGACCTGTACTCAATGGAATTTAGAAGAAAGCGGGAGGATCTCATTGAAACCTACCAAATATTGAAAGGACTAGATAGGGTGGATGTGGAGAGGGTGTTTCCTATGGTGGGGGTATCCAAAACTAGAGGGCACAGCCTCAGAATTGAGGGGTGACCTTTTAGAACTGTGGTAAGGAGGATTTTTTTTTTTAGCCAGAGAATAGTGAATCTGTGGGATGCTCTGCCACAGACTGCGGTGGAGGCCAAGTCGGTGGGTATATTTAAGATGGAAGTTGGTCAGGGCATCAAAGGATATGGCGAGAAGGCAGGTGTATGGGGTTGAGTGGGATCCGGGATGAGCCACGATGGAATGGTGAAGCAGAATCGATGGGCTGAATGGCCTAATTCTGTTCTTATGCCTTACGGTCTCTATCTATGCTTCCAAGACATGAATAGCCTTATGCTCTATCTATATTTCTGTAAAAATGCCACTACTTTAATACATCTAAATTATGAAAAGTAAGCTTGCTTCCATGGAGTAAATAGAATAATTTTTGCAGATTCTTAGCCCATGGCTGGAAACATCAGAAATTTGAGCTATTAGTGAATGCCCTGCCATCACCACTGACATTGTGATGATGAAGTATTGCCTGTACTTGTCTTGCAAACTTATACCTGTGGTAGGTAGCATCTCCCCATGGAGAGACAAGGTCAGAGAATTACTCTTCCTACTTGAATGGTTCATAATCTGCCCTATTTGTACTTGTGATACTCTCCTGATGGTGACGACATTACAAACCATTCCGGGGAAAATGGCCTTGGCAGGTACCCAAAATTATTTATATAGACAATGAAGGCTTGCACCTGCCAAAGAAATATTCTTTGAAGCTCCTTGGTTAATTAGTTGAAGGACTTATAAACAAACATTTTAGGAGCTTTTTCGAATAAAAGGTTTTTGTTTAGTTCAGATACAGAATTATCTTGTTTCATCATTAAGAGAAGACGAGATATAGGGCTAATTATGCAGAAAAAATCTGTTGAAACCAGCCCAGGTCTAATGAAACAGAAAATACGCACCTGGGCGGTCTTAGCAGAGAGACAAATTTTAAATTTATAAAATGTTATTTGAAAGTTTGATTAAATCCTCTCTGAGGTAGTGAGAGTGACATTTAAAAGGTCATTCCATGTGGAAATGTTACCCGTAGGAGGCATTAAGCAATGGCCATACACAAACCAGCGTGCAAAATCTACTTCTTAAATACTAATCCAATCTGTTCACTATGATGAAAGATTAAAACACATCAGGAAAATTTTTTTAAAAACTGTAGATAAATCTGAAACAAATACAGCAAATGCTGTAAAATCACTACAATTCAGGCGGCATCTGCGAAGAGAGAAACAGTTCTGGTCAAAGACCCTTCATCAGAGCTGAGAAAGAGAAAAAAAAAGGTTAGCTTAAGTAGCGGAAAAGGTGGGGGGGGAGTAAGGAATGGAATAAAAGGAATATCTGTAACAGAGGAGATTGAAGGAACATTGAGATGTCAGAGACTGCAGATGCTGGAATCTAGAGCAAGCAATGTCCTGCTGAAGGATCTTAAAGACTCAAGGTACATTTATTCTCAAAGTATATATGCAGTATACAACCCTGAGATTCATCTTCCTGACAGACAGTCACAATACACTATGGGACCCATTTAAAGGAAATCAACCCCACCCCAACACACAGAAAAAAACACAAATCATGCGAACAGCAACAAAAAAAAGCTTAAAATATAAAACACAAAATCAAAAGAGAGTCCAGGCATATTCAGTTCAGCTCAGTGTTCATTATCTGCAGGCTGCCCCGATTCAAAATCGCCTGAAATAGTAACAGAAAAAAAGGAGCGGCCTGAAACCAGAGACACATCGAAATGTGAACTGCAGAGTCCAATTGACAAACTGCGTTGATTACACCTTGCACAAGACCCAGAACTCCAGCACCATCCTCTGACAGCATCGAGGGAGAGAAAGAGACCATTCGAACGTAGGGAGCAGTGAGTATGAGGGAGGGAGAGACCATCAAATGCAGACATGTTCCTCCAGCACCAGCAAGCGAGGGGCTGGTGGACAGCACTCAACACCCGCATGCCTTCCGCACGCGCCTCGTTGATTTCAATCTTCCTCGACGCTTTCATCCGCAAGATCGGTGAGAAACGCAGTCGATCATGGACTCATGCCCCTTCTTCAGACTTATTGGCCTTGAGGGCCACACCCTTCACTCGAAGCCGCACTGAACACCCTCAGAAACAGCAAAGCGCCAGATCGCTCAATCGGCCCAGAAACACACCACCAAAATGCAGATGACAGGCTTCAACCGTAGCAGAGCCATAGTTGATTGAAAAAGAAGTGAAAGAAATAGTTTTGTGAACCATTTGGAAGGCATCACCCTTGGTCACGTTGTTTGCTGGTGCCAACTTCTAAATCAGCTGGATTCAGCAGGTCAGGCACAGATACGGGGGGGGGGGGGGGTAGGAATGATGATTATGTTGAGAATGATGCAGAGCGAATAGAAAAGATGAGGTTAATGTGGTGGGGAATGTGGAGACGTTGTTATCATGAGAGCAATAGGAGAGGAAATTTTCAAGAGAGGGTAGGAGGACAGACCTCCAAGAGGACAATAACCTTGTTGTAGGGTCTGGGAGGTTGCATGCCTCAATGACCTGGAGTGCAACATTAGCTGGAGTCGGGGCTTTAGGCTTTGGCTCTTGGTAGGGTCACCCATGCCAAACAGGTAGGGGACAGACTAAGAGTGGTCCACCGGTCCTCCAGATTCAGGGGGTTCAGTTCAGGGCTAACAATGTTGGCTGGTCAAACAAAACCGCTATAGAAACAACAATGAAGAATCCTTCTACACCCGAGTGTGACAGTATTCCTGAGTCTCCACCCAGGACTTGTACGACTGACAGTAGTGAAAACCGACAGGAGGCTACCGACATGATGGAGGAGGTCCTGAACACCACCAGAGACAGAGGACCTTCACTGCTGCCCTAAGCACCAACGGCGTAACAGGCAATGAGTAAGTAAGTAAAAGGATAGAAAGTGCTATCCATGAAGGAGAGTGTTGGAAACGGGAGACAGGGTCATCAATGGATAACTAGGTTGAGATTAATGTGGGCTGAATGAGATCGAAAATGCTGGCAATTCCTTTTCCACTATACATGAGTGGACAGTAAATCTTTGCTGTTTGTGTAGTACAGTCTGACTGATGTTGTATAGTCTGTCTTACTGGGGTGTATCTAGCAAGCCAGAATGTGGAAGCAAATAAGAAAAAGAGAGAATGCCAAGCACAGTCGACCAGCCCCGATACAAGGAGGATGTTGGATAGTTCAATATTGAGTTCTGCTGGCTGCAAAGAGCCCAGATGAAAAATGAGCTGTTGGGCCTCAGTCTCCCGTTGGGCCTCATTCTAACAATGCAGGAGGTCACAGGCAAGGGGTCAGGGCATGACTGGGATGGTGAATTACAACGGCACGTAACTGGAAGCTTAGGGTCGCCACGTGGTTTGTGTACCAGTGCTCAGCAAATCCGTCACCCGAACTGCATTTGGTTTTCCAGTGCAGAGCAAGCCATGCTATAAACATATGGAGCACTGCACTCGAATGGAAGGAATGCAAGCAAGTCACTGCCTTACCTGAAAAGACTAATTGTGTCCACACATCACCTTTGTTCCACCCACTGCCCTCCCACCCTTCTCTGCTATTACAATAATTTGCCTTCTCTCTTTCCCAGCTCAGATGAAGAGCTTTCCCCCTGAAACATTAACTGTTTCTCCCTCTACCCATGCTGCCTGATCTGCTGAGTTTTTTTTAGCATCTTCTATTTTTAATCAAAAAAATCACTTTGGATTAAACACAAGTAGAACATCATCTCAAATAGTGTTTTCAGGCAGAGTAAAGATGGATTTAGTTATCTAAGGAAACTTCTGTTATCTTGAGTATCAAGGTGATGGATTTTTCAAAGGCACCGTCTTCTTTCTAATGCATCTATTGAACCTCTGCTTTGCTTCTCAGCTCCTCACTTCGTTTCAAATGCTTTGTATCTTTGTTTAAACTTTAAAATAAATGATTGTGAATAATGAATGATCTTTAAGGCGGCACGGTAGTCTAGAGGTTAGCACAACGCCTTACAGCAAAAGCAACCCAGGTTCAATTCCTGCCGCTGCCTGTAAGTGGAGTTTGTATGTTTTCCCCGTGACCATGTGGGTTTCTTCCGGGTGCCCTGGTTCCCCCCCACAGTCCAAAGACCTATTGGTTGGTAGGTTAATTGGTCATTGCAAATTGTCCCGTGATTAAGCTAGGATTAAATAGGTGGGTTGCTAGCCAGCATGGCCAAAGGACCGAGAAGGCCTATTCTGCACTGTATCTCAAACAACAAGTAAATATTTTACCTGGGTTCATTCTTGTTGCTGCACGTAAGGAGTTTGTACATTCTCCCCATGACTGTGTGGGTTCCATCCCACAGTCCAAAGACGTACTGGTTGGTAGGTTGGTAGGTCATTGTAAATTGTTCTGTGATTAGGCTAGGAATAAATCACCTTACGTATAGGCTAATGTCACTCATTCAACATACAATCAACCTGTGGTTACAAGCTATCGTATGTATCTATATTTACTGAGTATTTTTAAATTAATATTTGCTCTTGATCTTTTGTGTGAGTTTTCTTGTGTGCTGTATCAGATCCAGAGTAACAATTCCTTCGTCCTCCTTACAGTAATGTACAGGAAATGACATCAAACAATCATCAATCATGAATGATCTTCACGTGATAGTGGAGATCTGAATTGGTGAGAAAAACACGAATCACTTACCCTGCATCGTCTTCCTTCTTTTCAAAAGGCAACAGCCTAAACCAGCCCCTGGTTATCTGAGTCTTCTGAAGTGCATCCAAATTAAAGTCAATCTAGTTAAGGAGAAAAAAAACACAAATATATTCCTTTATAAATGTGCATTCAATGGTTAGCAATGATAAAACAAACACAAAGCATATTGGTCTGGTGTTTGCTATCAGATCTGGACTTTCTGCTTGACGAGTACACCTCAACCTGCACTCCCCCCACCCCAAAGGTTGAAATTAATATTCACCCTCTCATGGAGTAACTCAGCATAGAAAGAGGTGATGCAGTCTGTCTCATTCACACCGACTATTATTCACACATTCGTTATGTGCTGTGTTGTATGACGTGGGTGATCTTGGTCTTGCCATAACCATGACTGTTCCTGGCAAATTCTTCTACTGAGGTGGTTTGCCATTGCCTTCTCCTTGGACAGTGCCTTTACAAGACAGGTGACCCCAGCCATTATCAAAACTCTTCAGAGATTGTCTGCCTGGTGTTGGTGGTCACATAACTTGTGATATGCACCAGCTGCTTATACGACCATCCACCACCTGCTCCCATGCCTTCATGTGACCCTGATTGGTTGGGGAGGTATAAGCAGCTGCTACACCTTGCCCGAGAGTGACCTGCAGGCCAGTGGAGGGAAGGAACACCTTACACCTTCTTTGGTAAAGACATATCTCCACCCCGCTACCCTCTGACTGTCCCATGTAACTGCATTCAATCAGTCTCCTTGGAGATTCAAGTACGTGCCTGGATACTTCTCAGATTTTGTGAGTGTCTCTGCCTCTACCACCTCCTCAGGCAGCATCTTGTCCATGTGAAAGATACCCCCTGGGATCCCCTTGCTGCAGAACCGGTGAGTGAAGGGGAACTGGAGGATGTGTCCTTGAATGAGGCAGGAAGTCCACACTGGAGCCTCAGCCTTTGCACACATTCCAGCAGGTAAGAGGTTCTTGCAGCCTATAGAGGAGGGATTCCCAACTCTTTTAATGCCATGGACCAATACCATTAAGCAAGGGGTCCGTGGACTCCATGTTGGGAACCCCTGCTGTAAAGGCTATAGGGAGGATGAACAAACATCACAGTTCTGTGCTACAGGAACCATACATTCTACCTAGCTTTGCAGGGTCGGCCAAAATTCGCTAGTTTAGAGAAATAAAATGAAATTTCTTTCTAACATGCAGCTTGACCAAGCTGATAACAGGGACAGTGTTTCGCTAAGCTGGAATACTTTGAACCAAGCATCACAAGATCAAAATACAGGCATTCTGTACGGAGATTAGCAGAAAATCCCTCACTCAAGAGTGCTGAAGAAGCTAAGTGATGAAGTATTTTCATAACAAGGATTGATACATTGGTAAATTTTATGCTTAGCACAGGAAAGTGGCACTGAGGTAAAGGACCAGCCCTGACCTCATCAAGGGTGGGTGCGAAGTGCTGGGTGGCTTACTCATTCTACTTAATATCATCTTATACAAGGCAATCTCAATGGCTTCTGCAAAACAACATAATTTACACCATTACTTTAATGTACAAATATCCCAAGATGTTCTGGAATGGAAAGTAAAGTACATCAAGCATTGTCATAAGGCTAGTAGGCCAAAGGTTCAGAGACAGGTTTCTACTGAAGACTTTTCAGTCTGAAGCACAAATGGTTTGGGGCAGAAGTGACTGCAGGTCTTTGAACTTCAATGGAAATGAGATGGTGGCAAGGATGGGGATTTCAGGTGGTCATAAGAACTACACACAGCCAAGCAGAGAGTTTGAGAGAATGTTAGGCTAGAAGTTCAAAGTTCAAAAGGTCAAAGTTCAAAATGAATCTATTATCAAGATGCGTACATGTCACCGTATTCTGAGATTCATTTTCTTGCAGGTAATCATAGTAGGACAAAGAAATACAAAAGGATCAATGAAAAATGACATGCAAAGTCAACCAATGTGGAAAAAAAAGGTTTATTGGGTAGGATGAGCTGAGACTGTGCAGGGACTGTATACAGCGAGGAGAGTTTAAATGAGATACAGGGAGTTGGTGTAGATCAGGGAGAATGGTAGTCCAAAGATCAAAGTAAATTTTATTATCAAAGAACATATATGTCACCATATACAACACTGAGATTCAACAAGACAGGCAAGCAAGAATTCACACAGCAGCCGACTTAAGCAATGTTTTCTTTCTTCTGAGCAAGCAGGAGGGATGCCAGTAGGTGGAGAGGGAAGATATTAAATCAATAGTTAACAACTGACAAAAGGACGTTCAAAGCTTTGTTGTAGGCCTAGGAGGCACAGAGTAGGCAGCACTACACAATCTTCATACGTTAAGGTAAATACATTCTAAAGCTGTGGTCTGAGCCACACAGGATGCTATGTCTCTGCACAGTGGGTTTAGCTAACGCATGTACCAAATGGAGGAGGGATGTCAACCCCAGGCAGCAGAAGCCAGTCTTGGGGTACAAAGTGGTGACTTCGCTCTTCACAACGCTGAACTACAAGAAATCTGGGCTAGTCCATAACTTGACATCAGAAGGCAAGGACAGTGATGGGAAAAACAGAAGCGGAGCTAGATTTCGCCGACAAGCATACAAGAGCTGATTCAGAGGGCAAAAATGGTTTGAGCAGAACTTATTTAGTGGTGTATTAAATACAGTTATAACTTGCTCTTTTGTACTGGTGTTACTGTATAGCGTAAATTCACAGCAGAGTGTGAAGATGCAAATGATTTACATTATTTTAATTAAATCCTGATTTCAAACTAAAATTCAAATTCAAATTAAATCCTGATTTCAAACTAAAATTCAAATGGTTCCTCCCATGAAGAAGTCTTAATGCACATCTTACAGGTACATCTTAAAATATGAGGTTGTTTTATTACAACAATCCCATCAAATTACCTGCGGCCCGCAGCCAGATAATGAAGGCATAGCACTGGGTTCGGGTGAACTAAGCTGGATTAAATATGCCTGGGACTCTTTCAATGACTTTGTGCTTTGGTGTTTTATATTGTGTTTTTCATTCTTTTTTTTGCCGTTTACGTGATTTGTCCTTGAAACCCTTTTTACCAGGCATCTCTAGAAACACGGCTGGCTACTCCTCTTACAAGCCAATGGACTCAGAGGTAAGAAAACCACCTTTCTCGAACTCCATGCATCTTGGGTCCCACCAGACTGGGAGAGCCAAGATGGTTCAACCACCCGCACCCCGATCTGAGCAAAAACTGTGTAAATGCTGCTCCCTTGCAATCACCCATCGGCAAGAAATAACAGATTGTACACCTCCTACGATTATAAAGAAATCATATTTACAAATTTCAGCTTTATTGAACAGTTGGCATGAAAATGAGAAGAAAAAATAAAATTAAAATGGCCCATTACAGTTAACCCAGTCCAGATGTACACACAAGTTGCTCATCCGGAAGGTGTCTTTAACTCACGCGCTGGACCCACCGTCTGCGTGAAAGCACACACTACTTTCCGAATGTCGCTTAAAATCCACCTTCAACAAGCCTGCTCCCCCATGGGAGCATTGGTCCTTCCTCATTGAAGCCATCCATCTGCACAAAGCACCTAGTGCAACAGGGACAGCATCCTCCTGCCAAAAAGACCTCAACCCAGTGTCAGTCATAAAAACCTCTCCCCCCAGCGCCATCTAGAACCTTCTCCCAATTCCACCATCCTGATTGCCTGACACAACATTCCTAAGTTGAACAACATAGCCCCTTTTAATCTTTAGCTCAAACCCAGACAGGCTAGAAGCAGAATAGAGTGCTCTTACAGAACTGCTAAAATGAAATACCTACAGCATAGCAGTAGAAATCTTAACCAGGGCATTGCATATTTTTTTTGCGTGTTGGGTGTTTGATGTTTTTTTTTGAACAGGTCTCATGGGTTTTTTTTCTTCGTGGCTGTCTGTGGGAAGATGAGTTTCATGGTTGTATACTGTATACGTACTTTGATAATAAATGTATTTTGAGTCTTATCTTATTTTGTACTGTATCACTACAAGGAGATCACTTTCACTTTGGCATAATATAGCTTGAAAACTGAAGGGCTTTACAGAAAAGTGCAAATAATACAAATACCCTATATCAAGGTTTAACACAGGGCTGCTTCTGCCAGGTTCTACGTTTCGAACTCTATGCACAGACAACCTATGTGGTGATTTAGAAATGCAATGATAATGGTGCACTTCCTTTTAATGTCAATGCAGCCACTGCTCTATATGCTGCAGAAGTTTTAATGCTGCACAACAGGAAAATTAATGTAGTGCAGCTGAAAACCTAGAAGATTGCTTCCTTTGATGGCAGGAAAGGTACAAGATCAATCACATGTAAAGGCTAGGAAGAGCAAACAGTAACACCAAATGATTTCCAAACTGAAGAGTTTGAGCATTTATTATTTAAAAAGAGCCAGAAGGTTCCTCTGCCACCAAAATATTAACAGAAATGTGAATTATCATTTAAGCACGGCCTCAGCTGAAACCATCTCAGAACAGGAAATTTCTACCCATAGTGATGGAGATGATAATGCTGCACATTTTAAAGCACCCGGTACCAGGACACCAAGTCTGCGGTGTCCCCCAAACACAAAATACACTGTAATGGTCCTTAGAGGAGCTAATGTCACCAATAGCCAGTGTACTTATTAAAGGAACAGAACAAAGTAATTGAACCTCTTGGAAGTCTTAATAGTTTGTGGCATAGGTCAGGAGCCTGATGGACTACCTACTTGGATGACTCCAGCTCCAACACACAACAAATTTGGCATTATCCTGAACTAAGATATCCTCTTGATTTATGTCTAATTTTAATATTCTCATTCAAACCCTCTGACTCCGACACTGACTGTTCATTGTCCCAAGCCCACAACTTCGATCTTCTACAAATGCTTTGAAACATTCTCGACTTGCGCCTTCCCTTCCTGATCACACATCATCCTGATTTGGAAGTCTATTTCCATTCCTTTATTGTTAAGAATGTGGAATTGCAGAGAAATTATACTCCAGTTAGCCTGACCTCAGTGGTTGGGAAGGTGTTATTGAGGATGAGGTTTTGAAGTACTTAGAGGCAACATGATAAAATAGGCCAAAGTCAGCCTGGTTTCCTTAAGGGGAAATCTTCCCTGATAGATCTTCTGGAATTTTTTGTGGAACTAACAGGCAAGATAACAAAAGGGAGTCAATGGATGTTGTTCACTGGATCTTCAGAAGAGCTTTGTCAAGGTGCCACACAATAGACTGCTTAACAAGATAAGAGCCCATGGAATTACAGGAAAGATACCAACATGGATAGAAAATTTGCTGATTGACAGAAGGCAAAAATTGGGAACAAAGACGGCCTTTTCTAGTTGGATGCCGGTGATTAGTGGTGTTTCATAGAGGTTGGTATTGGGATCACTTCTTTTCATGGTATACGTCAGTGATTTGGACGATGGAATTGATGGCCAGGTTTACTGACAACATGAAGATAGGTGGAGGGATGGGTAAGGTTGAGGAAGCAGTGAGTCTACGCAAGGACTTAGACATTGGGAGAATGAGCAAGGAACTGGCAGATGGAATATAGTGTAGAGAAATGTATGATCATGAACTTGGGTAGAGGAATAACGGTGTAGACGTTAAGTTGGCTCTAAAAGGGGAGAAAGTTCAGAAATCTGAGGTGCGCAGAAACCCTGCAGGTTAACTTGCAGGAAGGCAAATGCAAGGTTAGCATTCATTTCAAGAGGACTCGAATATAAGAGCAAAGATAAAATGCTGAGGCTTTATAAGGCCTTGGTTTGATCGCACTTGGAGTATTGTGAGCAGTCTTGAGCCCCTTACCTAAGATGTGTTGGCATTGGAAAGGGTCCAGAGGAATGTTTCCAGGAATGAAACTGTTAACGTATGAGGAGCCTGTACTCACTAGAGTTTAGAAGAATGAGGGGGAAATCTCATTGAAACCTATTGAATATTGAAAGGCCTAGATATAGTGGATGTGGATGTTCCCTATGGGGGGGGGGGGGGTCTAACACCAGAGAGCACAACTCCAGAATACAGGGGCATCCATTTAGAGCAGAGATGAGAAGGAATTTCTTTAGCCAGATTATAGTGAATCTGTGCGATTCTATGCCACAGATGGCTGTGGAGGCCAAGTATGCTTAAAGAGGAGGTTGCTAGGTTCTTGATTAATCAGGGCATTAACGGTTCCCAGGAAAAAGCAGGAAAATGGGGTTGAGAGCAAATAATAAATCAGTCATGAAGAAAGGGCGGAGTAGATTCAATGGGCCAAATGGCCTAATTCTGCTCCTGTGTCTCATGGTCTAGTGGCCTAAAGAAACTGCAGATACTGGAATCTGGACTATATCAGAATGCTGGAAGATCTTAATGGATCAGGCAGAACCTGCACAGGCAAAAGATGTAAGGCGAAGTTTTGTGTCTAGACCATATTTAGGACTGAGAAGGAAAAATATATCATCAGCAGTATATCACAGAACGAGGCATGTAGATGATAGGTGGAAGCAGAGCTAGGAGAAACACGCTTGTCCACCGAGTTTTCTTCTCCCTTTGTTCTCTTTGCACATCCACTCCCTCCACCTAGTCCCACCTGCCTACCACCTCCTCCACATCTGGTACCTGCCCTCATCCTTCACCTACCAGCCCATCCCTTCCACTCGCACACTGCTACATGCTGAAAATCTGTTTTCTTCCCTCTCAGGCTACGTCCACACTAGACCGGATAACTTTGAAAATGGCAGTTTCGTGTAAAAATGATAGGTGTCCACACTAGGTGCTTTTAAAAATATCTCTGTCCACATTAAAATGGATATTTCAGCGAATCTTCTCCTATTGCGCATGCTCAGGGCGCATCTACCGAAAACGAGCAACATGTTTGGCGTCGAATCTTGCTGTGAAAGACTTGGTGCGCGTTTGTTCAGTTACAGACTAGAAAAACTTAAACGACGGACAGCTGTTGGCTCTCGTGCAGGTGGACTTAAAACTAAAATAAACAAATACTGGACTGTATGGAAGCAACCGACAGGGAGTTCACGGACAGTATGACCCGGCTGACAACGAACATTGAAAAACTGACGAACTCTGTTGCATTAACAAAGCCCCTTGTTAAATGTATAAAACATGTCTGCATCAGTATTATCTTGTATTTCCATACAATGTTACATTAGGCTGTTACACATCTATTGTCAGAGAAGTACTTGCATAAATAGGTAAACCACCTTCATACGAGCAAGGACAGAAAACAGGACAAAGTGAGTATACTTATTTATTCAGTAAGTTATGGGTCAAAGTATTTGGTGAGTACATTTCTAACTCTTCTGGCTTCGGTCTCGTTGCCGTCTGTTCTGAAATTGTTAGGATGCGTTCAAGAAAACAATGAAATGGCGCGCTGACGTCACCATCTGTTCCGGCACGTCGTGACAGCGATTTTAGATTTTTCCAGCTACCCCGTCCACACTGCGGCGTTTTCAAAAGTACACATCCTGGAGAGCGTTTCTGAAAATCTCCGTTTTCGGGGGACGAGAACACCGTTTTAGTGTGGACAGAGGGTAAAAACGAAGAGAAAAAGCTTCGGTTACGGATTTGTCCTGTGTAGTGTGGACGTAGCCTCAGTCTTGATGTGGGGTAAAGACCTGAAACATCAACTTGTGCCTGTTGCCTCCACAGATGCTGCTCGACTTGCTGAGTTCTTGCAGAGTTTGGGTTTTGGTTCATTTATAATGTTGCTGGCTCTAAATTCTGAAACCCCCTATGCAGCAAGACCGTGAAAGTACTTTACTCAAAGTTTATGCTCACCACCACCTTGTCAAGGGCAGTTAGTGAAGGCTAATGAACGTCTGCCTTGGAGCAATGCCTATATCTGCTGTTTGAATTTCCCCATGGGGATGAATAAAGTATCTATCTATCTATCTATTGACTACAGCTCAGCATTTCAGAATCAGAATCAGAATCAGGTTTATTATCACTGACATGTGATGTGAAACTTGTTAACTTAGCAGCAGCAGTTCAATGCAATACATAATCTAGCAGAGAGAGAAAAAATAAAATAAAACAATAATAAATTAACAAGTAAATCAATTACTTGTATTGAATAGATTTTTAAAAAATGTGCAAGAAACAGAAATGTTGTATATTTAAAAAAATGAGGTAGTGTCCAAATCTTCAATGTCCATTTAGGAATCGGATGGCAGAGGGGAAGAAGCTGTTCCTGAATCACTGAGTGTGTGCCTTCAGGCTTCTGTACCTCCTACTTGATGCTAACAGCGAGAAAAGGGCATGCCCTGGGTGCTGGAGGTCCTTAGTAATGGACACTGCCTTTCTGAGACACTGCTCCCTAAAAATGACCTGGGTACTTTGTAGGCTAGTACCCAAGATGGAGCTGACTATATTTACAACCTTCTCCTGCTTCTTTCGGTCCTGTGCAGTAGTCCCTCCATATCAGACACTGATGCAGCCTGTCAGAATGCTTTCCAAGGTACAGCTATAGAAGTTTTTGAGTGTATTTGTTGACATGTCAAATCTCGTCAAACTCCTAATAAAGTATAGCTGCTGTCTTGCCTTCTTTATGGCTACATCAATATGTTGGGACCAGGTTAGATCCTCAGAGATCTTGACACCGAGGAACTTGAAGCTGCTTACTTTCTCCACTTCTGATCCCTCTATGAGGATTGGTATGTGCTCCTTCGTCTTACCCTTCCTGAAGTCATTTAACACAATCATTCCTACAGTCCTAATCAAAAAGCTCCAAAATCTGGGCCTCTGTACTTCCCTCTGCAATTGGATACTCGACGTCCTCACCGGAAGACTACAGTCTATGCAGATTGGAAATAGCACCTCCACATCGCTGACAATCAACACTGGTGCACCTCAGGGGTGTGTGCTTAGCCCACTGCTCTACTCTCTCTATGCCCATGACTGTGTGACTACACACAGCTCAGATGCCATCCATAAACTTACTGAGGACACAAACTATTGTTGGCAAAATTTCAGATAGTGACAAGAAGGTGCACAGCAGTGAGATATATCAGCTATATCAGAATAATCCGTTTTGTCACAGCAACAACCTTGCACTCAGTGTCAGTAAGACCAAAGAACTAATTGTGGATTTCAAAAATTGTAAGATCAGAGAGCACGCACCAGTCCTCAAAGAGGGATCAGAAGTGGAAAGAGTGAGCATTTTCAAGTTACTGGATGTCAGCATCTCTGAGGATCTAACCTGGGTCCAATATGTTGATGCAGTTACAAATAAGGCACAGCAGTGGCTATATTTCATTAGTTGTTTGAGGAGATTTGGTATGTCACCAAAAACCCTCGCAAATTTCTACAGATGTACCATGGAGAGCATTTTAACTGACTGCATCACAATCTGACATGGGGGGGGGGGGGTAGGGTGGAGGAACTGCACATGATCGAAATAAGCTGCAGAAAGCTGTAACCACAGTCAGCTCCATCAAGGGGAGTCACCTCCCCAGCAGCCAGGACATCTTCAAAGAGCAATGCCTCAAAAAGGCAGCGTCCGTTATTAAGGACCCCCATCACCCAGGACGTGCCCTCTTCTCATTGCTGCCATCAGGAAGGAGGTACAGAAGCCTGAAGGCACACACTCAGCGATTCAGGAACAGCTTCTTCCCCTCCGCCATCAAATTTCTGAACGGATTTTGAACCCCTGGACACCACCTCACTACTGTTTTTTTTTCCTCTCTTCTTGCACTACGTATTTAAGTTAACACAAATATACACACACACACACACTTTATATATATATATATATATATATATATTCACATATATACAGTCAGGTGCTGATTTAAAGGTTATCCTGGACTTCCACACCAGTTTACCTCTGTCAATCCCAAATCCACAATCTAATCACCCAACTGCCTAGAAATTATAGACAAATTCCTCACGATTTAATTCTTGGAGCCCTGGTGACAGTACTCCTTCCAGTGGAAATATGTCCGTGCTCAGTTGCTGTGCCCTAAGCTGTCATCTAGATGTGGCAAACATCTCCTCCCTATTACTTTGCAAATCTATAGTTACAAAAACTGGCATTCCATTAGCCTTTCTTTGATACTATTTTCATGCAGAGCCGCTACGCAGGTATTGGGCTTATTAAAGTTCCCGCTGTGTAAAATCAGGGCCATGCACCACGTTGGAGCCCGAAATACAGAGATTAGGCATTCGCTTCTCATTATCAGGCAGGAAAGTAAGAAGACAGAAACATAGACTAGTAGAATCTAGCCATCCCCTGTGGATTGAGACAATAATAGAACGAAGCTGAATACCAGCAAGACAAATGAGACAGATCAATTCTGGCATCAAGTACTGTGCGGTGATATTAATGAACAGAATGAGAAAATATGTAACCTAAAAACCTCTCAGAACTAATATTTAAAATCTGAATGCGTTTGACTAGAAAGCAGGGTGCTGTTTTGTACTGCTTCATTTGCATTCTCACAACTGGTACGACTCTTCCAAAGACTCAGGTACTCAATTATCCACTGGAAGTTATTATGTGGAAATGCAAAAGCGTTATTCTCGAGTGGGTCACCCTGAAGTGATTAAAATGCTCTGCTCTTGCCACTGGTTTTGATTAGAATCCTGCTTCCTGTTCCAGCGCAGGAACAGTCGGCATGCCATGGGGGAAAGAAAATCATTGTTAAGTGGCGCAAGACTGAGGCACATTTCAGATCTTCATAGAAACAGGCCCTTCGGCCCATCTGGTCAATGTTGCCCACGATTCCCATGCAAGTTAGTCCCATTTGCCTGCATTTGACATATATCTGTCCAACCCTTTCCTATGCATGTACTGGACTTGTCCCAAATGCCTTTTAAGTGTATTTAAAATGTGGGACTGCAGCAAAATATTATGTCGGCCAAGCTGGGAGAAAATTATCCACAAGGATCCATGAACATTAACTGGCTGTCGAGCGGCATGGCAAACTCTCCCTGGTTTCTACCCAAGAAGTTCGAGTGGGGCACAAATTCGACTGGGCATCAGTGAAAGTCATGGTGCAGACAGACACGCGGCATGCTAGAGAATTCCTAGAAGTGTGGAACAATCCTGTAAACAGACATGTAAACCTCGATCCTGTTTATGAACCAAATCGGGCAAAATTCTAGACCACAACCCACGAAGTTCGCTACACAGCCAATCCACGACGAGATCTCCTCCCCGCATCATAATCGAGTCTCTGAAATGACCACCAATCAGCTAATTAAAAGATATACAAAGGCCAAGCATTTGGAGGCCGCAGCACACTGATGATGTCTCCTCGTACAGTGACGAAACATTTGCAAGCAAATTGCCAAGATTGGAGAAAAATTCAACCCAAACAGCTTTTAAATGTTGTTAATGTACCTGCCTTGACCACTTAGTCTGGCAGCTCATTGCACATAAATCTCTCCCCTCTCACCTTTAACCTGTGCCCTCCAGCCCTGGGAAAATAACTGCACATTCACCTGTATGGGATGTCTAGGGAGGGACAGAATCTCTGGTGAAGGGGCATGTCCTGTCCAGTTTGGGGCAGCTCACTCACCTCTGGCCACCACCAGACACTCAGTTCTCACCTGTGGCTCCAAGTAGCTGTTTGCATGCAACAGCAGCCACACCCCGGTACGGTACATCGCTTTGACAGTCAAGCTAGGTAAAGGGAGCCGGTGGGCCTCATATCCTGGTTAGATAGGGGCACGCCTGTCCAAACAGGCAAAGCCAGCTCCAGCAGACCGGGCCGCTGAGATCTGCAGTGAGATCCAACGGCCAGGAAGGCGGAACTGCAATGCTCTGCAGAGAGTGAAGGGTATGACAAGGCACAAAAGACAAATTCGACTGGGCATCAGTGAAAGTCACGGTGCGCTAGAGAATTCGCTTTTTTACCCCCAGTGATGTAGATCGTGATCGACAGTCCAAATGGACTGCAATTTGCTGTTGATAATTGCAATGCAAGTGGAGGGGAATGTTGGAACACATATTTAGACACAATTCACAAACAAAACGCAGATGTTCCTGTTGCATTTTGTAGCTTGGTAACTTCAAACTATCAATAATGATATCTTATGCATCCTGGGGCATTTTAATATATATACAGAGTGAAATTACATTGACACAGAGCTCACTAAGACTCTGATTGGTGGGCGCAGAATTGGAACTGACAAGGTAGGCTTCAGCAAACTGAATCCACCAGCATGCTCCAGTCTAGTTAAAATCATCACCTGTCATCCCCGGGAATGGGCTACAGCAGATGAGAGTTAATAAGGTTCACAGGTAAATGATAAACGTGCTTTGACTGTAATCTGCAAAAAAAAAAGTTGCCTAATTGCTCATCTTCATAGTTACAGTCTGTCAGTGAAACTCACAATTTGAAAGCAGCAAATGAAAATGAAAAGTCGTCATTTATGAAAGTCGACTTGTGATGGGGAGTGCATGAAAATTGTAAGGTTCGAGCTCCAGCAGAGAGAAATGATTTGCTTCACCGGCTGCGAGTAAGCGTGGGCGCCCTGACTGTTCCCCTGTGCAGCTATTGTGGAACTATAATTTAAAATAATGGTCTGGTGCATCTGGAGTGAGCTCTTAATCTCTTCTCTGTTGCGTGAGACACTGGCGGGGAGCAGTGACGCAGGACAAAGGGTTCCTCAGCAGGCTGCATGAGAGAGAATACCTATTTGAGTGCGTGAGGTATCAAATGTGCTTCTCATTAAAGAAGGTGCACATTTCAAGGTTTGAAATTTGCATCACATGTTGAGATTTTGACATTTAAGCAATATGAGTTAGCCTGAAACCTGACATGCCTGTTTAAAAAAAACATCATGAATCACCCCAGAGAGGTAATTAGCAAACAATTTTTAAGGAAGATCTTACACCTTACTAATTGCTCATCGCCACAGACAGCCCACTACAGGTATATTTATAATATAGCAAGAATTAATCCTTTTGAGGGAGAACTTTAATCAGGGCTTTATCTTTCGTACTGAGCTTTGCATATGCTAATCAATTGAACAAAAACATCTTGTAACGGGATCTGTTTTTTTTTGTCTTACAGCAGATTCAGGTTCACAATATTACTGCGCTTGTCACAAGTGCACATATCCATAAGATCATAAGATATAGGAGCAGAATTAGGCCATTTGGCCCATTGAGTCTGCTCCGCCATTTCAGCAAGGCTGACCAGTTTCCCCCTCAATACCAGTCTCCTGCCGTCTCCCCACATCCCTTCATGCCCTGACCAATCAAGAATCTATCAACCTCTGCCATTCATATACATAAAGACTTGACCTCCTCAGCTGCCTATGGCGAAGAATTCCACAGATTCACCATTCTCTGGCTAAATAAATTCCTCCTCATCTCTGTTAGCAGTGTTTTCCCCAACACGTTTAGATTTTAAGCAGAATAGATTTATTCAACCACAAAGCTGCCTAGAAGAATTTGACCTCACCAACAGCCAAATTTACCCTTCTACTGCTGTTTTCTAGTGATCTACCCCTGGCTAAATTTCCCAGCTGCCTGCTGGTGTCTTGGTGTCACCTTCAATGGTCATTAACAGTTATCCACTCAATGTAGATCCCCAGGTGAAAACAAAGTGGTGGTGGGGAAGAATTACTTGGCAACTAACTTTAAGCATGAGCAAGAAATCAAAGAAACCTTCATTTTGGTTTCAACGTAGTGATGTTGAGATACTTTCTAGGATATGCTGGGACGCATCATCAGTGATGTAACCTGGGGCCATCGGGTGTTACGGGTCTTTCGACATTGGACACTCTTGTCCAGGCAACTCAGCCAGGGTTGATGAGGCCCAAACACAGAGGAGACCACAGATGATAACTGATACTCCCACTATTCTACCATTTATAATCAAGAGTGGATTTCTTCCTTCAGTTCTGCTCAATGGTGCAGCGGACGTCCTCCACAAAGTCATAAAGAATTTGCAGCTTAACATCGCATCCAGCAGAGTTCCACCAAGTGCCTTACCATCCTCAACACACCAAAGCCAAATAATGCTTTTTCACTGAAACTGCACTGCAGTGACTCCTTCCACTTCCCCGCCCCCATTGTGTATTTGATATTTCAATAATATTTGAGTAATCTTGAATATATACTGTTTGATTAAGTATTCTTGTTCTTCTAAATAATTAATTACGGGCTATATGTTACTATTACAAGTTACTGTTTTACTATTCTATAGAATTGCTGAGTACACCCACTGAAAAATGAACCTCAGGATTGTATGCGCACTCTGATAATAAACTTTACTTTGACGTTATATGTATAAATACATTAATTACATACGTCATACACCACCACATGACTTGTGCACGCCTCGACTAAAGTAAAGATGAAGTTATGCCCGTGTTCGTGGACTCCCTGCCTTCCATTGAATTAATTTGACGTTTTGAGGTTACAAAACATGCAATTAACATATTTTACATATAGCCAGTAATTATTTAAATCAACAAAAATACCTAATCAATGTACATACAAGATCACTCAAATATTATCGAAATATCAGATACACAGCACTCCCCACACCTGTGGTACCACACTGTCCAAGCACACCACATCTCCCTGCTCCTGGCAACCATCGCATCCATTAGCAGAAGCCAAACACGTTAGCTATACATTCGCTTGAATAAGTGAAGCCATATCCATGTTTGTCACTCAGGGTGAGGATACAACTTGGGTTTAAAGTTTGAAGGTTTAGTTCACACCCGCCAGGATGAAACCGCAATTGCCTTTTCTTATTTATTGCACATCATTAGAGAGTTACCCAGGCAAGATTCTAATCCCAGTCCCAGAGGTGAAGAGAATGACACATCAGTGATCCAGCCAAACACTAGGGAAATATACAGTCCATTTAGCTCATCCAGATTTTCATTTTGCTGTTCACTGAGCGGCACGCTATGACAGAGCGTCTATGTTTTATTCATTACTCCGCTCTAGTTTTTATACAATTGATGGGTTTCGCAGATCGGTGGTGCCAACTTCTAAAGCTTGTTCACATTTCGCAAAGAAATAATCTTGACCTAGTTTAAATCCAAATAGCTGTTTCAGCACCAAAATTCTTTTTCATTCATCCTTGACAATTGCAATCAAAACAAAATGCTCTCCACATCCTGTTACTATTAGACATTAAAGCTAAAAAGATATAGGAGCAGAATTAGGCCATTCAACCCATCAAGACTGCTCCACCATTTGATCATGGCTAAATTATTTTTCCTTCTCAACTCCCCATTTTCCTGCCTTCTCCCTGTCACCTTGACCACCTTACTAATCAGGAACCTATCAACCACCATATTAAATATACCCAAATGATTTGGCTTCCACCCATATATGGCAATTAATTCCACAGGTTCACTACACTCTGGCAAAATAAATCCTCCTCATTTCATTCCAAAGGCCTTTGATCTTAGACTCCACAACAACTGGAAAGATCCCCTCCATGTCCACCCTATCTAGACCTTTCGATATTAAATAGTTTTCAGTTAGATCCCACCTCATTCTTCTAAACTCCACTGAGTACAGGCACAAAGTCATCAAACATATCTCGTACATTAACCCTTTCATTCCCATGCTAATATTTGTAACTCAGAATCCGAATCAGGTTTATTATCACCGACATGATGTGAAATTTATTAATTTAGCAGCAGCAGTTCAATGCAATACATAATAGAGCAGAGAAAAAGGTAATAATAATAAATAAAATAAAAATAATGATAATAAATAAACAAGTAAATCAATTACGTATATTGAATAGATTTCTAAAAATGTGCAAAAACAGAAATACTGTATATTAAAAAAGTGAGTTAGAGTCCAAAGATTCAATGTCCATTTAGGAATCGGATGGCAGAGGGGAAGAAGCTGTTCCTGAATCGCTGAGTGTGTGCCTTCAGGCTTCTGTACCTCCTATCTGATGGTAACAGTGAGAAAAGGGCATGCCCTGGGTGCTGGAGGGGCTTAATAATGGACGCTGCCTTTCTGAGACACCGTTCCCCGAAGATGCCCTGGGTACTTTGTAAGCTAGTACCCAAGATGGAGCTGACTAGATTTACAACCTTCTGCAGCTTCTTTCGATCCTGTGCAGTAGCCCCTCCATATCAGACAGTGATGCAGCCTGTCAGAATGCTCTCCACAGTACATCTATAGAAGTCTTTGAGTGTATTTGTTGACATGTCAAATCTCTTCACACTCCTGATAAAGTATAGCCATTGTCTTGTCTTCTTTATAACACATCAATATGTTGGGACCAAGTTAGATCCTCAGAGATCTTGACACCGAGGAACTTGAAACTGCTCACTCTCTCCACTTCTGATCCCTCTATGAGGATTGGTATGTGTTCCTTCATCTTACCCTTCCTGATGTCCACAATCAGCTCTTTCATCTTATTGATGTTGAGTGCCAGGTTGTTGCTGTGTCACCACTCCACTAATTGGCATATCTCACTCCTGAACGTCCTCTCGTCACCACCTGAGATTCTACCAATGATGGTTGTATCGTTAGCAAATTTTTAGATGGTATTTGAGCTATACCTAGCCACACAGTCATGTGTATACAGAGAGTAGAGCAGTGGGCTAAGCACACACCCCTGAAGTGCACCAGTGTTGATCTGCCAGCGAGGAGGATATGTTATCACCAATCAGCACAGATTGTGGTCTTCCAGTTAGGAAGTCAAGGATCTAATTACAGAGGGAGCTACAGAGGACCAGGTTCTGCAACTTCTCAATCAGGACTGTGGGAATGATGATATTAAACACTGAACCTTAGTCGATGAACAACATCCTGATGTAGGTGTTTGTGTTGTCCAGGTGGTCTAAAGCCGTGTGGAACTCCTCGCCAATGACAGCATCAAAGTGCATAACCAAACACCTTGCCAGTCCACCGGCCACTTCTTTGCCCATTCTCCCAACCTGTCCAAGCTCCTTGGCAGACCCCCTGCTTCCTCAGCACTACCTGCCTTTCCATCTTCATTGGCATCATCCACAACCATGGTCAAAGAGCCATCGATTCCATCATCAAGCATATAACATGAAAAGTAACAGACTCAACACTGACCCCTTCAGAACACCGCTAGTTACTCCAACCAATGACAGAAGGCCCTCTTTATTCGCACTCTTTGCTTTCTGCCAGTCAGCCAATCTTCTACCCATTGTTGTGTGAATGAAATCACCAGAGAAAAGTATTGGTAGATACAAAACATCTTCTTTATTCAACAAAGTACAGCAGTCATCTTAGGGAGATGCTTTCGGTTGAAGGGTCTCGCTGGCCCAACATGGGGCTCGATATTTTATGTGCCAAACATCAACAGACAACTCCATATTTACAAAGTATGGACAATGCTTTTTTTGAAACCACATACAAACTTCACACATCCTCATTCTCATCCACACCACAGACATCCAAATGAATTTTAACCAGCACTGTCTGGTCTGGGATTCACAGCTTTTAGGACCCATTGTTCAGGGCTGCGCTCCAAATCAATACATTTTCAGATGTGAAGACTGGTAGCCAAAGTCAATTGCTAAAAGTATATGTCCTAAACCCAAAAATCACTCTAACACTATCCATGCTAGAGGCTTTCCTTTAATACCAAGAGATCTTATCTAATAGAGCTAGCTGTTTATCTATATGATCTACATGAACTCCCACAATGTACCAATATTTAGATGTATTATCCACAACGTGCTATGTCTAGACATTGAGAGATTGAGGTTAATGGGCATCTGTTCCCTGGAGTACTGTGGAATGGGAGGTGACCCCACTGAAAAGTGTAAAATTCATTGATACCTTTAAGAATTAGACGCTGGGATGCTGTTTTCTTAGCGTACAGAATTTAGAATTGAAGTGTCATGGTGTCAGATAAAAAAAAGCTGACTGTATCTGTCAGGAGAAAACCCTTCTGTCAATGGGTTCAGTTGATTGACCTTCTCTACTCCAGAGGCCTGTGATACTCAAAACAGAGACTGGAATATCTTCAGACACAAAGGTAACAGAGGCATTCGGAGGCAGACCTGCACTACGCTGATGAAGAACTTGTTCCATGAGCCACTTCAGCGGGAAGAGAGGAAGGTAGGATATTATCTAAATGTGCCGATTGGGAATACTGGTATACAAGAGGAGACTGGCATCCTTTTAGACCATAAAACAGCCCATTGGGTCTGGTCTGCCATTCAATCATGGCTGATTTATCCTATTCTCCTTCCTTCTCCCCTTAACCTTTGACTCCATTACTAATCAAGAATCGATTAATCTCCACTTTAAATATACCTAATGATTTGGCCTGCACAGCTGTCTGTGGCAAAGAATTCCACAGATCCACCACCCTTTGGCTACAGAAATTTTTCCTCATCACTGTTCTAAATGGACATCCCTCAATTCTGAAGCTGTGTCCTTTGGTCCTAGGCTTACCCACTATGGGAAACATCCTCTCCACATCCACTCTAGTAAATATAATTTGGGCGTAAATTAAACATAAAAAATACACTTATTATATTGTATGTTGTGAGCGACTTTTACACCAGTATAAAGTTTATGATCTAGGTTTAATTTATAAACATAAGAAAGTCTGCAGATGCTGGAAATCCAAAGCAACACACACAAAATGGTGGAGGAACTCAGCAGGCCAAAGAACATCTAAGGAAATGAATAAACAGTCAACTTATTGGGATGAGACACTTCTTCAGGGCTGAAAAGGAAAGGGGAAGATGCCAGACTAAAAGAGGGGAAGCAGGATAGCTAGAAGGCGATCAGTGAAGCCAGGTGGGTAGGAAAGATAATGGGCTGGAGAGGAAGGAGTTTGATAGAAGAGAGTGGACCACAGGAGAAAGGGGAGGAGGAGGGGACCAGGGGGAGGTGATAGGCAGGTGAGAAGAGGTAAAAAACTAGAGTGTGGAATAGAAGAAGAGGGGAGGGGGAGGGATTTTTTTTATTGGAAGGAGAAATCGATATTCATGCCATCAGGTTGGAGGCTACCTAGACGGAATATAAGGAGTTACTCCTCCACCCTGAGGGTGGCCTCATCTTGTGAACGGTGCTGTGTACCTGCGATGTTTTCCCTTGCACCTGTGCGTACGATGATCGACTCAATTGTGACTTAAATATGACAACGCAACAAACAGGTAAGAGGGCAAATGAAACCTAATCCTCCTTTGCAAAAGGTTTAGAGCAAAGGAGCAAAATCATTTTGTTATAACTACAGTGACCCCTAGACTATGGGGATGGAGGGGGTTGGAGGAGAATGTGTGGTGGGTTGTGTTTTTCACAGATATACGTAAGCCCTGGGCACATTACCGTTCCAATACACATTGGATCATTTCCAGCCCATCCTCTGCAGCACTGACATATTGGAATATAATGGATTAGACAGGGTACACAAACCCTGTACAGAAATAAACACCCATTCTAAAATTCATCGAGTGGCTACACTCACATCCTTTCTAGTACATTGATATCTTTGATGGTTTTCTTTATGTTTAATATGTAAAACCAAATTGAAGCATCTACTGTGATGGAATATTTATAACACAAGGACACATAACTAGACTCAGCACACCTGTGAACTTGTCACATTCTGTATAGCCAAACATCCGTTTCATAAATGCAAGTTTACAATGGGGGGGGCAGTAAACGCCATTCACGTACAAGTGTCAAGTCAAGAAAAGTGGCACCTCACCTTTCCCAGAAAGTCATTCTTCCCCACCATATCCCAATCCCAGACTTCCACAGTGAATGTCATTTCTTCCGTTGGCTTGTCACCCTCCAGCTCAAACTCAAACACTTCATTCCAGTGAGGAAAACGAGTCTTCTTTATAGTCTAGAGTTGCAAAAGATTTGAGAAGTTACAAAATAAAATCAGACTGAAGTATTTTGTTTTGTTGAGCAGATTTACCAAGTGGATGTCACACATTCAAGGAAAATTGCATAATTATGAACTTAAACTTAAGGAGGATTTTGAAAAAAATAACAAGTGGAAAGTAAGTGAACATTCTGTTCTTCAAAAAATAAAAAAAAAACAATTCCTGATTACTAAAAACCTTCTTTTTCCACAGATACACAGACAAAATGCAGGTCAGGCAGCATCTATGTAAAAGAATAAACAGTCAATGTTTCGGGCTGAGACCCGTCTACAGGGCAGATGTTAATTTGCACTATGGAATGTTGGCAATTTCCATTATTATATCCTAAGCATAATGCAGCATTTTTTTAACTGACCATTTTTTTCCCTCTGACCCTTCTGGTTTTCAAGGTGAAGATATGTCTCTACCAAAGGAGCCGTAAAGCACTTCTTCATTCCGCTTGCCTGCGGGTCACCTTTGGGCAAGGTGTAGCACCTGCTTAGCCACTTGATCAGGGTCATGTGAAACCATGGGAGCAGGTGGTGGACAGTCGTATGAGCAGTTGGTGCACGTCACAAGCCCTGGTTATGTGACCACAGGCGCCAGGCAGACAATCTCTGAAGAGTATTGATAATGGCTGGGGTCACCCGTCTTGTAAAGACACTGCCCAGAAGACAATGGCAAACCACTTCTGTAGAAAAATTCATGAAGAACAATCATGGTCACCGAGACCACGATCACCCATGTCATATGACCCGGCACATAATGCTGATAATGATGCTGATGCCCTTTATTAAACTTTCCCTCACTAATTCACACTTTCCGTTACAATATAATTTACTTTCCTCTCCCATCCCGTTAGCCTCTGTGCATATTTTGCAGACATTAGACCCCAATCGGCTCCTGCCTTATCCCCCACTGTAGTTGTAACTTCATTCCCTCTTTTCCCTTTTATTGAGAATTCTAGACAGATTGGTCTTTGTCTTCCAGTTCCAAGATGGAAAGAACAGAGCTGGAAATTTGCAACAGCACCTCCAAAGCCCCTCTTGCATTTTCCCCAGTTTGCCCATAAAACCATAAGACATAGGACACAGGCTTAAGGTGCTGGGGAGTAGATACAGAGGAGACGTTTAGTAACATCAGAGAGTGGTGAGTGCGTGGAATGGGCTGCCGGCAACAGTGGTGGAGGCAGATACGATAGGGTCTTTTAAGAGACTTTTGGATAGGTACATGGAGCTTAGTAAAATAGAGGGCTATAGGTAAGCCTAGCAATTTCTGAGGTAGGGACATGTTTGGCACAACTTTGTGGGCCGAAGGGCCTGTATTGTGCTGTAGGTTTTCTATGTTTCCTATAGGAGCAGAATTACACATTTTGGCCCATTGTGTCTACTCCAGCATTCCACCATGACTGATTCATTATCCTTCTCAACCCCATTCTCCTGCCTTCTCCCACTAACCTCTAACACCCTTACTAACCCAGAACCGCTCAGCCTCCGCTTTAAATACACCTAATCACTTGGCCTCCACGGCCGTCTGAGGCAATAAATTCCATAGATTCACTACCCTCTGGCTAAAGAAATTCCTCCTCATCTCTTTTCAAAAGGGACATCCTCACCAGCTTAGCTCAGTTCTCACTCTTTACTCACCTCTGATTTCTGTTAATTTTATACTCTTTTTGAGTCGTTTTGCTGTGCTACGTTATTTATTTATTTACAGATAAAGCACAGGATAGGCCCTTCCATTCCATCGAGCCACCCCGCCCAGCAACCCTCTATTTAACCCTAGCCTAATCACAGGACAATTAACAATGACCAATTAGCTCATTGACCAGTACGTCTTCGGACTGTGGGAGGAAGCTGGAGGACCCGGAGAAAACGCACGCATTCCACAAAGAGGACATCGAGACCCTGTACAGATGACATCGGAATTGAACTCTGAACTCCGACGCCCTGAGCTGTAATAACGTCGCCACCTTTCTCCCTCTGACGCCTGGCTAAAGAATTCCGCATCCGAGGGGGCCTGCTTATACCAGGAGGGTTCAGCGATTGTTACTGAGTTTTGATGCCTGATTCGTGACCAGCAGAAGAATCTCAGGAAACCGGCAAATCATACTGTGGAGTTTCCAAATCAGAAAATGGTACAGGGAAGGATTCACATCAAAAAGGCAGCATCTCCAAAGCATGGCAGAATGGAAACCTCAGTCATAGCCAGAGCTGGATTAAAGATTCAATTCTGAACGCCAACACCGCTGGATGATCCTCACCATTTCTTCTTCCATCTCCATTCAGAGTCTTGGGTTTGCAACCTGGGGTCCATGAAAAAGGAGGGGTTCCTAACCTTTTCATGCCATGGACAAAAATCATTAAGCAAGTTCCCAGTTTGGGAACCCCAGACTCAGACAAGACAGCACTACGAATAGGCCTCATGGCTCCTTGAGCTTGCCTCGCCAATCGTAACCCAACTTCTATTTCTCCACATTTCAAAGTTCAAAGTTCCTATATTATCAAAGTATGTATACGTTATATGACCTTGATTCGCCTCCTTACAGGCAGCCACAAAACAAACCTCAAAAGAACCCATGAAACAAAAGACCGTCAAACTCCCAACATGCAGAGAGAGGGGAAAAAACAAATTGTGCAAACAATAAAGGTGAGCAAACATGAGAAAATCTGCAGGTGCTGGAAATCCAGGGCGACACACACAAAATGCAGGGGGGATTCAGCAGGTCAGGCAGCATCTACGGAAGAGAATCGATGCTTCAGGCTGAAACCCTTTGTGACTTTTGCTTGGGAGTCCACATTTGACTCGGACTCGTGGATGCAGTCCCAGAGGTTTCTGCTTTCATCCAGCCTGGTCTCCGGACTGCAATGCTTCTGAACTAACACTACAATGGTAGATTGTCAGATCGACACAACTCAGTCGAATGTGTACCTCTTGGCTTCTTGACCCTGGCTGAGTACAGTCCCCACTGGGGCCATTCACTGTAGATCACATTTAAACACTTCCACCTTTAGCTTGCTTTTATCTTCTCCTCTCTCATATTTCTTAGACGTGTAATACTTCCTTTGAAAGTGTAAAAGCAGAAACGTATCAAATAGCAAAGATGGATTTTTTTTAAGATACAAGGAGCCAAACTGCATTGAGAATACCGAAATTTTAGATGTGTCTGCATTTCTTTATCCGTTACCTTGACACATAGTTTCAAAGGGTAAGAAGATTAAACAATTTACCCCATGAGAATCTGATTAAAGTGATATTTGAATGTCTGTGGGAGGATACTGCTTCTCAACTCCATTGTCCCATGATGTGAAAATTGATCAAACACAGATCTTCAAAATTGAGCGCACAGTCTTAGTGATGACGAGCTTATAATGTCATTCCAGTGGAAAGGTGAGGGAAGGAATTTATGGAATCAAATAAATTTACAGTAAATACAGGTCACTCTAATGGTTCAATAAACAGTCATTTTTTGTTTTGGCACTGAATCTGAAATCAAATGTGTTCAGTCAAAGCAAACTCTGTGTGTACATCAAACACAGCCAAACTTAAGCTTCAAGTGAAGGATGCAAAGGTTCTGTTTTAATGAGCAGAGCACTAAAAACTGAATTATCACGAGATGCAATGTGTCAGGGGCTACAAACATATAATTACCAAAAAAAGCCACATCGTGAACTTATGTTTAGTGATTACGTCTTGTATTTTAACAGAATTGTCTTTGTTATATGTACATGCCATAGTTTGTTAGAAATTTAAAAGCAATCTTGACAAAATTGATTATAAAAGTTAAATTAAAATGTATTTTCGGCCAATTGTAGTTGTCAATCTAAGCAAGGCATTTAGAATTTTTGTGGAAAATAATGGAATATTGATGGGAAAGCTCATTCAGTCCTGATTGAAGCCAAGTGGCATTGAATAGCAATTCTATTGGAACAATTTAATTAATCAATATTCGAATCAAAATTATTTTTGATGCACCATCAGTGCCGTTTTGAAACATGTTTATCACCTTGATTTATTTCAGGTGCTTGAGCTTCTAGCGATACGATTGGAAACATCGTTTTCAATCTGATTGTATGGTTCAATTTACATCAAAGGATGTATACAGTATTCGACCTGAAATTCTTGCTCTTTGCAGACATCCACAAAACAGAAACAAACCTAAAGAGTGACAGACAAATCAAAGCCCCTGCACCTACCGCCACACACACACACACACAAGCAGCAGCCAAAGTACCGACCCTGTATTCGTTTCTGATTTAAGATTACCGATCATAGGTACAAATGAGGATATAGATTTTGTAATAAAGAAGTAACTACCTATTGGATAAAACTTTAATCAAATGTTATGCTTCAAAACTCCATAAAGTATTTGTTATAGTCAGTGACAGCCCACTGATGCGACAATTGACGACTGGCAGAAAATTAAAATAAGAAAAAAATCTGGAAGGAATTTTCTTTGACCTGTTAACAATCTCTAAGGATAATTTACCTCCTTCAGAAATTCTACAATTGAAACTGTTCAGTTTCTGGGCAAAAGATTATCACTGTAACAAGAATAAACTAAAAAGATACTTGTCTGTTAATTGTCAAATGTAACTTATAAGTCACCAGCCACTTTATTAGGTAATTCCTGTTCCTAATGGAGTGGCCACTAAGTGTATGTGTGTGGTCTTCTGTTGCTGTAGCCCATCTACTTCAAGGGTCAATGTGTCGTGTGTTCAGAGATGCTCTTCTGCACACCACTGTTGTAACGTGTGGTTATCTGAGATACTGTCACCTTCCTGTCAGCTTCAACCAATCTGGCTATTCTCCTCCAAACTCTCTCATTCACAAAGATTTTTCATCCACACAACTGCCACTCATTTGATTTTTTTTTTTGGTTTTCACACCATTCTCAGTAAACTCTAGAACCTATTGTGCGTGAAAATCCCAGGAAATCAGCATTTTTGAGGTACTCAAACCATCTGCTCGGGCACCAACAATCATTTCACGGTCACAGTCACTTAGATCACATTTCTTCCCCATTCTGATGTTTGGTCTGAACAACAGCTGAACCTCTTGACCGTGCCTGCATGCTTTTATGCATTGGGCTGCTGCCACACGATTGGCTGATTAGGTATTCGCATTAACGAGCAGGTATAACCAATAAAGTGGCTACTGAGTGTGGACTACAACTGATCCTTTACAAGGAAGAAGACTATAATCAGTTAAGGCCCCAGCACTAGTCCCTGTGATACCACACTAACTTTTACAGAAGAATAATCTGAGCAAAATGCACTTTTCAGTAAGCACACAAAATGCTGGAGAAACTCAGCAGGCGAGGCAGCATTTATTGAAAAGAGTTCAGTTGACATTTTGAGCCGAGACCCTTCAGCAGGACCTGCCAAAGGGTCTCGGCCCCAAATGTCAACTCCACTCATTTCTATAGGTGCTGCCTAGCCTGCTGAGTTCCTCCAGCATTTTGTGTCTGTTGCTAGGACTTCCAGCATCTGCAGATTTTCTCTTGTTTGCACTTTTTAGTATTCCGAATGACTGCTTTAAAAGAAAATTTGTCATAACTGAACTTATTCCAATGATAACTGAAGGAAAAAAGGGAAAAAAAATTCACGGAGCTTCATTTTTATTTGCCTTCTGCTTTAATTACCAGCAAGCTAAAACAAGGATCATTCCCTCAGTGCATCGAACGCATAATTATTTTTAGATAATTCAAATGAGTCATGAAGTGAGAATTTAAGCTAATTCTGTCGCAAATTATTAATGCTTAATGTTCTAGGAGTTGTTAGATTCATAGCTGTGGGAGTGAAGAGCAGTTGGAAATTAGTCAAAATTCCTGTAATCAAATAAATTATGCAAGAGATTGTATATAGAGATAGTCATCCGAAGTTTTAAGTGTTTGTAATTGAGTAATGGAACAGTAAGTCTGATTTACTTGTAGCCATTTGCTTCAGAAGACCTCCGTCTGCGTCTTGTCCAGTAGATAAATGTAGAGAATTACAAATCAGCAAGAAAATCAGAATCAGATTTAATATCACCAGCATATATCATAAAATTTGTTAATGCTATGGCATCAGTACATGAAATCCATGATAAATAAAAATAGAGAAAAAAACCGAGTTACATTAAGTATATTGATTGATAGCATCCATCTATCTCAACGGACAATGGAAAGCAACACTGGAGTGACCACCCCAGGGCACAAAGTATGGGAAACCTGGGGTGCCCAGTCGTCAAGATCCTCCCTCGGCCTCACCAGTGTAGTCCAAAGGAAAAGTTTACGAAGCAATACGTTTGATACCAGCTTGACAGCAGGAGCTGCCGGAAGGATGTACAATGACGTCCAGCCGCCTTAGGGTCTCCACTCCGGATTTGCTGTCTGGGTTTACTCCCGTAGCCTTCATCTCTCCTGAGGCTGCCCACAAGGCAGTGGGGCTACTTATCCAATAGCTGGGGATCTGGTCTGGTTCACGAGCACCAGGGCTTGTTCACACACTGGTGGGCCTGCGTGCTATGTGTGCACGGACCAGACCTCCTCCCCGCAGGTATATGTATGAGTATTAAATAGTTAAGTTAAAATAAGTAGTTGCAAAAAACAAATAAAAAATAGCATTCATGGGTTCAGTGTCCATTTAGAAATCAGTTGGTATTGAAACCACGAACGCTACCTCACTACTTTTTTATTTCTGTTTGCTTTATTTATTACTGAAATGAAAAAGTTACTGATGACTTCATATTACAAGATACTTCAAGTTAATTACAACTAAACAATTAATATAGACAAGTTGATAGGTGTTTTTATGTCCGATTCTAATGATGGATAGACCTTGTCAAAAAGAATAATTGGGTCTTATTGGAAAAATTATCATCAATTAAAAATATGTGGAGGTATTAGTGCATAGATTTGCTGACAAAGGCAATACAGCATGATTTGACAATCTCCAGAGCCTGCTGGCTAATTTATCCTACAATGTATTTAGCAATTCGCAGACAAGAACTCAGCTTAAGTTGCCCCATTACACTGGACAACACATTTTTTCGAAAGTGTTGCTTCCTCAGAAATTTATTCTTATGATAGTCCACTTGAAGATGAACACAAATATAATTTGAGACTACTTGTATCACATAGGAATTTGAGAAACAAGAAGCTAACTTTTATTTAATATAATGTGTTTAATTGCATCACGATGCTGACACTTTGCAATAGTTCAACTAAGCTAAAAATATTTTGTTGATGATTTTCATTTGTACTCAGTGTCTGAGGCTTCTTGCTTAAGTGTTCAACAATAATCAGCCAGCATTGATGGATTCCAGTTGCCCTGATACCGTTTCTCCATGACCGCAATGTCCTGGTGAAACCTTTCACCGTGCTCGTCACTGACAGCACCAAGATTTGCAGGGAAGAAGTCTAAATGAGAGTGCAGAATATGAATCTTCAGTGACATAACATGGTTTTGTATGCTTGAAGCATGTTGTCAACCAGCTAGTGCTCTGCCAAGAAAATTTTCAACAACATCCTTGAATACCTTCCATGCAGTTTTCTCTGGTCCCACTAGAAATTCTTTGAATTGCTTGCCATTGATGGCTTGCTTGATTTGTAGACCAACAAAAATGCCTTAATGTTGTTATCAATGATTCTGGCTTGAACTATGAATTGAAATAGCAAATAAAGGTCATTGAAAAATGGTGCATGATAGGGAAAATTCCATGGTGATTTTCATGATTAGCAGCTCAAAATCCATAAGATATCCCCAAAAGTATTCAGGAAGCAAAATCTTTGATGTCTAATGTTACATAATGACCCAAAACATCGACAATTCCTTTTGCCCCCAAAAGCTGCTCAGTTCCTGCAGCCATTTGCTTTTCACTCCGGATTTCCGCATCTGCAATCTCTCGTGATTCCATTTCGCGCACTCTTTTGGATATGGATATTAATTCCCTGTTAACATCACCATTTGCACCCAGTGGCCAGTTTATTGGGTACGCCTGTATTCCTGGTCATTAATAATAATATCTAATTAGCTGCAACCCAATGCATAAAAGCATGCAGACGTGGTCAAGAGGTTCAGCTGTTCAGACCAAACATCAAAATGGGGAAGAAGTATGATCTAAGTAACTTGGACCACGGAATTATTGTTGGTGGCCATGAAGGAAATGGACAATACATGATTTGAGTCAAAACCCTTCAACTGGACACTATAGGCTTGTTTCTGGTCAGTGTGCTGTGTCATCTATAAAGGTGACCTAAATAATTGAGCAGTTCAAAGTTCAAAGTGCATATATTATCAAAGCA
This sequence comes from Hemitrygon akajei, assembly GCF_048418815.1. Taxonomy (NCBI): domain Eukaryota; kingdom Metazoa; phylum Chordata; class Chondrichthyes; order Myliobatiformes; family Dasyatidae; genus Hemitrygon; species Hemitrygon akajei. Next base: position 23,844,594 of record NC_133137.1, on the reverse strand, counting down.
TGTATGCACAATACAACCTCGAGATTAGTCTCCTTACAGGCAGCTATAAAACAAAAACCTCAAAAGAACCCACCAAAAGAGAAAAAAAATCAACCACCCAATGTGCAGAGAGAGAGAGAAAAAAACAAATTGTGCAAACAACAGAAGCAAGTAAATAGCTTCAGAACTGGAGCTTTATGAAGGACATGAAGCCAGGCTTCGCAAGCAACGGCCACCGACCATTCCAGAACTGGCCTCTCCCTCGCCTTCAGTTGGATGAAAATATATCCGAATCACAATCTGCTCCTCTGTGATGAAAACAAATACAATACACACTGGAAGTGAATGCTTGCTTATCTGCCATAAAAAATCACAGAATTGCAACAGTCCTTACTGGCATTCTCTTCCCTATCCAGGACACGGAGGCTAACCGGCCAGTTGTGGTGGATTGGCTACTACTTAAGCACATTAATTGGGACAAGCTTGAAAGATCTAGCCTCTTTCAGGCTACAAAGTGACATAGCACTTTGGTTTCCAATGTTTATTTGTAGTGCATTTGAGGCACCAGCACGCCTCTTGATTTTCCAACATGGAACATAATATCATTCCAGTTCAAACACAAAATATTGCAAATGTAGAACTGAAACAAAGACGAAAATGCTGGGGATGTTCATAATATGAAGTTGTGGAATTCAGAACCGAGTTCAAGTGCTGCTGTGTTCCTCTGCGGAAAATGTTCTACGAGCCTACATTGCAGCATTCAGAGTCTTCCACAACGCGTAGCGGCGAACATTTCCAGTATTTTCTGCTTCTTATTTGGGATTTCCACTACTTTTCTTTAGTAATTTCTGGTTATTATGTTTGTACATAATAAAGAACTTCAGTTCCTAGTGTGCAATGGGGGCGGTTTACCCCAGTACCATAAGTAACGTCAGGGAGCTGGTCGTACGCGCTCAAGGGATGCATTCTTAGCCCACTGCTCTACTCTCTCTACACTAGTGAGTGTGTGCTAGACACAGTGCAAATGCCATCTATAAATTTACTGACAATTGTTGCAGAATCTCAGATGGGGATGAGAGGGTGTACGGGAGCAAGATATACCAACTAGTTGAATGGTGTCGCAGCAACAACTTTGCAACCTGATTGTGGACTTCCCAAAGGGTAAGACGAGGGAACTCACACATAAATTCAGATTCAGTTTATTATCATTTAAAAACCACAAATGCAATGCAGTTAAAAAATGAGACAACGTTCCTCCAGAATGATATCACAAAAGCACATGACAAAATAGACTACACCAGAAAATCCACATAACGTTTGGCAATCCCCAATCCAGAGTCCGGAGAGGCTGCTGCATATTAATATCGCGTTACTTTCTTAGCGCGTTCCCCAGAAAGGAGCTCCAAATCCACCAGACAAAACAAGACCAAAAACTAAAGCTACAAGACCTGCACAAAACCACATAGTTACAACAGTGCAAACAATACCATAATTTGACAAAAAACAGACCATGGGCACGGTAAAAATAGTCCAAAGATGTTAAAAGACTATAAGTTCGAAAGAACCCACCACACAGTTTCCACGGTCCTCAGGGTCCCAATAGACTCGTCATCTCATGCCGGCGGCAGAAGGGAATACCCCCGCTATGGACTTCCACAGCACCGCCTGACTCAGCCTCGCAGACGCAGCACACAATGAAAGCTCCATCGAACCCAAGCCTCGCAGACACAGCAAACACTGAAAGCGACCTGACCGCAGCGGATTCCGAGTCCATCGAACCTCCGAGCCTCCGACCATCCCCTCCGGCACAGCTTCTCCGAGCACCCTCTGCCGAGTGTATTAAGACGGCCCCGCCAACGGCCATCGGCAACATGACCCCGAGGACTGGGGGCCTGTTCTTCTCAGCAGAGACCCAGACCTCACGTCAGCAGCAGCAACGAAGAGGGCCTTCCTGGAGATTTCCAGATGTTCCTCCGTGCTTCGTGCTCCCACGTCCGTTTTTCATTAGATTAGGATTGCGCACGGCACCCCCCGCTTAACAAATAACATACCAGCTCTGGAGTGGCCACTGCAAGCTGTGTTGCGCTGCCATCTTGAATGGGAAAAGGATCTTGAAAGGGATCAGATATGGAAAGAGTGAGCAATTTCAAGTTCCTGGATATCGGTATCTCTGAAGATCTAACTTTGACCCAAGATATCAATGCAGCTACAAAGAAGATAAGGCAGCAGCTGTACTTCATGAGGAGTTTGAGGAGATTTGGTACGTCACCAAAAACACTGGCAAATTTCTGCAGATGTACCATGGAGAGCATTCTAACTGGCTGCATCACTGTCTGGTGTAGGGGAGGGAGTGGGGTTGCTATTGCATAGGATCAATGTAAGCTGCAGAGAGTTGTAACATTAGTCATCTCCATCGTGGGCACTGGCCTCTGTAGTGTCCAGGACATCTTCAAGGAGCGGTGTTTAAAAAGGCAGTGTCCACCATTAAGGACCTCACCACCCAGGACATGCCCTTGTCTCATTGTCACCGTCAGGAAGGAGCCTGAAGACACACATTCAATGATTCAGGATCAGCTTCTTCCCCTCTGCCATCCAATTCCTGAATGGACATTGAACCCATGAACACTCCCTCACTCACAAATTGCTGGTGGAACACAGCAGGCCAGGCAGCATCCATAGGGAGAAGCACTGTCACGGCCCAAAACGTCTTTTTTATTCCCCCCCACTACTTTCAAACCTCTTAGTATCTTTCCTTTCAGTTAGTCCTGACGAAGGGTCCCGGCCCGAAACGTCTTTTTTATTGACAGTGCTTCTCCTCATGGATGCTGCCTGGCCTGCTGTGTTCCACCAGCATTTTGTGAGTGTTGTTTGAATTTCCAGCATTTGCAGATTTCCTTGTGTTTAACACTCCCCCACTGCCTTTTTTCTATTTTTTGCACTACTTATTTAATTTAACTGTTTAACATCTCTCTCTCTTTCTCTCCTTTATTTCGCTCGCGCGCTCTCTCTCTCTCTCTCTCTCTCTCAATAAATAAATACTGTACAGAGAGGAGTGGTGGAAACAGATACAATAGTGGTGATTAAGAGTCTGATGGATAGACGCATGAATATGCCAGAAATGGAGGAATACTGATCATGTACTGGCAGAAGACAACTTAGCTCAACATCGTGTTTGTCACAGATATTGTAGGCCGAAGGGACGGCTCCTTTGTTATACGTTCCATGTTCTACAAACAAAAGCAGTTTGACATTAGCCATAATCAGGAATACACGAGACAGGAGATTCAAAGCTGAGCAACTTACGGCTGTTTCTGTAGTTTTGCTGTTAAATACCACTCTTGCAAATGGGTCTGAAGTGCCTGAGATATCTCTAGGTGCAAGATCTCTAGGGAGATAAGAAAGAAAAACATCCATGATATTCTTTTAATTACCGTGCAGTCGGAGCTATTCAATTATATTCTCTCACTCAACCAATTAGCATTGATAAATAGATAAAAGAGTAAACTCATAATGAAAGCCTCAACTCCAATGTATTACACAATGGGGATCGCAATCCCCTCCTTAATTCGAGCCTAAAGTATAGATGAAGTGTCAGTGTGATTTAAAGCCATCTCACCTAGTAAAATGGTTCCTCTCTCTGGGATTCCTCTTAGCTCAAAGTTCAAAGTAAATTTAATATCAAAGTACATATATGTCACCCGCCATATGCTACCCGAGATTTATTTTCTTGCAGGAATTCACCAGTAAAACTGAGAAATACAATAGAAATGAGCATAAGAAAGACTAATACCAGGAGCTGGTAGAGCAGTGCCAGGGGCCGGGGTGGAGGACACGTTGTGAGCCTATAGAGGTGGGGTGTAGAGGTTTGGATGGCTGTTTGCTCTGCAGAACCACTGTGGGGCTTCAAAGAAAAGAGCCATCAGGGCTGTCACAGAGGTTGCTGAGCGAGCCTCCAGATGCCCACAGATCAAGTGGTGCGACCCGTGGTCTAATGCTACCAGGACACAAACCAGGGCCCGATTAAACCTGGCTGGGTCTCCTGGGTAAGGTTATCTGATGCTAAAAGACCCAAAATACCAGGTTACATCACTGATGATGTGTCCCAGCACATGCTAGGATGTACCTCAGCATCAAAGAAGAGCTACACGGTAACACTGACTGACGAGCAACCAATGATCAAAGGGAAACTAACTGTGCAAATAAAAAGATAAATAAGTAAAACTGAAGGCATGAGTTGTAGAAAGTGAGTCCACAGGTTGTGAAATCAGTTTGGAGTTGAGGTGAAGTTATCCAATCTGATTCAAGAGCCTGATGATTGAGGGGTTATTAACTGTTCCTGGACGTAGTGGTGTGGGACCTAAGGCTCCTGTACCCCCTTCCTGATGGCAGCAGCAAGAAGAGAGTATGAGCTAATGGTGGTGGCCCTTAATGATAGATGCCTGTGGCAGTGCTCCATGTAGACGTGCTCAATGGTGAAGATAGCTTTGCCTATGATGGACTGGTCTGCTCACACCTCTTTATATAGGCCTTTCCATTCTTGGGGACTGGTGCATCAAGATGCTGTCCACTGTACGTCCTTAGAAGTTTGTCAAAGTTTTAGTTGACATGCCAAATCCACACAAACTTCTAAGTAGAAGCACTTACAGTTCTTTATGACTGCACTTACATGCCGGTCCCAGGACAGATTCTTTGATATGATAACACCAAGCAATTTGAAGTTACCAACACACTCCACCTCCGATCCCCTAATGAGGACAGGCTCATGGGCCTCCAGTTTCTTGCTCCTGTTGTTCAATAATCAGCTCTATGGTTTTGGTTCCAGGGCTGGATGAAAAGGCAGATTTCAGGCAAATCACGAAAGCAGATTGTGTCTCGCCTGACTTGGGTGACGCAGACCTCCCAGTAATGAGTTTGACTGATCTAGGTTAGAACTCTTTGGAAATATTACAAGAGTGGAGTGATCCAATTTTGCACCAACAGATTAGCAATCAAGAGGTTTGAAGTTAAAGCAGTATGTGTAAAGTTTCAGGTGTGTACAGAACCTCATGGCCCATGAGAGTGGAATTACCCTGTGAATGCACTGTGAAGTGTGGTGGAATTGCTGAACGCAACTGTGCGGAAAGTTTAAAATGGGGAAGATGGAACCTTTGTATCCCACAAGAGAATTTGAATTAGATCTGCTCATTAACAAATCAAGAGTGTTGCACTGGGACCCAGTTGCACAGCAGGTTAGTGAAATGGCATAACAGTGCCAGCAACTCGGGTTCAACTCCACTGCTGTCTGTAAGGAATCGATACATTCTCCCCATTATCATCTGGGTCCTCTGGTTTCCAAAGACACTTGGGTTAGTAGGTTAACTGGTCAAATGGGTGTAATCGGGAGGTGTGGGCTCATTGTGCTGCAAGACCATGTTACCATGTTGTGTCTCTAAATAAAATTAAATCAAAAAATCCTAACACGATCCAAACCCAACCTGATCTGAGCGCAGATAATCTAAGATAAAGGAATTAAAATTGGTTTATTGTTGTCACATGTACCAAAATACAGTGAAAAGCTTGTCCTGCATACTGTTCATACAGATGATAGTGCGTTGAGGTAGAACAAGGTAAAGCAATAACAATGCAGAATAAAGTGTACCAGCTACAGAGAAAGTGCAATGCAGGACACAATAAAGTTCAAGGTTCAAAGTAAAATTTATTATCAAAGTATAGATATGTTAGATATGTTACCATATACAGCCCTCAGATTCATCTTCCTGTGGGCATACTCAGCAAATCTACAACAGGATCAACGAAAGATCAATCAGAGTGCAGAAGACAAAGAACAGTGGAAATACAAAAAGAAGAAAAACATAATACTAATAAATAAATAAATAAGCAATAAACATTAAGAACATAGATTTAATAGTGCATTGCTTAGAGGGAAGTTACATGCTGTAGATACCTGTGAGAGAAATTCAAAAGGGGTATATTTAAAAGAATATTTAGAGCTATCGTCCGCAGCCAACAAAACATTGCCAGTGATCACCAGATCAATCTTGTACTGCACCAATAGGATGCAAGATTATAATCAGGAAGATTGCAAGGTCAAGATTCCAATTTATCATACTAGGGAAGCACAGGGAAGTTTTAAGTTGTTTCCAATTTAAAGAAATAGGTAAGTATTCATCAAACAGCACTTTTCAGAGTCTCAGGCTATGTCCACACTAGACCGGATAATTTTGAAAACGCCGGTTTCGCGTAAAAACGACAGGCATCCACACTATGCGTTTTTGAAAATATCTTTATCCACACTGAAACGGAGATTTCAGCGAATCTCCTCCTCCTGCGCATGCGCAGGACACATCTACTGAAAACAAGCGACATGTTTGGTGTCGAATCTCGCCGTAAAAGTGCGTGTTTGTGTAGTTACAGATTAGAAAAATTTAAAACGACGGACGGCTGTTGGCTCTCGCGCAGGAGAACTTAAAACTTAAAAAAAAATACTAGAGCATACGGCGGCAACCGGCAGGGAGTTCACGGACAGATTGATCTGGCTGATGACGAACATTGAAAAACTGACTAACTCTGTTGCATTAATAAAGCATCTTGTTAAATGTGTAAAACATGTCTGCATCAGTGTTATCTTGTATTTCCATACAATGTTACATTAAGGTGTTACACATCTATTGTCAGAAAAGTACTTGCATAAATAGGTAAACCACCTTCATACGAGTAAGGACAGAAAACAGGGCAAAGTGAGTACAGTATACTTGTTTATTCAGTAAGTTATGGGTCAAAGTATTTGGTGAGTACATTTCTAACTCTTCTGGCTTCAGTCTCTTTGCCGTCTGTTCTGAAATTGTTAGGCTGCGTTCAGGAAAACAATGAAATAGCGCGCTGACGTCTGACAGCGTTTTCAAAAGTCTCCAGTTACTCCGTCCACACTGATCTGCCCGAGCAGCGTTTTCAAAAATACCCACCCTGGAAAGTATTTCTGAAAAGCTCCGGTTTCAGGGGATGAAAACGCCGTTTTAGTGTGGACGGAGGGTAGAAACGAAGAGAAAAAGCTTCGGTTATGGATTTATCCAGCGTAGTGTGGACGTAGCCTCAGATCACTGAGCACTTCACACCTATGCAAGTCATGATTGCTGCTGTGAAGGGAAAGTTGTGACTACCTTGTGCACAATCAACAATATGATAATTAGCCTCAGGTAACGAACTTTAAGTAACGCTGGTTGATAATACCAGCTGCTCCTGAGTACCATTGTTCTTTGAAGACCCTCAACCCCACTCACACTCCCCAGGAGAGAGGAGAGAAACAGAGCCTCTTCTGAATTATGAAATCTCCAACAGTGCAGCATTCCATTAGCAGATTTTTGTTTCCCTCGATTTAAATCGCTGAAGGTAGCTTCGAACCTGTCACCTTCTGGTTCAGAAACACGACTGCTTCTAACTGAGCCAAAGCCAACACGACCAGGCTTTTTATTCCTTCCCTCCAAAGCCCTGAAAATAACATCTGAACAATGACTAATGTCTGAAAGAGCTTTTTATGATACAGATCCAAAGGGGGATAAATGTCAAATTGTGATATGGCACCAGAGCATCACTTGACTTTCAGTAGATGCCAGAGGACAGAGATCTTTCCGACACACTCACGTGATGACGAGCCTGGCATTTAAACTCCTGTCAATGCTGTGACCTTTTCTCTGCTGCGTACACTCATTTATAACAGTCATTAAATAAGTTCCAGTGATGAACAACACAGGTAAGCACATAACCCTTACATTGCCAATAAACAAGGAAAACTAGTATGTATGGATTATGCAATGACCTAATGACCTGAAGAAGATGGCGCCAGAGAACAACATGACCAAGGGTGAGGTCCTCCAGCTGGTTCACAACCTTACTTCTTTCACTTCCTTTACATCTTTTTCTTTCAAATGTGGTTCTGCTACTGTCAGAGACTGGGATCAACATTTTAGTGGCGCGTTTTTCGCGATCCGGAGCTTTGCTGTCTCCGAAAGTGCTTCGAGCGAAGCGAATGTCCTCGAGGCCAAGAAGCCTGGACGTGGGGCGCGAGGCCGAGATCGACTCCATTTCTCGCTGATCAAAGTGAAAGTTGAAATCAAGGCGAGACTTGTGCTCAGACTTGTGTGAAGACGAGCGAGTGTTCAGGCGAGCCTCTCACTCGCTGCTGCTGGAGGAAGGTGTCCTGTGTATGACGGCCTCTCCCCCTCCCTCTCGTTCACTGCTCCCGGAGATGGTCCCTGCAGTCAGATGCTCTCTCTCTCTCTCCCTCTTTGTCAGTACCTCCCATTGAACTCTGTCTTTTTGTGTGTTTTCCCCCTAGCTGTCAGTTTGTGGTGTTGTATTGCCACGTGTTCCTGTCCCCACTCCTGCTCTACTCCGGCCCCTGTATCACTGAGTACTCCGTCTCTCATCTGTTTCTCATTATTAGCTGTATTGCTGCCACCTGTGTCTCATTGTGCTCCACCTATCATCTGCCTCTCTGTTTATTGCTCAGCGTATTTCAGTCCTGTGTTTTCAGCTGTTTGTTGCCAAATTGTGCCAGTGAATTTTCCTGAGCCTGTTCAGCATTTGTACAATTCAGATTTCTGAATGGACATTGAACACAAGAACACTACCTCACTTTTTTTTTGCAATATGTTTAATTTAAATATACATACATACACCCTCAGCTATGGATAAGTAGCCCCACTGCCTTGTGGGCAGCCTCGGGCGAGACTAAGGCTACGGGAGTAAACCCAGACAGCAAATCTGGAGTGGAGACCCAAAGACAGTTGAACATCATTGGCTCCTGCAACCAAGCCGGTGCCAAACGTATTGCTTCATAAGCTTTCCTTTGGACTACACTGGTGAGGCCGAGAGGGGGATCGTGATGACTGGGCATCTCAGGATGTCCAGACCTTCTGCCCAGGCTTGTGCTGATAATCATCACCCATTGTCCTTCGAGACAGATGGGCGCCAACCAATAATGTACTGCTGCTAACTAACAATAAATTTCACAACATATGCCAGGGAATAGCCAGGATTTCTTTCACTGATTTGGAATACTAGTCTGCTTAACTAGTGTGGCCATTAGATGCAACACTGTGCTTAGAGTGAACATTTGTGTCAGTTACTTGTGCTCATGTTACGTCAACCATTTGGGCTGATGGACACTGATTTAACAAAGCAGTGATTTTTGACAATTTTGTTTTTACTTATTTTGACTTTAAAAACATCTTTGAACAACAAAAGCATGAAGGTAAGGATCCAGATGTTGAAGAGGACCTTAACTGAATGGTTTTCCATTGTAACTGGACGAGGTGTGAGTGTCAGTGGATCGATGTTAAAAAGCAAGTCAGAGGAGCTAGCTAAGAAGCTGGTCACGAAGATTACAAAGCAACAGATGGTTGGGTGCCTCAATGGAAATGTAGGCACCACATTAAATTCAAGAAAAGGGAGTGCTGATGCTGTAAGTATAGAAACATGGAAATCTTCAAAACTCCCCGACTTGCTTCAAATATTTTGTGCAGATATCTACAATGCCAATGAAACAGGCGTTTTGTTTATTGTCACACCGGACAGTTACCTTTGCTGCAAACACGCAATACTATCTGGTTCAAAGAAAGCAATGGATCGCATAATTGTTTGCAAATATATCAGGATCTGATTAAAATAAATTGTTGGCTATTGTAAAAAGTGTTAAACCACGATGCTTTAAGGGGCTACTTTATTTACCAATCGAGTACTATGCTAGTGTACTCTCGACGAACTCCTCTGTCAGTAACCATTACAAACTAGTACAGTTTTATAGTACTGTAGTAATATTGGTAGCATTCTAATTTGTTCTGTATTTCATTTAAATACATAATTTGTTACTCAGTTGAATAGTAGTTTGTCTTTTTTATACCCTTTTTTAAACTCTTTCATGGAACTTCAGATAATTGGGGCAGCCACTTAGTTGAGCCAAAACGTACCAGTCCCAATGTGTCCCAATTAACTGGAGTCCACTGTATACTTCTTCAGCTGGTTTCTCTTCATCCACCACACTGAATACATCCTCAAAGATCAACCATTGATTACTCAGATGTGATTCGTTTTTCACAAATTTAACAAGTTAAGATGAGAGATGAGAGGGCATACAGGAGCGAGATATACCAGCTGGTTGAGTGGTGTCACAACAACAACCTTGCACTCAGTGTCAGTAAGACCAAAGAGCTGATCGTGGACTTCAGATAAGGTAGGATATGGGAACACGAATCAATCCTCGTTGAGGGTTCAGAAGTGGAGAGAGTGAACAATTTCAAGTTCCTTGGTGTCAATATCCCTGAGCATCTAACCTGGACCAAATAATATCGATGCAGCTATAAAGAGGGCAAGACAGCGGCTATATTTCATTAGGAGTTTGAGGCGATTTGGTTTGTCAATTAAAACACTTGAAAACTTCTACAGATGTCCTGTGGGGAGCATTCTGACAGGCTGCATCACTGTCTGGTATGGGGACGATGCTACTGCACAGGGTCAAAAGAAGCTACAGAAAGTTGTAAAATTGATCAGCTCCATCTTGGGCACTAGCCTCCATAGTATGCAAGGAGCTGTATCTCAGAAAGACAACATCCATTATTAAGGACCTCCATCACCCAGGACATGCCCTCTTCTCATTGCTACAATCAGGAAGGAGGTACAGAAGCCTGAAGGCACCCACTCAGTGATTTAGGAACAGCTTTTTCCCCTCTGCCATCCGATTCCTAAATGGACGTTGAATCTTTGGACACTACCTCACCTTTCTAATATTTCTGTTTTTACACTATATTTAACATATATACACGCACTTACTGTAATTCATTTACCTATTTATTTTTCTATATTATCAAGTACTGCTACCACTAAGTCAACAAATTTCACAACATATGCCGGTGATATTAAACCAGATTCTGATTCTGAAGTTCCTGGTACACGAGAAATACTTTTGTTTCCAGTTTTCCACTTATTCTGTGTCTGGATCCTGATAAAGGCCATTTTGGTGAATCTGAGAGAATGCTGATCCCTCAGCATGACCATCCCTTGGTCAGCAATTTTCACAGTGGCACTGAAAGCATTTACAGTTGGCAAACCCAGCAGATATTGAAGAGACTCTTATCTGAATTTAAGGAAAAGCTATCAGGATGTTTTGCATCCAAGGTCAACTCCTAGAATTCCTTGATCTCCTATAAAACCACGTCACTGAATCTGAAGTACCTCAGAATTGTTATGAACTGTACATTTGATACGTTTGTTTTACACTGTATAAAACTCTTTTTTTTTAAACTTTTGTTTTGTTTTGTCGCATTGTAGAAACTTACATAAAAAAAAGAATTGAGAGATGTTTCAGACGAACTTCAACCAAAGCCATTCTACAAGTACAAACAGGTGAATTAATACTTGCTTTCACCTTTCCCTCTTCACAATTATTCCGGCTTCACTATCCTGGGGTTGGAATGAACAGTAAGTCCACTACATTTCACTTCTAAATTTAACTAATTTACAGGTTGTGTGCTCTCCCTCTCGCTCGCTGCTGCTAGAGAATGATGCTGGAATCTTGGGTCTTGGACAAGGTTAAAGCGACTCGGTTTGCGGATTCACTCTGCAGTTCATGTTATGATGAATTTCTGGTTTCTCCTTTTCTATTGAGATTTTGTGAGATCTTGATCAGGGCGGACTGGCTCTGCGGCCCATAGTCAATGAAAGAATTGAACTGAACTAAACTGAACATTCCTGGACTGTTTCAAGGACTCTGCAGTTTGATGTTTTATGTTCTGTGTGTTTCTCACTCGTTTTTTTGCCATTTGAATGCTTTGTTCCTTTGTCACGCATTGTTTTCTTTGAAAGGGTTCCATGGTATTTCTTTGTTTCATGGTCGTCTGTGGGAAGAACCTCAGGGTTGTATATTGCATACATACTTTGATAATAAAAGTACTTTAAATCATTGATAGTATTTATTGACCATCCCCACTGCCCTTGAGAAAGAGATGGCGAACCCCAGGTGAATCAATATCTCATGGTACAGGCTCAATCCTCCCCTCTCCAAGTCATGGTACAGGAGACGTGAGATACCCATTTGAATAGTGCAGCATTAAAATACAGGTACATCGAGAAGACCAGCAGGCACAGGAGAAATACTTTATCAAGTGTGAAGTTGGAGTACAGTACTCAAGTCTTGCAAAACAACGTATGGTGATAGAGCCAAGCACCCTGGAAGAGGAACGGGGAAGAAAGGTATCGGTTTCTCAGCTCAGATACAGTAGCAACTCCAAATGTAAATGAAAGATGCCTGATCCCTATTTTTTCAGTCGTTGTGTTGAGTTGTTCTTCGACCTCGGCAATTTACTTGCAAACGTTTTGTCACCACACGAGGTGACATCATCAATGCGCCACATCAATTGTGGTAGGTCCTCCCAATGCTTGGCCTTTATATACTTACCAATCATGAAGATCAACTGGCTGTCAAGTGGCATGACCAACTCTTACCCCGTCTCTACCCATGAAGATCGAGAAGTGCACAAATTCGACTGGGCATCAGAGAAAGTCATGGCGCAAGCAGACACACGACATGCTAGAGAATTCCTAGGTGCGTGGTTTTCCGCAAACAATTCTATAAGCAGACGTGTAGACCTGGATCCTATTTATGACCAATGGGTGCAAAATTCAAGACCACAATGCGCAAAGTTCACCACACAACCAGTCAGCAATGGGATTCCCCACAGGATCAATAAAGTTCATACTATTATCATTATTATTATTTCCTCCCCATATCATTGTTTCCAAAATGACAACCAATCAGCTGATTGATAAGTATATAAAGGCCAAGCACTCAAAGGACACACCACAATTAACAGCGCACTGATGACATCTCCTCGTATGGTAGATTGGTGAACAGCTCAACCCAACCATTGGCCACCCGGGCTACACAGTTTCCATATTATTTCCAATTTCAATCTTTGGATGGCCCCATGTGTTTGTTTCTTTTGTTGCTTCTGTCTTTTTCTGTTCTTTTTGTTATCTTTCAAATATGCTTTAAGTTTCATGAATCTGGGCACATAACCAGCACAGATGTAATCAGTTGCTATGGGTATCTGTATGACAAAGAATATTCTGTTTAAATTAGCCTCAGTCAAACAATCAAAATGCTGCATTTCCAGTGCTGATTGAGTGCAGGTCTGGTTCATCTCCTAAATCTACACTGGAAGTGAAATATTCTGGTAATTTTATTGGAAACAAAATTTATATGAGGATAACTTAAGATTGCTTAAGCCAAAACAGATTGTCAAGAAGAATAGATTTCCCCAACTGAGATTAAAATCTGGAAAGGTGAGTTAATATGGAAATACTTCAAATAAAAGCTGATCTGCGGTCATAAATAGGTCTCTTTTCTGAACCTCCATTTTGGTGAGTACATTGGTTTCATCCAAACAGCTTATTAATAATTTCACTGGTGTTTCCCTAATGCCTGAGGATGAGAATAAAAAACACTAAACTTCACATGTCTGCCCAATCTCTTCATTATCAGGGGGTGTGATCCATCTGGTACATGGTGACTAATTGTCCATCCGGTGTCATCAGCAGGATTCCAGCCACACAGAGTTTGAGTAAAATTCATCAAAGGAAACAGTGCAAACTGAGTTAGTGATGGAAATAATTTTATTACAGATGAAGTCAGTAACTATTGTACAGTCCTCTTTCTTCATGCACGGTTTTGGATATTAGTGTCTTAATGGATTGGGGAGACAGTTGCTTTGATGCACGGGATAGGACAGCATTTTCAAGAACCTTCAAATAGTTCCGGTTTCCAAGAATTCTTAGCAACACTCACAAAATGCTGGTGGAACTCAGCAGGCCGGGCAGCATCTATGGAAATGAATAAACAGTCACCGTTTCGGGCTGAGACCCTTCGTCAGGACTGGAAAGGAAGGGGGGAAGACGCCAGAACAAAAAGGTGGGGAGAGGAGAAAGAGCATAGCGAGAAGGTGATAGGTGAAGCCAGGTGGGTAGGAAATGTAAAGGGCTGGAGAGGAAAGAATCTGATTGGAGAGGAGAGTGGACTATTTAACTCTGTTCAAGGCCAGTATAGATAGGAAGTTCTCTCCTGCCATTCTACACATGCCAGGGTTATTATTTTAATAAACCTTCCATGAAACAACTAATGAGAGGTCACCAACCTAAACTGACCTGCGGTTTCAAAGTTTTCTTGATCAAAATGTATTTCAAACGAAATTACATACTGAAAAATTCTCAATTAACTCTGTCATCATCTTGCAGATTTACAAGCACAAAAAGCTGCAAATGATGGAAGTTCAAAGCAAAAGCACAAAATGCTGGTGTAACTCATGGATGGGAGGGGTATGAAGGGCTATGGTCCTGGTGCAGGTCAATGGGAGTAGGCAGTTTAAACAGCTCAGCACAGACTAGATGGGCCGAAGGGCCTGGTTCTGTGTTGTATTCTTCCACGACTCTATAACTGAGCAGGGCAGGCAGCATCTGTAGAAATGCTATGGAAATTGTGGATTTACAATTTTCTTCCCTCTGCAACTCAGTTAATTAGCAGATGAGCAAGCAGACACCAGCTGGAGAATGAATACAGTGTGTCTTATCTTCTTCTGAGCAGTAACATGACAGAATTTACATGACTTCTTCCTTGAAAAAGCAATCAGAATGCACTGAAACCAAAATAAAAAAAGCAATACATCACATATTCCTTAAAGAGTCGATCTTATGCGGTTGTTAACCTGCTAGGCATTTGGTTAGATTTCAATTGAAAGCACACTGCTCAAGATTTGTAATGAGCGTGTTGGAGTAAGTGGAAGCAGATTTGTTTTTAAAATAGCCTACTGTTTTAAAAAGCCGTTAAACTGTTTGTTTCAAGTGCATTAATATCTTTGTTAAACAGCTGTTGAAGGAATTTTACAGGCATTAATAGATTTGCCTCTAATCATTTTCAATTAGAGAAGTTTAATATATGGATTTGATTTAAATAGATTTACCGCTGACACTTGCCAACCAATTAATTGGATATTGTGCAGAAAAGCTGACTTGCCTTAAACAATCTACTTCATAACCAAGAATAACCAAACAACAGCACCTTCCTCCAGTAAAAGCTAGCTATTTTTTGCAGAAAAATGCACTGTGATGGATGGTCACATTCAAAGCTCAAAATTCAAAGTTAACTTTATTATCAAAGTACTTATATGTCACCTGATACAACCCTAAGATTCAATTTTTGTGGGCATACTCCACAAATCTATGGAATAATAACTATAACAGAACCAATGAAAGACCACCCAACTAGGATGTTCAACCAGAGTGCAGAAGACAACAAGCTGTGCAAATACAAAAGGAAAGAAATAATAATAACAAATGAACAATAAATTGAGATGAATAGATCTTGAAAGTGTCCATAGATTGTGGGCAAGTGAAGTTGAGTGAGGTTATCCCCTCTGGTTCAAGAGCCTGATGCTCCTGAACCTGGTGGTGTGGGTCCTGAGGCACCTATACCACCTTCTTGATGGCAGCAGTCAGAAGACAGCATGTCCTGAGTGGTGGGGGTCCCTGATGATGGATTATTAAGTGACATGGTTTCACCAAGACTGAAAGGCAACAACATTTGCCAGTCATCTCCACTCTTACTGGCTGCTGTACCATCTTCATACACAGCAAAGTAAATATAGATTATCATTTTGCATCATGGAAGTTAATATCAATTCAGTCTTACAAGGTTAGGGGTTCAAAGGAATGTAATTGTCACAATGTGCACTGACATACGACAGAACCCAGGTATGGAGGAACGACAAACTCCAATGTTGAGACAGAAACAAGAGTTTATTCATCAGAACTCCAACTCAGCTTCAGTGGCTTGACTAAGTGACACCATGAGGTGAACAATTCTCGAAACACACACACACACACACACACACACACACACACACACACACACACACACACACACACACACACACACACACACACACACACACACACACACACACACACACACACACACACAGTGCTAATTGGGAGTCCACTTTAAGTAATCACAGTACAGGGAAAACCCTTGCCAGTTACAATAAACTTGACAAGATTAAACAGAAAGCACAAGGGCTTAACAACTCTAGATAAGATGACAAATTAGCAAATAAGGTGCAAGGCCAGCAGGGCTCATGACAGTAAAGGACTACAGATGAACATTTGTTTCTGACCTCAACAGAATCTTTTCTCCCTGTCTATGAAGGTAAATAAATACTTAAGTAAATCACTTACTCCCATGTTTGCTGTGGACCACAGACATGGAGAACAGCTTTCATCACTGACCAAGTCAATTCACCCTCTTCCTTTGAACTGAGTGACAGTACTCAATACGACTCAGAGAAGAAAGGAATTAGTTTCAAAGGTGCAAAGGCCATCAAAGTTTAAAGTTCATTTGATATCGAACTTAAATGGGACATTTCAAAAGAAAACTGAGCAGAGTTCACAAACTAATGAAGCGTGAGCAATTTTTCATCCTGTAACATGCACAAATAACATTAAATTTGCTTATACTCGGGAACAAATTAACCCCCAGAATTTCATGCTGGCTCAAAATGTAGAGATGATATCCCTGATGCTGTACTCAATACTCAGCTGAAATCTGCCCTGATTTTAGAATTAATTATCTGCAACAAATGACCAGTATTTGAAGCAAGAAATTACTAAGTGAGTGGGACTAATTAACTTGGACTTTGAAAGGTCAAAATAATATAAAGATGGATAAAGTTTGCCTTCCAATTTGAAACAGTAAGTCATAAAATGCAGAAGGAAGTCAAATGGCCTTTTGTGCTTCTGCCAGCTCAGTGAAGGAGCTACCCAATTAGTCAGGCTCCTCCTGCGAAACGGCACATTCAATTTTATCTGAATGTCGTCATAGGAGAGACACAATGTTCAAATGCTATTTGAAAAAAGTAAGTTTCAAGAAGAGTCCATATGGGAAGTTTAGATACAGATTAGACATGACTGTCTCATCAAAAGGCAGCCTTCCTGGCATTGTCCATGTCTTGAGAATCATTTTAAAATGAGGTTGATTGAAAAGCAAACATTTGGAGTTCCAATGTGTGTCCTCTCCATGTAGAGTTGGTAAGGATACTCCTGTAATGCCAGAGTTGTAAAATCATCCCTCATTGTCTTCACTTGGTTGTTCACAAACAAAAATTCCAAATGCTTCATTTATGAACATTTATTTTCTATTTTCTGAGGAAAAAAATCTCATGGATAGAAAAATATATTTCTGAATAGAATGGACTCAAATGCCCAATTTGTGGCTCTGAAGAGAGAGTTAGTGGATATCATTAGCACCTCTCCATGACCAGCTGTCCCTAGTCTCTACCCATGAAGATCGAATGGGGCACAAATTTGACCGGGCATCAGTGAACGTCATGGCGCAGGCGAACACACAACATGCAAGAGAATTTCTAGAAGCATGGCTTTCCATAAACAAACGTGGAGACCTCAATCCTACTTATGAGCCAATGCGGGCAAAATTCCAGACTACAATGCACAAAGTTCGCCACACAACCAATCTCCAACCAGATTTCCTCCCTACATCACAATTGAGTTTGCATAGTGACAACCAATCAGCCGATTTTCTAAGACAAGAGGGCATGACTTCAGGGTTGAAGGACGTCCATTTAGAACAGAGATGTGGAGAAATTACTTCAGTGAGAGGGTGGCAAATCTGTGGAATTTGTTGCCATGAGCGGCTGTGGAGGCCAAGTCATTGGGTGCATTTAAGGCAGAGATAGGTAGGTTCTAGATTAGCCAGGGCATCGAAGGGTATGGGGAGAAGGCAGGGGAGTGGGGATGACTTGGAAGAATTGGATCAGCCCATGATTGAATGGTGGAGCAGACTTGATGGGCCAAATGGCCTGCTTCTGCTCCTATATCTTATGGTCTTATGACTGATAAAGGCCAAACCACAATTAACAGCGCACTGATGATGTCTCCTCACACGGTGGTGCAATGTTTGCAAGCAAATTGCCAAGATCAGAGAACAACTCAACCCAACCATACAATCTCACTCCATTATTATTCCTGAGTTGTCACTCTGTGTGTAGGAGCAGTAGTTTGGTAAAATGCTCCCCCCTCGTGAGTTCACAAGCCCCATTTCAGAAGGCCAATAACGCAATCTGGACCAAATCTTGTCAGAGGAGTTTCCCTTTGGGTAAGAAGTTAATCCAAAATTCAGGAGGTAATTCCCCTTAAATAATGCTGAACTCCATTTGAGTTATTTTGAATAGTAATATACTGACCAGAATCAACCTGTCAATTAACCTTCAAATAGAGGTTAAATTTTATGGGCATTGCACTGCATACATTTCTGAGCTTGCTTACAGAGTAGAAACTAGACTTTAGAACAGGGCTTCCCAATCTTTTTTATGCCTTTTTTTATGCATTAACAGAAGGGTCCATGAAACACAGACTGGGAACCCCTGCTTTAGAAGATGATTATCAATACATGAATGATGCAGGTATAGATCTGAAATCATGTAATTAAATAATGGATATACCTAGCAGGAAAGGCAGCAGCTTTGTATAGAGGAATAGGATTACTGTTCCAGGATGATGACCTTGTATCAAAAGTTACTGACTGTTTGTGAACTAACTTTGGTTGTGAATGTCTTGCCTGTCAGCTGATCATGGCTTTAAGCCCCACTCAAGTGACTCAATCACACATGTCTAAGACGGGTGGCGCAGGTATGTTGGATACACGACGTACTGCAGATGCTGGACACGCTAGAGCAATACACACACTGTGCTGGAGGAGCTCAGAGGGTCAGGCAGCATCTATGGACGGGAATAAACTATTGACATTTTGAGCCGAGACCCTTCATCAGGACGGCTACATTGGAGATGCTGTCTTTCTGTTGATATGCAAATTCAAGCCTGATGATCTTCCAAGTCACCCAAGAACATTAATCTTTCAGATAACTTTGGCTGGCTGAGTGAGAGTGCAATGTAGATAACATTAATTCATTATCCACCACGTCATGAGGTGGGCGATCATGAACTTGACCATGATTGTTCTTGGCGAATTTTTCCACAGAAGGGGTTTGCCATTGCCACCCTCTGGGCAGTGTCTTTACAAGACAGGTGACCTCAGCCGTTATCAATACCCTTCAGAGATTGTCTGCCTGGCATCTGTGGCTGCATAACCAGGACTTGTGACATGCACCAGCTGCTCATATGACCACCCACCACTTACCCTGGTTTCATGTGACCCTGATTGGGGGGCTAAGCAGATGCTACACCTTACCCAAGGGTGACCTGCAGGCTAGCTGAGGGAAGGAGCACCTTCCACCTCCTTTGGTAGAGATGTACCTCCATTCCGCCACCCCATGTAGTTTCTTTAGTTAGTCAACTACAGTTTCTACTCTTCTATCAAGTACCATCTATCTTCTTGCTAGAGGTGTACAAGATAATAAGAGGAAGTGGACAGCCAAAGACCTTTTCCCAGGGCGGAAATGGCTAATACAAGGAGGCATAATTTTAAGGTAAACAGAGGAAAGTTTTGGGGGAAGCCAGAGGCATGTTTCTTTTACACAGAGAATGGTGGGTGATTGGAACGTCCTGCCAGGGCTGGGGGTTGAGGCAGATGCATTAGAGACATTTAAGAGACTCTTAGAGAGCCACATGAATGATAGAAAAATGGAGGTCTCTGTGGGAGGGAAGGGTTAGATTGAGCTTAGAGTAGGTTTAAAGTTTGGCATAACATTGTGCGCTGAAGGGCCTGTACTGTATTGTTATGTTCCATAGGATGGCGGTGAATATTGGTGGCTCAGGTTGAGGAATTTAATGTTGGGATGTTTGCTGAGCTTGGCAATTAACTTGCAGACAGTTGAGGCGACATCCTCAGTGTACAATTGTTGGTGTTTCTCTCTGGGAGTGCTTGTATTTATATAGGCCCCCACTTGCTTGGCTCAGTCCTGATTGGCTGCCCCTTCGGTTGACTTTTGAATTCTATTGGCTCACACTTCTTTGGCTCTTAGAGGTTCTATTTTGATATGTTTACTTACGGAGTTACTTTAAACTGGGATATCGGTTTGTGCTACTGAATATAATAAGGAAGTGGTTGCTTTGCAGGTTCAACTTGCTACACAAAACCAGCCATGCAAATCTGTGATAAGGTGTATAATTTCTTCCTGAGAACAATGTAGCTCAAGCTTACTGAAGCTTCTTACCTATTGATCCATAAAGCTACACCTACACAGCTCCTTCAGCTGTCATGGCTAATTCATTCTATGTGCCCACTCATTTGACAGAAGGCCAAAACAGCAAGCAGAGGAAAAGAATAGAGCATCAGTTCCCATATTAAGAAAACCTTTTTTTTGTGGTGCTATTCAGCGATGATAGACAACTGCTTATTTATGGTGATCGAACTTCGGACAGGTGGCTTGAGTTGCTCACAAACAAAACAAAATCTGCAAGGCAAGACGCACAAAATGCTGGAGGAACTCAGCAGGTCAGGCAGCATCTATCGAAAAGAGTAAGCAGTCGACGTTTCGGCCGAGACACTTCTTCAGGACGAGGGGGGAAGGGGTGGGGGGGGGGGCTGTGGAGAAGATACCTGAATGAAAAGAGGAAGGAGGATAGCTGAAAGGTGGCAGGTGAAGCCAGGTGGGTCAAGGGCTGGAGAAGAAAGAATCTGCTGGGAGAGGAGAGGGGATGATAGCAGAAAGGGAAGGAGGAGGGGACCCAGGAGGAAGTAATAGGCACGTGAGAAGAAGTGAGAGATCAGAGTGGAGAATAGTGAGGGGGGAATTTGTTCACCAGAAGGAGAAATCGATATTCATACCATCAGGTTGGAGGGTACCCAGACATTGTTGATTCTCGACCAAGATGTTGCTCCTCCGCCCTGATCTTGGCACAAGAGGAGACCATGGACTGACACGTCAGGGTGCAAGATTCTGCCTTTGCTTATGATTCCTCAAACAAACGTTTACAGATGGATAAGGGATTCTGCAAGGGGTCAGGCAGGGGAAATAGTACCTTATGTGTTTAATATTCTTCCAATTCAAAATAGGTTTCTACATACTTCATCTCCACGGGAATTTCAACATTCCAGTCATAAGGCTGAGTAATACCAACAACAATCAAATTTTAGTTCATAAGAAGGAGCTGGGAAGAATGCTCTTCTTTGCTGGTAATCGGAATGAACAATAAACAGCGGTGTTTAGTCGCCCAAGAAACTGAAGTCAGCTGTTTATGTATGCACATTTAAAAAAAACAGGGAAATAAAGACATTTAAATGTTGACAGGAAAATTGTCAAAGGGAATGCATTTGCCAGCAATTTTCACAGCCTGACAATAATAAAAAAAATTATAACTGATTCCTCTTGTGATTGTGAAGCCTTTTATCATTAGTCACCTACATGACTGCAAAAGTGATTTTTCTTCCCCATAATTCAGAACGGTAAATTGTATTTCTTGATGAACTGACTGCTCGTGTTATGATGTGGAGTTTTCACATCACTGTTCCTCACTTTTGTCCTCTGCCTTGTTTTGATCGACAAGCTGCATCCATTATATCTCCATTCTGCAAAATAGAATCTGGGCACTTATTTCCCACTCCGGCACAATCAACAGATTCTCAGCACCGCAAAAGGACCTCGCCTACAAAGTGAGTGCGCCGAACGATTTTCTCGGAGGGAGTTTGTACGTTCTCCCCGTGACCACATGGGCTTCTTCCGGAGCTCCAGTTTCCTCCGGTTGGTCATTGTAAATTGTCCAGTGAATAGGCTAGGATTAAATCGGGGGTTACTGGGCAGCACAGCTCAAAGGGCTGGGAGGGCCTACTCAGGAATCAATAAATAAATAGATAGAGAGATGAATAATTAAATAAATAGATAAATTTGACAACCACTTGTAAAAATGCCTTCTCATTAACTATTGCCTGCTTCATCTAGTCACCCACATGAAATTTACCCCAAACATTTCGAGTTCACAATTTTTATTTAACAATTCATAGTGCATAAATTCTTTTATGCTATTTAAATGATAAGTATAGGCTTTGGCTCAATAGTCATGTTTGTTCGCTTATCAGAGGATCATGGGTAAAACAATCAGACCAAGGCCTACTTGCACTAATGGATGCATTCGATCGATCCATAAAATGGGCGGGGAAGCTATTCCTGATGTCCTATCCAATACATATCCCTTAAAGAGTTTGTCAAATGTGTTCAGGACAGTTTCCTTAATCAGTACATAGCGGTCCCAACTAAAAAGAGTATGAAACTATATCTCCCATTAGGGAATGAGACAGGGCAGGTGACAGAAGATGGTGTAGGAAAGGTTTTGCATTTAGTGACCATAATGCCATTGGTTTCAAGGTAATTATGGAAAAAGATAGGTCTGGTCCTCAGGCTGAGATTCTTAATTGGAGAAAGGCCAATTTTGTTGGTATCAGAAAGATTCTGGCAAGTGTTGATTGGGCCAGGTTGTTTTCTGACAAAGTGTATTTGGTAGGTGGGAGGCCTTCAAAAGTGAAATTTTGAGAGCACAGTGTTTGTATTTTCTGTCAGAATAAAAGGCAAGAATAACTGATTTAGAGAACCTTAGTTTTCAAGAGAATTGAGGCCCTGGTTAAGAAAAAGAAGGGGGTGTGTAGCAGGTATAGACAGGTAGGAAGAAATGAGATAATTGAGGGGTATAAGAAATGCAAGAAAACATCTTAAGGCAAATCAGGAGGGTGAAAAGAAGGCATGAGGTTGCTCCAGCAGACAAGGTGAAGGAGAATCCTAAGGGTTTTTACAGATATATTAAGAGCAAAAGGATAGCAAGGGACAAAATTGGTCCTTTGAAAGATCAGAGTGGTAATCTACATGTGGAACTGAAAGAGACTGGGGAGACCTTCAATGGGTTTTTTTGCATCTGCTTTAACTTGGGAGATGGGCTCAGAGACTATACACGTGAAGCAAAGCAACAGTGAGGTCATGAACACTAAAAAGATTACGGAGGAGGAGGTGTTTGCTGTCTTGAAGCAAATTAGGGTGAATATATCTCCAGGGTCTGACAAGATGTTCCCTCGGACCCTGTGGGAGGCTAGTGCAGAAACTGCAGGGGCCCCCAGCAGAGATATTTAAAACATTACTACCCATGCACGAGGTGCGGGAGGATTGGAGGATGGCTAACGTTGGTCAACTGTTCAAGAAAGTCTTAAAAATAAGCCAGTGAGCCTGACATCAGTAGTGGGAAAGTTACAGTAAAGTATTTTAAAGGACCAGATATATAAGTATTTGAATCCACAGAACTTTAAAACTATTCTATGTATTTTAGTTTGCTGCTATCCATCATAAAACTGTTTGAGTTTGTAAATTAATCTTTATGCTGAACATAACTTTGAAAGTCTCTAAAACTTTTATATTTCTTATTAGCCTTCCTGATAGCAAACATCCCATTAGTAAAATTCATCTTGTCTCTACATTGGTATAGACAAGTAATTCTAATCTTAAAGTAATCTGACAAGATCTTTTTATATGGTACCTCCGGAAACACAAGAACTGAGGGAAGTCAAAAAAGGCAAATGCTTCTAAGGGTCTGGAGTCACATATGAACCAGACTGGGTATAAAGTGGTAGATATCCACATTGAAGGAACTCTTAATAATTCAATAAATTTGTGCTTGCTATTACCGAGACAAACTTTTGATTACAAATTTATTCAATTACTTTAAATTCCACTGTCACTAGAGTGAGTTTCTGAATTATAATCTGGATAAACCCAGGTTTCCACATACCAGTTCAGTAAATTAATCTTTATGCCGAACATAACTTTGAAAGTCTCTAAAACTTTCATATTTCTTATTAGCCTTCCTGATAGCAAACATCCCATTAGTAAAATTCATCTTGTCTCTACATTTGTATAGACAAGTGATTCTAATCTTAAAATAATCTGACAAGATCTTTTTATATGGAAATAATTTCACAGGAACTTATAAGTGACAGGCTATTAACAGAGGCCTAAAGAGAATCCATTAAATCTACTCAGTCAGTCAACACAAAAAGGAAACTAATGCACTCAATTCTCTGAACCTTGGGTAAACGGCAGCTTTGTGTATGTAAGTGTTTGGCCTTCCTCTGTGAATCCAGACATATTCATAAAAACACACAGAGAATGGAACTTTGCCATCAATCAAAGCCAATTTCAAGCCTATGTCTCTGACTACATCCAGAACACTTCTTTTAATTGGCCTTCTATTACTCTCCTATCATCCAACTCCATGGAAAAGGGCACTTTCAAATACAGCAGCAGCCAGCCACCTATAGCTAGAATTTTCATGTTGCCAGGATACCTGATTTCCGCAACTGATTCCGCTCGTTATCTGAATTACTAATCGAAATATTCAGAGAAACAGAATGTACTACATGAATTACCTGAAGATTTCTGACAGATTTGACAGCCTCAGCTCCCTTGTTATAGAATCAAGCCCGACAGTGCAATTATAATGAAGCATCATCGTAATCAGAATTTTGTCCATTTTTCAATACCACACTATCAAACGTTTAACTGAGGTGAATCAGTCTGTATCTAAACATCTAAACATAGCACTACAAATTATGGTCATGACTCTTGTGATATTATAATTTTGACACATGAAAATTATTTTGTCATTATGATGCTATTTTTAGAATTTACAGTGGACTATAGAAATATAACAATATACTACTATATTCTTATATTCCCGGATCCTCCTCCAAACCGAGTCATCTGCTTACACCCACGCAGTCAATGGTGGTTATAAATCTCAGGGCAATTATATCTATTCTCAATAATCCCTCAGCACAACAAAGACAGAAGAGTGTTTAATACCCTTCATATGGGTTTTTACTGCCTGGAACAATGCAGGTCAACTTCTTGGCTTACTTAGAACTGAATCTAATTTCAGTCTCCCCATTGTAACTTGAATTAAATTCAGTTCAATATTCTGGTGTTAAATATGAATGCTGCACTAATATTCAATTAAAATTAGAATTTTATATTGCCTTTGCACAGCGACAACAAGACAAAGAAAGCTACTCACAAATTATAACATCCTTTGAGTTTTATTATAAATTAGTATTCATGGGCCAAATATTCCTGGAAAGAAGTAATGTTATAAAGGCTGGGTCATTTACTGTGGACCAGATGGCCACCAGGTTGGGCCCTGCTGGATTTAATGGCAAGACCCATTCTGCAGATTCTGTCCCCATTTTTTCAGCCACCAACAGCCCAAAGTGAAAGTACAGGTGGGCGCCAGCACCAAGTGTTGGGACCGTGCGTGACCCAAAGACAGATTAAAAGTCAGGGAGAAGATCAGCGGACTTGGACAGAAGAAAACTTGGAAGGCTGGAAACAAAGGGATAAGGGCATCCGTGCAGACCAATCAGGAGAAAGGAAAGCACAGGTACAAGATCACAACCCAAAAGGCATTCCTGATTTTAGCATCGAAGGGACGATCGTACAACCTTTGTCAAAACTAATCTGAAGTTCTGCACCCAGGGTCAGGAGTTGCTCAATCCCACCTTCTGATCGTGTCTGTGTGGAACTTACACACTCTCCCTGTGACCGTGTGGGTCCCCCCCCCCCCCCAAATGCATCCAGTTTCCTCCCAGAATGTCAGTAGGTTAACTGACCACTGTACATTGCCCCAAACGTGGTAAGTGGTAGAATCTGAGCATGTTGGTGGGACTGTATCGGGATGAAGGGTATTGATCGGACACTGATAACCATGCAGAGCAGTGTCAGGCTGGAGGTTGGTAACTAGTGTGATGCCCCAGGGTCAGTTCTTCTCACATTCAATTATTTGTTATTGTATATTAATGACCTGGAGAAAGTGGCAGAGTGCCAAGTACCCAAGGTTGGTAATAACATGGAAATAGTTGAGAGGCTATGTTGTGACGAGGATGTTTGGATTCTGGCACAAGATGGAGATTAGTTAAGTGAAAGGGTGAAAATCTGGCAAATAGAGCTTAACGTGGGAAATGTAAAGTCAAGATTATTGTCATTTAACTATATTCATGTATACCGCCAAACGAGGCAACGTTTCTCCGGACCAGGGTGTAAAGCACAGTAGTACATGTAACACACATATAATGCTCAATAACTTAGGAAAGTGAGAAGTGCATTACGTGTAAATAAACAAAATAAATGGCCGGCTGGTGGTGTAGTGGCATCCGCACCGGACTTCGAGATGAGTGGTCGCGGTGTCGCCGCCGGCACCTTGCACACTTTCCGTCTGTGCTGGGTTGAGCGTTGAGCTAGCAACTCAGCTTCATTAAAATAAAACAGACAAAAATGCTAAAGGAAAGGGAAGGTTGCCACCCGATGCATCACAAGATGTAGAGAGGAACAAGTAAAGTGCATAGATAAAATATTGTAGGGTACAGTACAAACTAACTGGTGACACTTTGAATGTGATGCAGCAGGGAGTTCTAATTGCCTGAGGAAAGAAATTGTTTCCCATCCTGACCGTTCTTGTCCTTATGCATCGGAGTCTCCTGCTTGATGGTAGAATGTAAAGAGGATGCTGGATGGATGGGTGGGATCCTTAATAATACTAAGGGCCCTGCATACGCGGTGCTCCTGATAGATGTCCCCGAAGGGTGGTGGGGAGACCCCTATGATCCTCTCGGCTATTCTCACGGTCCTTTGTAGGGACTTCCAGTCTCATACTCTGCTGCTCCCATGCCAGATGGAGATGCAGCTTGTCAGGGCACTCTCAATGGTACTCCTGTAAAATTCTATCAGTTTAGATGGAGGAGGGGAGCCTCCTTTGCCTCAATCTCCCCAGGAAGTGGAGGCGCTGTTGTGCCTTCTCATTCATGGAGGTGATATTGAGAGACCCAGGTGAAGATATGCATTTTGCTAAAAGAAATATGGAATTAGACTGATATCTAAATGGAGAAAGAATGCAGAGTCATGAAGAACAGAGGGTTGTAGATGTTCTTGCGCACTAATCACAAAAAGTTAGCGGGCAGGTACAGTAAATTGCATGTTGGCCTACGTTGCAACAGCTTTGGAGTTTAGAAATAGGGAGATACTGATATAATTGTTTAGTTTTGGCCCCTTATTTAAAGAAGAACTTCAGATTACATCTGACCTCTGGGATATCTTTTCCATCCCTTTGATTCCAAGCTCAAGGATATGAAATCCAGCTGCTATTGACTTTTTGGATTATGAGGTGGAATAGGTGCAATGGGCCAAATGACCTCCATTTATGGAGTGAGGAAATATGAAATAGTTACAAATATGTTGATACATTTGTTTTGAATGATAATGCAGATTCATCAGAATGGTCATCACCATGTGCCATGTCATATGAGCTGGGTGATCACGGTCTTCCATCTGTCTTTAAACTCAGAAGTTCCAATAAGCTCTTCAAAACTTTAGCCTGTCCATCCCTTGATGCAACTCATGAAGATCAAGTGATGTTAATCGCGACTTTCGAGATTAAATGGTTTCACGCTGTTTCTTTGTCTCCGGGCTGTCTGTGGGAAGACGGATCTCAGGGTTGTATACTGCACACATACTTTGAATCTTTAAATGATCAAGGTGAATTGCATATAATTTAGTGTGTGTGCCCTTTCAAAGTGGAGTGGTAAGCTAAGTGAGATGCTTCAAATCTTTGAGGGAGCTCCGGAGGAAATGAATTTATCCCGAGAGGGACTGAGGTGTCGAGGGCATGTGAAGGCCTCAGTTCACTGGTTAGGCTGCAAGGCTTTCCTCCCCAGACCACACAAGAATGTACCAAAACAGAAGGAGTAGGATATTTAGCACCATCACCTCATCCACCATAAAAAAGCAGGACTTGTTGGTGGCCACCTATTTCAATTCTACTTCCCATTTCCATTCCGACAAGTCAGTCCATGGCCTCCTCTACTTCCACAATGAGGCCACACTCAGGTTAGAGGAGCAGCACCTTACATTCCATCTGGGTAGCCTCCAACCTGATGGCATGAACATAGATTTCTCAAACTTCTGGTAATTCCTCCCCCCTTTCTCCTTCACCATTCCCCATTCCTGTTTCCTCTCTCACCTTATCTCCTTACCTGCCCATCACCTCCCTCTGGTGCTCCTCCCCCTTCCCCTTCTCCCATGGCCTTCTGTCCTCTCCTATCAGATTCCCCCTTCTCCAGCCCTTTATTTCTTTCACCAATCAACTTCCCAGCTCTTCACTTCACCCCTCCAACTCTCTCCTGTTTCACCTTTCACCTTCCACCTCGTACTTCATCCTCCCCTCCCCCCCCAACTTTCTAACCCTTCCTTTCCAGTCCCGATGAAGGGTCTTGGCCCAAAACACCAACTGTTTATTCCCATCCATAGATGCTGCCTGTCCTGCTGAGCTACTCCAGCACATTGTGCGTATTGCTCTAGATTTCCAGAAAACTGCAGTACCTCTCACATCTGGGATATTTAGCCCCTCTAGCCTAACCCATTGGTCTCAACTCCTCTTCTGTGCCAATTTCCCACAACCCTCAATTCCTTCATTTGTCAAACATGTAGCTATTTCCACCCTAACTGTATCTGATGATCTAGCCTCCACCACCTCCAGTGGCAAAAAAAAATTCCAGAGAGGGCACAGGCATCTACCAAAGTTGAAGCTCTCACTACTTTCTCTGTGGAACTGGGAACCAACAGGGGTAGTGGGGTAACACCAGAGTGGCACTCCAACCAGTCCAGGCTGTCTCCAGCTGAAAGCACTGCTGTCCCGAGAGATCCACTACATTATACTGAATTACTGCTTTTGGCTGCATCAAGTGGGTATGGTAATCCAGGACAGTGACTGGCCAGTTCTGTCGTCAGTGAGCGTGAGTAATTGAGATCGACAGTTCATAAAATTCGGCTGTAATGCGGCTCCTTGCACGTGCAGCAAAGAAGTAAGAAGGTACACTGGCCTTCATGGCAACAGAATCTGAATACAATTGCTAAAATCCGCAGATACCTGATGAGTTGTAATTGCAGTATAATAATTAGAGAGCTAGAATGTAGGAGCTATGCATTCTGTGCTGTGCATTTATTACGTGTATTACGGTAACTAGTCACATGTGGGGGCGTGGTAAAAGCAAAGGGGGATAAATTACGTATTGATGCTTATTTCGTGGCAGTTTGTAGCTTGGGACCGCGGAGGTCCTATCTTTGCTGACTGCCGAGATAACGTTTAATAATGCTTCTTTGTTTGTTTTCTAATTGCTAGTAAAGGATCGAAAGGAACTTTATCTTTGGAGCAATGGTCGGAGCTGTTGGCGCAACTGTTTTGTTTTGATTTTGGATCAATTTTGCCGCTACACTAACTATTTCCGCGCAGTTCTTGATCTCCTTCAGCACCTGTCACTGACAATAATACTCCAGATCATTGTCCTGGACTGTTGCCGCTTCATTCTTCAATCTGGCTGGAAAAGACGGGACATTTTGCATTTTTCGCCCAGCCGATGACCTTCACTGAGGGCTGAAATGAAGCTAAAGTGGCTGCTGTCACTGATGCCTAGAGGAGAATGCACATCTCTGTCAAAGCTCTTGCCAACAGAAGTCTTCCATTTTCACATACAGAGTGGAACATGACACTGAATCCCATAAATATGCAAGATGTTCAGTTGACCTCATAATTCACAAGTTCGTCAAAGTTACAAATGAATTTTGTACAGCAACTTGCGGCATTAATATTTATGATATTCAGCAAGTCTCAGCCAGTTAATTCTAATGATGGAGGTTTCAGAATTCAGAAGCTGCTATAAAAAAAGAGATCTCAGTTTTATAGCACCTATTACAGAGATTTATTTATATAGTGTTCCGATGACTTCCCATTTATCAGGAGCTGCTTTCCTACAGAGCCGGAATCATGCCACATACACTGATTTCCCCATGTCAACTGCACCCTCAAGCCACTGGAGGAATAAATGACCATCACGGGTCATCAGTGACAACTTTGTTGCTTTTAACTTCACTGTTTAATTTTAAAAATATGCATGATGAAGTAATGTTGGTCTCCAGCATGGATCTTCATGGATAAGTAAGAGGTGCTTGTGGTGAACTACATATACCTGTCTGGACACGCCCCTCTGCTGACTGCTCCTGTGGCTCCTCCCACAGATCCCTGTATAAAGGCGGTTGGAGGCACTGCTCCCCCCTCAGTCTCCAAGGTGTTGTGTGGTGGTTTCTTGCAGCTAATAAAAGCCTATTGTTTGCCTCCTGTCTCCGAGAGTTATTGATGGTGCATCAGTGCTATGGCTAGATAAGTCCAAGTGCATCTCATTAGAAATCCCCTACATCCCAATTCAATCTGTTTTGCATCTTCAAATCCTTTGTTCATAAAAACTGCTCGTGTTTTAATTTAGGTCACATGAGATCCACACTGAGTTGAAAAACTAGATCCAAAACTGGTTGGCAGAGTTATTGGCAGAGGAATGCCTTTCTGCCTGTAAGTTTGTGACGACTGGTGCTCCTTACAGATCAGTGATGGCACCTCTGCTGTTTGTAAGTCAGATGTATCTACCACCTGGATGCAAACAGGAGGTTTGATGAGTAGGTTTGCAGATAACACGAACACTCGTGGAGCGGTAGGTAGAAAGGGAAGCTGTCGAACTATAAAGTATACATCAGTTGGACATTTGGATGGAGAAGTGGCAGGTGGAGTTTAGTCTAGATAAGTGTGAGGCCATGCAAAGCAAGTAGACCTTTCAGAGAGAATACAAGTCCCAGGCATTATCTCGTCACCCCTCTCCCATCAGGCAAAAACTACAAAACCCTGAAAACACATTTCTATCACCAGACTCAAAGACAGCTTCTATCCCACTGTTATCAGACCCTTGAACAGAGCTCATGTACAATAAGATGGACTCTTTGCCTCACAAACTTCCTCATTATGACCTTGCACTTTATCATTTACCTATAATGCACTCTATTCTGCATTGTTACTGTTTTATCTCAAGGTATTATGTAATGATTTGATTTGTATAAACAGTCTGCGAGATAAGCTTTTCACCTTTTCTTCTACATGTGACAATAATAAACCAATACCAAATCTGAGCAACACACCAACAATGTGGGAGTAACTCCGCAAGTCAGACAGCATCTACAGAAAGATATACACAGTTGGTATTAAAGGCCAAGCTCCTTTCACTAGGACTGTGGAGATCCTCGGGTGCAAGTCCATTGCTCCATGAAAGTAGCAGCGCGAGTGGGTGGGATGACATGCTTTCCTTAACCAGTCAGGACATTGAACATACAACTTGGAAAGCTACACTGCTCCTGTCTAAGACATAGGTGAGGTCATGAGGGTGAAGGAGTGGAAACGACCTGACAGAAGTATATAAAATTATGAGAGGCAAAGATAGAGCAGATAGATCATTTCCCATGGCAGAAATGTCTCTCTCACACACACACACACACACACACACACACACACACACACACACACACACACACACACACACACACACACACACACACACACACACACACACACACACACACACACACACACACACACACACACACACACACACACACACACACACACACACACAGTTTAAAGGAGATTAGCAAGAAAAGACTCCTCCAGCATCTTATGTGTGTTGCTCTGGATTTCCAGTAGTGGTAATTCTTGGAATGCA
Source organism: Hemitrygon akajei (assembly GCF_048418815.1). NCBI lineage: Eukaryota > Metazoa > Chordata > Chondrichthyes > Myliobatiformes > Dasyatidae > Hemitrygon > Hemitrygon akajei. The sequence continues at coordinate 23,812,982 of NC_133137.1, read as the reverse complement.
GTGCCAGACATGGTGTCAAATGCAACATCAACATTTAGCAGGCAGTTATAGACTCCTGAGGTGTAGTGGGGAGGCGATACATCTCTACCAAAAGAGGTGTAAGGTGCTTCTTCCCTCCGCTGGGCTGTAGGTCACCTTTGGTCAAGGTGTAGCACCTGCTTAGCCCCCGATCAGGGTCACATGAAGCCATGGGAGCAGGTGGTGGATGGTTGTAAGAGCAGTTGGTGCATATCACAAGTCCTGGTTATGCGATCACTGACGCCAGGCAGGCAATGTCTGAAGAGTATTGATAACGACTGGGGGTCACCCATCTTGTAAAGACACTGCCCAGAAAATGGCAATGGCAAACCACTTCTGTAGAAAAATCTGCCAAGAACAATCATGGTGGTGGGAAGACCATGATCACCCACGTCATACAACACAGCACGCAACGAATGAACATGAACGGACAACAAGTATGACGATACAGACAACAGAAATAATTTAAAGTGGTATCACGTTCAGCACATTATGGGCCAAAAGGCCTGCCCCTGTGCTTTACTGATCTATATTACTAATTTATTCTTTACTTTCATCTTGGCATTGACCATTGCAAGCTGGTGTCAATAAATTTCAAGGATAATTCAAAAAGATTAGAATTCTTCACAAAGTCTGCTGGAACCCAGTAAAATGTTGCCAGGCCTTTCTATGTCCTTGTTGATATGTGCCAGGGAAATATAATTTGACTGCATTTGAGTCTGCAATAAATATACAGATTTTATACGTATACACAGACACTCAAATAGCCTTAAGAGGAGGAGAGATACTCTGTCAGGCTGCCAGCTTACTGTCTATATCTCAATGCATGTCCCTGGCTGTCAGTAATGACTCAAGCTAAATTTTAGAAGACCTTTTCCTTAATACCTCCAAGAGGCCCATAACCTTGCCGTTGGGTTTGGAGGCTTGCGTGCCTCAATGACCTGGAGAGCTACGCTGGCTGGAGTCAGGGCTTTATGCTTTGGCTCTTGGTAGGGTCACCCATGCCAAAGAGGTCAAAGGGGAAAGGCCGGACTAAGAGTGATCCACTGAGCCTTCAAGTCTGGGGTTTCAGCTCAGGACTAACAACCCTGACTGGTAAAACAAAATTGTTAAGGAAACAGCAACAAAGAATCCTTCTGCATCTGAGTGCGACGGTGTTCCTGAGTCTCCACCTGGAACTTGCATGATGACTAGTGAAAACCAAGTGGCAGCTACTGACACGATGAAGGAAGTCCTGAACACCACCGGAGATGAAGGACCTTCATTGCTGCCCTAAATGCCAGAGGCATAATGGGCAGTAAGTAAATAAGTTTTCCTTAATAAAAGCTGGCAGGAGCCCGTCCAGCACCATGAAACTCATCGACTGAGCAATTAGATCAACTTCATAACAAAAGCAGCAAATCTCTTCATGAGTCCCGATGAAGGGTCTCCACCCAGAAATGTCGACTGTTTATTCATTTTCATAAATGCCACCTAACCTGCTGAGTTCCTCCAGCATCTTATGTGTGTTGCCCTGGATTTCCAGCGAAATCTCCTGTCTTTAAGATATTCTTGGCTGACATTTTCACGTGCTGCTGCTTGCATTGACATTAGCACCAAGTAAACTGTGCTCTGGCAGAGTGAAGCCTTTACAACAGAAAGCTGCATTTACATGGTGATTTTAACATGAAAAAATAACCTTTGACATGTCTCAACTCATAATGGAAAATATGTGCAATCTGTCAAAGCGGAAAATGTTGGGAAGTGCTGAACATAAGCAGTATGTGTCAAGGAGGAGAGGGAGATGGAAGAAAAAATGTTTAAGGAGGCTATTCCAGAATTCAGGCCCTAAACAACTAAAGGCCGAGGGCTAATAGTTCAAAGTTCAAAGTACAGTGAGGGGTGCGGACAGCCCAGAACATCTGTAGAAGTGAACTTTTCACTATTCGGGACATTTACAGATACTGGTGCATAAAAAGGGCCTGAAGGATCGTTGGGCACCAAGTCACTCCAACCCACAAACTGTTGCAGCTGCTACCATCCGGGAAACAGTACCGCAGCATTAAAGCCAGGAGCTACAGGCTACGGAACAGTTTCTTCCACCAGGCCATCAGATTGATTAATTCACACTGATACAATTGTATTTCTATGTTATATTGACTGTCCTATTGTACATAGAATTTATTACAAATTACTATAAATTGCACATTGCACATTCAGACAGAGACATAACGTAAAGATTTTTACTCTTCAGGTATGTGAAGGATGCAAGAAATAAAATCAATTCAATTCAATTCAAAGTGTGAATACCATTTGGGTGGTGGGGTGGAGATACATTTCCACCAAAGAAAGTGTAAGGCCCTCCTTCCCTCCACTAGCCTACTGGTCACCCTTGGGCGAAATGTAGCTCCTGCTTAGTGCACCCCCCTCTCCCTGACCAGAGTGATGTGAAGCCATGGGAGCAGGTGGTGGATGGTCGTACGAGCAGCTGGTGCACATCACAAGTCCTGGTTATGCGACCACTGACGCCAGGCAGACAATCTCTGAAGAGTATTGATAATGGCTGGTGTCACCTGTCTTGTAAAGACACTGCCCTGAAGAAGACAATGGCAAACCACTTCTGTTGAAAGTTTGACAAGAACAATCATGATCATGGAAAGACCATGATCACCCGCATCATACCACACGGCACATAATGACCGAACGATGTACAACCTTGAGGATCATTTCCTTACTGTCAGCCACAAAACAGAGAATCCCAAAGGAACCCAATAGAGATGCAGACACCCAAATGTGCAAAACAGAAAGAACAAGTTGTGCAAAAACAAACGAGTACGCAAATAACATTCAGAACTGAGGTTCTGAAATGGACAAGGAAGGAGGAAGGCTTCAGGCACTGGGGGAGAGGAGGGTGAAGATTAAATCAGGGCTGACTGATGATAACTGGATGAAGTGTGGAGCAAATACTGGACAAATAAAGGAAAATGATAAGTGGAACCAGATAAGAGGGCTGATGGGTAGAACATACACAAGCTACATTATGGAAATATATAGCATTCCTCTCCTGCCTGAATCCATAAACAATGGGCAAAAGCAAAGAGATACACATAAACTACATCAGAATGAGTCTAATTCAACCTCTGAACAAGGAGCAGAGATATAATTTCCACCACATAAACTGTTTATCTGACACAATTATAATGTCAGATGTTGCTTGCTACATGGTTGAAAGCAGAACAATGTAAGCACAGAGTAAAAGTTTGGAAAGGCATTCTGCATTTGTACATAATCCCGTAATAATAATCCCGTGTAGGCACATGGCCAAGTGGTTAAGGCGTTCGTCTAGTTATCTGAAGGTCGCTAGTTCGAGCCTTGGCTGAGGCTTGTGTGTGTGTCCTTGAGCAAGGCACTTAACCACACATTGCTCTGCGAAGACACTGGTGCCAGGCTGTATGGGTCCTAATACCCTTCCCTTGGACAACATTGGTGGCATGGAGAGGGGAGACTCGCAGCTTGGGCAACTGCTGGTCTTCCATAATAAAAAAAAACCTTGCCCAGGCTTGTGCCCTGGAATCTTTCCAAGGTGCAAGTCCATGGTCTATTGAGACTAACAATAGATAGTAGGCCTACACTACAATATGGCAGCATGTTCAAATGCAACGGCTTCTACAGGGTCTACCAAAAATGGTATTGTCTTTTTAAAACATATTTTTCACCGCTGGACATTAAGAACTTAAAGTACTGCAGGTCTACCCCAGCAGTGAGTTGCTCGTTGGCAGAGAGACTGAAGGAGGTGGATTTGGTGTGGGCAGTAATGCAGCCTGCATCAGAGAGGCATCAGTACATGAAGGTGGTGCACAGTCTAACAGAGAGTGATCACATTAGTCGATTTTCGTTTGATCGCAAGTCCCTGTTGGACAGTGGTGGTGTGGACTGCCGCAAGCCCACTTCATTGGTTTACTTGTGAATGGCAGGGTGAGCTGTGTGGCCTCGGTCGTAGCGAGGGCTAAGCATTAAGCTTCGGTGCCCCCTGCTCGCAGACAGCCGGGGAGTGTGTGTGTGGGGGGGGGAGGCGTCGGAGTTGGGCATTCCACCGAAGTGCCGGAGGTGGTGTCACACGGCGTCCATGCTGGAATCAGTGTTGCCCCCACCACAGTGTTCACTCAGTGGAGGATAAGCTGTATTGTGTTTGACTGTAGACTGCCACAACGTTCATGGACTCAGGGACTTGGACGACATTTCTGACTGTGTGACTGCATTTTTCTGTGCTACACGTGTCCTGTGCTGTGTATGACTGTGTTTTGCACTTTGGCCCTGGAGTAACGCCGTTTTGTTTGGCTCATTTCATAGGTATCTATGTTCTGTGTGGCACAGACAGTGTGAATAGGCTTAAAAATGCAAGACATTGTTTCTTTGCAAGTGATCCTTTACAGATCAAATCTGTTCTCACCTAGCTTCGATAAGATGGCACTTAAGGACCTTAGTCTGCCGATCTTGGAGAATCTCTAAACCCAGGTGTATCTCTCCTTGAATCTCCTCATCTGGGTTAATTCGAGTCAGATTTATCCAGTTGTCAATACCTAAAAGACAAATGGATTCATAAAAACCAAGCTGGGCAAAAGCGAAAGCACAAAACTTTGGAACTTTTAAAGTATTAGTCAAAAAAGCAGCAATTAACATTCCAGCAGAATGTGCCATAAGGCCGTTAGTTGTCCTTTCCTTCGCACGTTTGGATCCATTGAAACCTCAGGGTCAGAACTTGCTGCCTGTAAGAGGCTGCTTGTGTTCACAATTGTTTTAGCTTCCATGTTCGTGCTATCTTTAATGATAGTAACACTGCCTACAAACATTCAAAGCCTCATTTACTGTATTGTCAGAATGCTGTTTCTGGATTTCAGTTCGGCATTCAATACTATCGTCCCACAGCCTCGGTGAACAAACTCCCACTCCTCAGTCTAAGTACACTGTACAGCTGGGTGTTGCACTTCCTAACCTCAGTCAGGATGCACAACTGCTCCACTCTCCCCATCATCCTCACCACAAGTGCCCCCCACGGCTACGTGTTGAGCCCACTGCTGTACACTTTGCTGACACGGGATTGCGTGGCCAAACACCCAATGTAATCACATTGAAAAGTTCGCTGATGGTCACAGTGGTGGGGACTACAGGGAAGAGGTGGAAGAGCTCGAGGCCTGGTGCCAGGCAAGTAACCTCTTCCTCAATGGCAACAAGACAAAGGAGGTGGGTATCGACTTCAGGAGAACTTGCTCCACTCTCAGCCCACTTTACGTCAGTGGTGCAGCAGAGAAAACTGCAAGCAGCTTCAGACATCTCACACAACCTCTCATGGTCCCAGGGCACATCCTACACAATCAGAAAATCTCACCAATGCTTCTACTTTCTGAGGAAGCTGAAGAGTACTGGACTCCTCACACCCATACATGTCATTCTACCAATGCACAGTAGTCCATGTGCTAACAAGCTGCATCTCTTCACAGTAAAGAAACCGCACTGCGGCGGACAGGAAGTATCTGGAAAAGGAAGGCAAAACTGCCCAACACATCTCCGGCACCAGCAATGCACCATCAAGGGCAAATATACAGAAAGGTTCTGGAAAAGGGCCAGGAACCTCTTGAAGGACCCCACCCACCCAGTTTATGGACATCAGGGAGGAGGCTACGTAGCATCTACGCCAGGGCCACCAGACACAAAAACAGTTACTTCCCCCAAGCAGTAAGGTTGATCAACACCTCCACCCGCAGACCCACCACTACACACCCCCAACCACCACTACTTTATCATTTCCCGCCAGAAACACCTTATGTACACACACTTCTGTGCCTAGCAGTGGCCTACCAGTCCTCCAGGTTCAGGGCTTCAGCTCAGGGTTAGCAATGACCGACAAAGCAAAATTGTTATGGAAACAGCAACGAAGAATCTTTCAACATCTGAGTGCACGGGCATTCCCGAGTCTCCAGCTGGATCGAGCATGACTAACGGTAGCGAAAACCAACGGGAAGCTACTGACATGATGAAGGAAGCCCTGAACACCACCAGAGATGGAGGACCTTCATTGCTGCCCTAAACACCAGTGATGTAATGGGCTGTAACTAACACGAATGCTGCAGATGATCAAAGGAACTTCTGTTGTCCTGACTTTGGGTGTTATTTGAGGACATCTCCTTCATTCTGTGTGGTCCTTCAAGCTTGATGCTGCATTGTCGGATACAGAAGGTTTGCACCACATTAAAGAGGCATTTTTGATTGATTCATCCATGAATTGATTTTTCCTAATGATGGAATTCCCACTGTGATCACACTTAATTTAAATCAAATAGAGCAGCGATATTCCCAGCGTTCATCATGCTCAGTTCCCTGCCAACTCACCAAGATGATGATACATTTATTAATGCACTTCATACAACGTCAGAGATCAAACCTGAGATCATGCGTTGCAGAGATTTCATTCCTATTGCATCCTTACAACAAAGGGCTGGATTTTACACATGGCAGTAATTACTCAAATTTGGAAACATTTTTCATTCGTGACAGCAGCCACCTACAATAGTGAGATGCCTCATACAGAAGGTAAGCACTAATTGAACCAAATGGCAGGTTTCCACATTGCAAATTCTAGGCTTTTAAATGTATAAAGTTCCTACTTCCCTCTCACCCCTTGAGCAAGAAGAACCTTGTGAGGAACATCAATTAACAATGCAAATCTCTACAGAATCCTATGACAAAGAAGCTCCCAACCTGAGGGTCCACGGACCCCTTGCTTAATGGTACCAGTCCATGGCATAAAAAAAGTTTGGGAGCCCCCTGCTGCAGAGGGAGTACCACCTGGAGAAATCAGGTGTATTAGGTGACTCATGGACCAGTGAATTTGATCCAAGTATTGCCTCTGAATGCTGGTTTTCAAGAAGGTCACTGAGCCCTGGGCAGTAGTTTCAATTTATACTAAACCCCTATCATGCCCAAATTATGAAAAATTGAAATTGTCATTATGTACAGTAGCTTTACTCTTTTTAAACACTGTCTCGTTTTATCAGTATCATGTATGCTAGAAAATAAGGTGCAATCCCACATAAACAATGGCATTGCCAAGAGGGGTCAAAACTGAATCTGACAAACATTGACAACGTAGACCCCAAGGAGAAATTCTCTCTCTGGCTGTTAATTCTTAAAGCTTCTGATTAATAACAGACACATACATTGGGAAGTTCATTATATGCATTTCATCTGCCCTACATTATAACACCACCCCACCCCACCCCCACCCCCCCCCCCCCCCAGCACAGAAGAGAGAACAGAAATTTGTTTTTTTTCTCTCTCTCTTCTAGGGAAAACTCAAAACAAAACATTCAGCACTTGATTTCTTGACATATTTCTTTGAGATTGTGGTCCAACCATTGACTTTGATTGGTGTGGCCTACACATAAGAAGTGACACAACGCTAGATTGAACTGAACATGTCTGGACTCTTTCCATTTTGTGTTTTACGTTCATTGGGGGTGGCGGGCTAGCAGCTTATTGGATTTTTTTTGCGCGTTGGGGGGTGGGGTTTGCCATTTTTCTTTGAGCGGCTTCCATGGTTTCCTTTGTTTCATGGCTGACTGTGGGCAGACGAACCTCAGGGTTGTATACTGCATATATACTTTGATAATAAATGTACTTTGAACTTTGAAGAAGAGAACAATTGATAAAGAATAAAGAAGATGCTAGATTTTGGAAACCTTAGCTCTGGCTTCTGCCTGCTGGCTGCAGCTTCTCACCTTCGCATTACACCATCACCACTGTTAATTAAAGCCGCTATATTAGCTTTGGGGTAGCAGGATGGAGATACATCTCTATCAAAGGAGGTGTGAGGCGCTCCTTTCCTCAGCTAGCCTGCAGGTCACCCTTGGGCATGGTGTAACACCTGCTTAGCCCCGATCAGGGTCATGTGAATCCATGGGAACAGGTGGTGGATGGTCGTATGAGCAGCTGGTGCATATCACAAGTCCTGGTTATGTGACCACTAACACCAGGCAGACAATCTCTGAAGAGTATTGATAATGGCTGGGGACACCCACCCTGTGAAGATACTGACCAGAAGAAGTCAATGACAAACCACTTCTGCAGAAATATTTGCCAAGGACAATCATGGTCATAGAAAGACCATGATCGCCCACGTCATATGACACAGCAGATAACAAACGAACATCAGTTTCAAACTTCAAAGACAAAGTGATGTGAGTGTAACTAACATGTATTTGTTCTAAAACTTATCTGAAATCCCTCTGATGATTTATTACACCTGCTCAAAATTAAAGGGATAAAGGTCATGATTGTATAGATTATCTGAATACACTACTTACAGTTTAAAATATTGTAATGAGGCAATAAAGATAGCATTACTGGCCTCAGCAGCTTGACTGCATGTGCTTTGTGGCCAAGTTGGCGGAAGATGTGAAGGTAGATGGCAGGGCAGGTAGTGTTGAGGGAGCAGAGAGTCTGCAGGAGGACTTGGACAGATTAGGAGAAAGGGAAAAGAATTGGTAGATGCGATACAGTGTAGGTAAGTGTATGGTCCTGCACTTCGGTAGAAGGAAAAATAATGCAGACTAATGATTAATCCGCAGATTGAGTTGTCTGCTGATTGAGTTGGTAGTAAGGAAGACAAATGCATTAGTGTTCATTTCAAGAGGACTAGAATATAAAAGCAAGGATGTAATGTTTAGGCTTTATAAGGTATTTGTCAGACTGCATTGTGAGCAGTTTTGGACCCCTTATCTAAGAAAGGATATGCCAGCATTGGAAACAATCCAGAGGTTCACGAGAATGATCCCAGGGATGGAAAGAGTTAATGTATCAAGGTTGTTTGGTTGCCCTGGGTCTCAATGAAGCTCAGGAGAATGAAGGGGATCTCACTGGAACCTACCAAATATTGAAAGACTGAGACAGAGTGGATGTGGAGAGGATGTTTCCTATAGTGGTTGAGTCTAGGACCAGAGGGCACAGACTCAGAATACAAAGACATCCCTTTAGAACAGAGATGAGGAGGAATTTCTTTAGCCAGAGTATGGTAAATCTATAAAATTTATTGCCACACTCAGCTGTGGAGGCCAAGTTATCGTGTGTATTTAAAGTGGAGGTTGATAGCTTCTTGATTTTTGATTGGTAAGGGTATCAAAGGTTATAGGGGAGAAAACAGGATAATGGGTTTGAGACGAATAATGATCCAGCTGTGATGGAATGGCAGAGCAGAGTCAATGGGTCAAAAGGCCTAATTCTGTTTATAGTCTTATAGTTCTATCAGAATCAGGTTTATTATCACCGGCATGTGACGTCAAATATGTTAACTTAGCAGCAGCAGTTCAATGCAATACATAATCTAGCAGAGAAAAAAAATAAAATAAAACATAATAATAAATAACAAGTAAATCAGTTACGTATATTGAATAGATTTTTTAAAATGTGCAAAAACAGAAATACTGTATATATTTTAAAAAAGTGAGGTAGTGTCTAAAGCTTCAATGTCCATTCAGGAATCGGATGGCGGAGGGGAAGAAGCTATTCCTGAATCACTGAGTGTGTGCCTTCAGGCTTCTGTATCTCCTACCTGATGTTTACAGTGAGAAAAGGACATGCCCTGGGTGCTGGAGGTCCTTAGTAATGGAGGCTGCCTTTCTGAGACACCACTCCCTAAATATGTGTAGGAACAGAGTGCAATTCAAATAAACAAGCTAAAATTCAATGCATGGCGTTAACTTGCATATCAATACGCTAACTTTAACTACTGCATAAAAATGAGCCGATTCAACCTCCAGTTGCAAACTTAACACATTGTGGTCAGCAAAGGTGAAATATATTTATCAACCTCTAATTGTCTATTAAACTGCAATCCCTGTTAGAAGAAATTATTTGAATGGAGCACCAAGTTTATCCAGACATGTTTTATGCAGTGTAACCTCCCATCAGCCAAATGACTAATTCAGCCATTCACCCCGACTCAGGCTTCCAGACCCAGCCCATCCACATTGACCTGGGTTGGATGTGGAAAGCTGATCTCATTACCTCTCCACACTCAGTTCATCTAAAACATACATCGTTTAATTTAAATATTTAATGGTATAAATATTTTTTTTGAAAAAAGTATTAATAATATTTACTCTTTAGTTAATTAAGACAATTTTAAAATCTTACAAATCAGAAAAAAAATTAAAATGAGGCACTTAGCCCCACTACCTCCTGGCCAAAAATCTCATTGAAATAATGTGAATTCCAGCATTCGGCTGACACGACCGAGTAAGCAATCAGAGGGTCTCTAGTGTGACTGAATAACTCACACAAGATGTCTGCAAATCTAAAAAATTCCAAGTGTTTATTGCACGGAGTGCCGTTAATTCCCTTCAGAAGAATTGAACTCAGTCACCAGAACTTAGTCCACTGTTTCCAGCTAAGACTCCAAATTCAAAGATTCAAAGGACATTATCAAAGTACACATGCAGTATACAACCCTGAGATTTGACTTACCCACAGACAGCCAAGAAAATAAGAAAACCGTGGAACCCATACAAAGAAAAACATCAAACCACCCCACCCCATGCTCAAAATAAACATATTGTAGCGATGTGCTACACACAGTGCTGAAATAACGACATGCAGTTATTCAATAAGTCGTTCCGAGACTCGTTTATTCAAACTTTGTGGCGCTGGCATTTAATCCCTAGCACCCGTCCTCTCCGGGCGGAAATGACGTCGGGGTGCATTACCAAAGTCTCTCCCCGCGCGCTGGCTATTTGTCAGCCGGTTCGCCTGCACAGAAAGTGGGTCGCCACAGAACCCCCCTTCCCCCAGAACCGGCGATACACCCCCCAATGTCCACAGTCTGGATCAGCCTCTGTTTGGGAGGTCTGTCTCTGCACCGTGGTGCCTGAACCTCGACTGGCTGCGCCAAGTCCACAAGGACTGGTTTGAGTCGGTCCACCGTGAAAACCTCCTCTTTCCCCCCAATGTCCAGAACGTACGTGGACCTGTTGTTGTTGATCACCTTGAACGGCCCCTCATAGGGCCGCTGTAGTGGTGCCCGGTGTCCGCCCCCTCGTACAAACACAAACTTACAGTTCTGCAGGTCTTTGGGTACATGAGTCGGGGTCCGTCCGTGCTGTGAAGTTGGTACGGGGGCCAGGTTGCCGAGCCTTTCGCGAAGCCTGTCCAGGACAGCTGCGGGTTCTTCCTCTTGCCCCCTTGGGGCTGGTATGAACTCTCCTGGGACGGCCAGGGGCACGCCGTACACCAACTCAGCCGATGAGGCATGCAAATCCTCTTTGGGCGCTGTGTGAATTCCAAGCAGGACCCAGGGAAGCTCGTCCACCCAGTTAGGTCCTCTCAGGCGGGCCATGAGAGCCGACTTCAAGTGACGGTGGAAGCGTTCCACTAGACCGTTCGACTGTGGGTGGTAGGCAGTAGTGTGGTATAGCTGCGTTCCCAACAGGCTGGAGGTGAACTAGGCGCCTCTGTCGGAGGTAATGTGGGCCGGTACCCCGAAGCGTGCTACCCAGGTTGCAATCAGTGCTCAGGCACAGGAATCGGCAGATGTGTCGGTGAGCGGGACCGCCTCTGGCCACCTCGTGAACCGGTCTACCATAGTTAGGAGGTACCACGCTCCTCGGGACACTGGTAGGGGGCCCACGATATCCACATGAATGTGGTCGAACCTCCGGTGGGTGGGTTCGAACTGCTGCAGCGGGGCTTTAGTGTGCTGTTGCACCATGGCTGTTTGGCACTGCGTGCACGTTCTGGCCCATTCACTGACCTGCTTGTGAAGTCCGTGCCATGCGAACTTGCTGGAGACCAGCCGGATGATTGTCCTGATAGATGGGTGTGCCAAACCGTGTATGGAGTCGAAAACTCGCCGCCTCCAGGCTGCCGGGACAATGGGGCGAGGTTGGCCGGTAGCCACGTCGCACAGGAGGGTCCTTTCACCTGGGCCTATGAGAAAGTCCTGCAGCTGCAAACCCGAGACTGCGGTCCTGTAGCTGGGCATCTCATCGTCTGCCTGCTGCGCCTCCGCCAGTGCTGCATAGTCCACCCCCAGGGACAGGGCCTGGACAGCTGGTCTGGAGAGTGCGTCCGCCACGACGTTGTCCTTTCCCGAGACATGCTGGATATCCGTCGTGTACTCGGAGATGTAGGACAGATGTCGCTGCTGGTGAGCCGACCAGGGATCGGACACCTTCGTGAACGTGAAGGTCAACGGTTTGTGGTCCGTAAATGGCCTGCCTTCCAAGAAGTACCTGAAATGCCGGATTGCCAGATACAGTGCCAACAGCTCCCAGTCGAAAGCACTGTACTTGAGTTCGTGTGGTCGTAGGTGCTTGCTGAAGAACGCTAGGGGTTGCCAGTGCCCCTCGATGAGCTGCTCCAGTACCCCACTGACTGCTGTGTCAGATGCGTCCACCGTGAGGGCGGTCGGAAAATCCGTTCTGGGATGCACCAGCATCGCGGCATCTGCCAAGGCTTCCTTGGCTTTAACGAAAGTGGCCGCGGCCTCCTCGCCCCAAGTAATGTCCTTGCCTTTACCCGACATCAGGGTGTACAAAGGGCGCATGATACGGGCTGCTGAGGGGAGGAAACGGTGGTAGAAGTTCATCATACCAACGAACTCCTGCAGGCCTTTGTCCGTGTTGGGCCAGGCAAAGTGGCGGATCGCGTCTACCTTGGCGGGCAGAGGTGTTGCCCCGTCTTTGGTAATCCTGTGGCCCAGGAAGTCGATGGTATCGAGACCGAACTGGCATTTGGCCGGGTTGATCGTGAGGCCGAAATCACTCAGGCGGGAGTAGAGCTGGCAGAGGTGGGACACATGCTCCTGACGACAACTGCTGGCTATAAGGATGTCGTCCAAATAGATGAACGCAAAGTCCAGGTCGCATCCCACCGCATCCAGTAGCCGCTGGAACATCTGTGCGGCATTCTTCAGGCCGAACAGCATTCGGAGGAACTCGAACAGGCCGAACAGGGTGATGAGTGCTGTTTTGGGGATGTCTTCGGGGTGCACCGGGATTTGATGATATCCCCGGATGAGGTCTACTTTGGAAAGATTCTTGCCCCGTGCAGGTTTGCTGCAATGTCCTGTATGTGTGGAATGGGGTAGCGGTCTGGAGTTGTAGCCTCGTTCAGTCTGCGGTAGTCGCCACATGGTCTCCAACCCCCGGCTGCTTTGGGCACCATGTGCAGGGGGGAGGCCCATGGGCTGTCGGACCTCCGTACGATCCCCAATTCCTCCATCCTCTTGAACTCCTCCTTTGCCAGGCGGAGCTTTTCCGGGGGGGAGCCTTCGTACACGGGTGTGGAGGGGTGGTCCCTGGGTCAGGATGTGGTGCTGTACGCCATGTCTGGGCATGGCTGCCGTGAACTGCGGTGCCAGAATCGATGGGAAGTCCGCCAGGATTCTGGTGAACGCGTTGTCCGACAGCGTGATGGAGTCCAGGTGTGGGGCCGGCAACTTGGCTTCACCCAGGGAGAACGTCTGGAAAGTCTCGGCATGTACCAGTCTTTTCCCTTGCAAGTCGATCAGCAGGCTGTGAGCTCACAAGAAGTCCACCCCCAGGAGTGGTTGGGCCACTGCAGCCAGTGTGAAGTCCCACGTGTACCAGCTGGCGCTGAACTGCAGTTGCACTGTGCGGGTACCGTAGGTCCGTATCATGCTGCCGTTTGCAGCCCTCAGGGTGGGTCCTGGCTTCCTGTTGCGGGTGTCGTGCCCCGTCGGGGGGAAGACACTGATTTCTGCTCCGGTGTCGACCAAGAAGCGGCGTCCCGACTGTTTGTCCCAGACGTACAAGAGGCTGTCCTGGTGGCCAGCCGCCATAGTCATTAGCAGCAGCTGGCCCTGGTCCTTGCAGGGTGGGCAACAACGGCGGGCTTTTGTGCCCCACCGCTGGTGGTAGAAACACCACTGTTCACTGGCCTCCTCACTCCTGCCTCTGTGTTGTGTGCGCCCCCCTGCCGGGCCTGGTCTGGTCCGCTGTTGGGCACGTGGCCTGGTAATCTGACTGACGGGCTGCACACTCTCCCTCTTGGCTTTCCACAGCACGTCTGCCTGGGCCGCCACCTTCCGGCGGTCGCTGAAATCTGCGTCGGCCAGCAGCAGATGTATGTCCTCGGGCAGTCACTCTAGGAACGCTTGCTTGATCATGAGGCAGGGCTTGTGTCCGTCAGCCAGGGACAGCATTTCGTTCATCAATGCTGGCACAGTCTGTCTCCCAAACCGTCCAGGTGAAGCAGGCAGGCACCCCGCTCACGCCGTGAGAGGCCAAAGGTCCCAATGAGCAGCGCTTTGAATGCTTCATATTTGCCTTCTTCCGGGGGCGACTGTATGAAATCCGCAACCTGGGCGGCCGTCTCCTGGTCAAGGGCGCTCACCACGTGGTAGTAACGCGTGGAATCAGAAGATATCTGCTGAATCTGGAACTGGGCTTCTGCTTGGCTAAACCACACGTGTGGTCGTAGCATCCAGAAAGTCGGCAGTTGTAGCGAAACTGCGTGAACAGATGAAGAGTCAGTTATCTTTGGTCCAAATCCCGTTTGGACCGTCGGGGTCACCAATGTAGCAATGTGCTACACACAGCGCTGAAATAACGACTTGCAGTCAGTAAGTCATTTCGAGACTAGCAGCGCTGGCATTTAATCCCTAGCGCCCGCCCTCTCCGGGCGGAAATGACGTCAGGGGTACATTACTAAAGTCTCTCCCTGCGCGCTGGCTATTTGTGAGCCGGTTCGCCTGCGCAGAAAGTGGGTCGCCACAATATCACGCAAACGGCAACAAAAAAACAAGCGAATAACGCAGAATATAAGACACAAAATCGAAAGAGTCCAGGCATACAGTATTCAGTTCAGCTTTATGTTGTTTCACTTGTCAGTAGCTCTATACCAATCAATTTGCAGACATCTTGCGTAAGTTATTCAGTGCCAAAAGACGGATAACACTGCATCCCTCATTGAGCAATCTGACAACATCACACAGAATCACGTTTAATATCACTGGCATATGTTGTGAAATTTGTTAACTTTGTGGCAGCAGTACAATGCAATACATGATGAACATAGAATAAATAAATAAATCACAGTAAATACATATGTGTATATTCAAAAGTTAAATTAAAAATAATAGTACAAAAACAGAATTTTTTTTAAAGTAAGTTAGTATTCATGGGTTCAATGTCCATTTGCAAATCAGATGGCAGAGGGGAAGAAGCTGTTCCTGAATCACTGAGAGTGTGCCTTCAGGCTCCTGTACCTCCTTCCTGATGGTAGTAATGAGAAGAGGGCATGTCCTGGGTGGTGGGGGTCCTTAATGATGGACACCGCCTTCCTGAGACACCGCTCCTTGAAGATGTCCTTGATA
Source organism: Hemitrygon akajei (assembly GCF_048418815.1). Lineage (NCBI taxonomy): Eukaryota > Metazoa > Chordata > Chondrichthyes > Myliobatiformes > Dasyatidae > Hemitrygon > Hemitrygon akajei. Next base: position 23,797,597 of record NC_133137.1, on the reverse strand, counting down.
CTATGGCGGCTACTGCCCACGATGAAGCTGACTAACTTTACCAAGATCACATATTAATTAGGTCTGTCCTCATACCAGAGTTCTAACTATTTCAATGAGATTCTCGTCCAGGAGCGAGACGGACTAAGTATCTCACTTACATCTTTTTTTCTGATTTGCAAGATTTTAAATTTGTTTTTAATTAATTAAGGTTTATGTTTTATTAATACTTTTTTCCCAGAAAAAAATATTTACACCATTAACTGTTTGAATTAAATTATGTAAATTTTTACATTAACTGAGTGGGAAGAGCTGATGAGATCGGCTTTCTACGTCCAACCCAGACTTACCAACTCGGTCACAGGTATCAGCCACTGATGCTGGCAGCAATTAATGGCTGACTGCTTTCATGAATTAAGCTCCGACTCCAGTCACTTCTCAGGCGAAGAAGAGAAATAGTGCCGTGTAAAGAGAGCTGATGGAGGAGGCTGTGACCTTTTTGCGAGAATTAACCAAAATATAATGATCAAGAAGTATGCGCATTTGCAAATTGTTGCCTAAAAAGATTGCTGCTGTTGTTGAGTCGTCGTCAGACTATCATCCCAAAATATCAGTTAACTCTCATCCAGTGGAGAGAAAGTGGGTGGAAACACAAAATATTTAGCCAAACAGGAAGCAACAAAAATAGCTTTCTGTTTTATATACAACTACTCATCCTAAAATGGTTCCTTCATCTCTGAAATTACATCAATAAAACTGCTCTCATGAGGAAACTCCAAAGTGTTTTGGTACCTTCTGAGGTAATTACTGGTGCAACATGGGAAAACACAGCAGCCGATTTCCACAAATAGCAGCAAGATTATAACCAAGTAATCCGTTCCAGCCACGTTGATTGAGAGATAAATGATGACCTGGTCATCTCCTTGTTCTCCACTGAAGAGCATCATGGGATTTTTAACATCTATCTGAGAAGTCAGGCAGAAACTACACAGCGTGTCACAGATTGTCTAAAATATTGCCATTTGCTATTAATTGAGTATAATTAGCACATACCCAACTGATAGACTAGCAGCTGAAACCCTGGAGCCAGCCTGATTTAAACTATTTTAGGCAATATTCCTGGTGTCTGTACCTGGGAATTCATTCAATTGTTTTTGGTAACGACACTTCCAATGGGTATAAACAGCAGTAGTTGTTTATGAAGAGAACAAAAATATTTTGTTGCTATCATGGATGAAAGGAGATGGAGGGAACTAAAACAGGTGCAATAAATGCAACATACTCTGGCCTCTGTACACTGCAATTGGACTGCTGAACTATTACTGGATCAAGTATGTTAAAGAGGGTCCGGCTGGTGGCATACTGGCTTCAGCACTGGACTTCGTGGCAGATGGTCCTGAGTTCAAACCCGGCCACGTCCCAACCTAGGCAGCAGCAGTGTCTGCGTGGAAGAAAGGCCTGGCAATCTGCTTCCATGTCTTGCCATGAAAACCCTACGGACTGATCAAGTCTGATCAAGTCAAGTTATCTATGATAGAGGGTGCAATTGGCTGCTTCAGACGGCTCGGCCAGGGTGATCAAGTCAAACACTTTGCAACATGAGAGAGTAATATTTTAAATACAAATCATTGCTCAAATAGAGAAGGTACACCCAGCATTGTTTGGCGCATAAAACACAACCTCTCATACTGTATACAGTACTATATTTGACCCTGAATATACAGCCATGCAAGTGTTCATCCTCTCACTTCCTCCCGTGGTGGAGTCTGTGGAAAATCTCATTCCGTCTGGTAACTGCTGACATGCTGAAAATTGGTGCTCTGTGAGGAAGGACCACTGTGTAGCATTCTTCTCCTACTGGTGGGGGAGGGGGCTGGAATCAGCAGAGGGAGGAAGCCCCTCAAATTTTTGTAGTAGTTAATATAAAGCTGCAGAGTGCCACTTTGAGGGGAAGCAGTGCTAGGAGAGTATGGAAGGTGTTGACCCTATACGGAATGAATGGAAAGGCATGGAACAGTTTATTCTTGTAAATATTTTTATTATGAATAAAGCTTATTTTATTAATAAAGAACTTGTGCCTCAAGTGAAGTTCATGGCGAGACAAGGTTGCACAATCCAACCACCTCACAATTTGAATTTGTCACTTCCTAGTCTGCTCGCAGTAAAAGGCATCGAGCAAGAGGCTTGGGGAAACGCAGAACACAGCATCTTTGAGTCAGCAACCATGAACTTCTGCACTAGGGTGCCACGGGCAAGAAGCATTAGCCCGTGTCGGGGATTATGGTGGCCTTCAGCAGTTTTCTTTCCATTTCTTTTGCCCCATTTCAGGGTGATGCAGAATTGGAAAGGTCGGGTGCATGACTCGAGGCAGTGGGGTCCAGGCCCCAGGGCCTACCGAACCAACAGAACCCAATGTTTGGGTGACGATTTAAGCACTGGGCCAGAATGAGAAGGTCACGGTGTCGGGGCCCGGAGTGACGGACGGGCCTGTTTAGCTCGCTGCTCCGCGATGTTTACTCGGCTCTGCGCTGAACTGAGGCTGTGCTTCGCGCCTGCGGACGGTCTCTCTTTCATGGACCTCGGTTCCGAGTGCTATTTGCTTGCTTCTAATGTTTGCACAGTTTGTCTTGTTTTTCTCTGCACGTTGGGTGTTTAGTAGTCTTCATTTTTTAAAGAGTTCTTTTGGGTTTCCTTGTTTTGTGACTGCCTGTTAGGAAACGGATCTCAAGGTTGTATAATGCGTACACACGCATGATAATAAATGTACTTTCAACTTTGACACCAGAGCGTATACTGAGGTCCTCAACGACAGCATTGCTCACCGCCTTCTCTAGGTCTGTCCAAAATCACTAAAACAAAGCAAAACCACACCTAATCCACCCCTCCATTAACCCCTCACGCACAGCCGAGGATCAGCACATCTCCACAGTCTCGGCTAGAGCTCACAGCCATCCTTAGTTCTGATACCAGGGGCTGAGATCTCAGCATCACTTGTTACTGTGGGAATTGCACACTGTAATCCATAACAAGGAAGAATCCAAATAACATGCATCTGAACTTTTTTTTTGATGGGGATGAAGCTGTTTGCAACAACAGCACCAAGATCCAAGAGGCAGCACTTTTCCTCTAGGTGCTCTCCAGGCTCCCTTGAGACCGCTGCTGTCAAATGCTCGGGGTAGAAATTCTTCCCCGACATGAATGCAACACCCGTACTCCAGCAGCACAAGCAAGCACTTCTGAAAGTCGGTTCCACGGAAGTCAAACTAAATCCAGAATATTAAACATATTGAATGCAATTTCCTGTAACCTTGATAAAGAGAAACTACCAGCTCTAGAAAAAGAACACATGGACCTTAACAAAGTACTTGCTGTATCTCCAATTTTGTCTTTCACACACTGGTTGAATGCCCAGGTTGGTGCAGTCTTTCACTGATTTACTTACGGATTTATAGAGTATGCCCACAATAAAAGAAACTCTGGGTTGTATATGGTGATGGGTACGTTCTTTGATAATAAGCTTACTTTGAACTTCGATCACTGCAGAACATTGGTACCTTCTCACATTGATTTCCCATTGCCTTACCCCGGGACTTCAAAACTAAACAAACCACTCACACAATTCAACTCAATATTACCCTGCAATTCAACTCAATATTACCCTGCAATTCAACTCAATATTACCCTGCTATCTTCCTGTAATCTCTCGCTCTCTCTCCCTCTCTGGAAATGTTTCCATTGCACTGGCTTCTCCCACTACATTCGCCTTAGCAGTATTTTTATTAATCTCTGTAAATCTCTCATTCTTCTGGATCTGCAACTGGGTTTGCTGGTAGAACCTTGTCACCATCAATCAAGTCAGACAAGTGAAGCATTTCCTCTGAGGTCCTCTTAAAAATGGTTCTTACTTTTGGTGCAAAATCAATGTAGCAGGACAGTAAATCTTACTTCCAATACTGACAGATAAAATTATTGCACTTGTTAAAATATAGCACGAGAAAATATTCCTCCCAAGTAAATCATGATTCGGGAAACCATGAGTTTAAAGTAGATTATGAATAGAAGAAATGGACACTTCACTCTCAAATCATATATTATTCTTTAATAATGTTTTGATTCTAAAACTATGTTGGAAGTTGTCAATGTCCTTCTATCATTTAGAACTTCTCACATTTCACAAATACAGTCAACTTCATGTGGTCAGATGGCCTGATTAAATGAGTGTGAAATCTGGAAAGAATCCCCATGTCTAAGGTAGCACAGAGGTTAGCACAACGCTTTACAGTACCAGTGACCCAGGTTCAATTCCTGCCACAACCTGCAAGTTTGTTCGTTCTCCCTGTGATCGGGTGGGTTTCTTCTGGGTGCTCCAGTTTCCTTCCACTGTCCAATGACCTACCAGTTGGTAGGTTAATTGGTCATCGTAAATTGACGGGTGAGTAGTCTAGGATTAAATGGGGGAATTGCTGGGCGGCGTGGCTGAAAAGGCCAGAAGGGCCTATTCCGCTCTGTATCTGAATGAATAAGTAAACACTTCTAGCGTTAAGCACAAGCTCTGTTTGATTCCATTGCATTTATACCTGTCTCTCTCAAGCCTTCAGGCAAACCCCAAGAGGAAGGGAAAGGTACACAATCTCAAATAAAGCCTGCTTTGAAATATCACCTTAATCACGCGTTCGTCCAAAAGAGGAGGAACAATAAGAGCCACAAACAACAAAAAAAATCAAAAGGAAAGATCTAAGAGCAGTAAATTCTCTCCTTTGTGTTTGTTCGTCTTTAGCTGTTAAATTAATTGCCAGAAGTGCAAGCTGGGGCTCCCACGCATTCCGTCTGCACTGCTGGAGTGACAATCTTTTTGTAATTAAGCTTTAAAAAACATTTCTCCCACTTGCTAATGGGAATTGGCAATATAATCATAGACAAATTATGAGATTCATATAAGGAGGAGAAAAGAAACCCACAGGCTTTAATTAGTCTAAATTAAAAAGAAGTACAAATTGTTTGTATTGATTTTTCTAAACAAATCTAGAGGATTACAAAATCTGTGATATGAATTTCTAATATATGCTAGATAGCTGGTATTTAATCTTTGCTCTCGGATTCCCTTGTCTGGAAATTTATTCCCAGTCAGTGTCACACTGCTTTGAACTTCTGGAGAATGTTCTTCAGAGACAGAGGTCAATATGCTGAAGTCACATACTGAAGGATTTAGACCCACTAAACAAGGATGAATTTCTTAGCAACACACACAAAGTGCTGTAGGAAATCAGCAGGTCAAGCAGCGTCTAAGTCTGGGGTTCTTAACCATTTTTATTCCATGAACCCCTTAGGCAGTCCAAAATTGTGATACATATAGCAACATATGTGCTTCTTTATTAATGCATTAAATAAGTGTATATGTTTAAACTATAGGCAAGTTAAAATTACATTTTATTTTTTAAAGATATCAGTGTGATGGCTGTTGATTAGCTTGAATAAGAACTAAACCGTGGGCTGGTCTTTGACAAAACAACATGCATGTCGTGTTGGACATCCAATCACATAGCTGGCTAGCTAAGAAGACAGAAAGACTGCGATCACGTCTAGTAACTACCGTAACTTCAAAGTAGTTGATGAACGATATTTTGCGATATCTGTAACAACTGTAATGTGATATGAATGTATCTGTGATTTCTATTGGTGGCAAAGTCACAGGCACTGCTAATACTGTGGTTTGTTCCCTACATTCGTAATCGAAGGAAATGATAAATTTCAGTTAGAGGCCAGTGCAAATAAAGGTGTAAGTTTTTTCCCATCCAAGTTCACAGATCTCCTGGAATCCATCCCAGGTTAAGAACCCCTGATCTAAGGAGAGGAATAGACAGTCGTCGTTTCAGGCCAAGACCCTTCATCAGGATGTTGCACCTTGTGTGTGTTTTACTCTGGATTTCCAGCATCTGCAGAACCTCTTGTTAGCAATCGAGTATTCCCACCCATTTTCTTACAGCTTGGTTTGCTGATCACTCTCTTTACTCGGCAGTAAAAGAGCTGCTTTTGAACCCGCCTACTCTAATTCCAACTCCCCGGTTACTCACCTCGTAAATGAGCAGCAAGGTACTCCTTATCGAGAGAAACCTTCCCAATGACATCGTCATGCCTGCAAATTTGAAATGGAAAAACATTTCAGAGCAAGTCCAATTCTGTGAAGGTGTACCCCATTTCAGTATGGGGCTGGGTTCCCTCTATAACAATACAGGTAGAACATCGGTCCTGTACTCCAACCACTGAATGATTTAAATTCTACATGTTTGATATAAATAGGCATTCCTATTAGACATAAATATTAATAATAGATAGGAATATGACTATTAGATATAAACATTAGATGAAAATTACATTTCTCTCTCTCTCTCTGTAGGAGTGAAATAATTCAAAACATTTCAGAATCAGAATCAGGTTTAATATTACCGGCATATGTCATGAAATTTGTTGTCTTTGCAGCAACTTACTTACTGTCTGTTACGTTGCTGGCAATGAAGGTCCTCCATCTCTGTCTGTCTGGAAGGATTCTTCACCGCTGTTTCAGTAACAATTGTTTTTAAACCAATCATGGTTGTTAGCCCCGAGCTGAACCCCCGAACCTGGAGAACAGCGGACCACTCTTAGCCTGACCTCTACCCTTTGACCTATTTGGCAGGGGTGACCCTATCAAGAGACAAAGAATAAAGCCCTGCCTCCAGCCAACGTAGCTCTCTGGGTCATTGAGGCACACAAGCCTCCAAAGCCTACGACAAGGTTGTGGTCCTCTTGGAGGCTTTGCAGCAACAGTACAAAGCAATACGTAATAATAGGAAAAATGTGAATTACAGTAAGATATATAATAATTAAGTTAAACAAGTTGTGCAAAAACTGGGAAAAAAAGTAGTGAGGTCATGTTTGGCCCTATTACCTCAACAAATTGTCCACAGTTCATTTTGTGAACTTAATTCCAAAAGAGATGTTTATTATCATCAGTCCAGAACTTTAATTTTTTTTATGGAGAATTAATCATTTCCGGAATGGATATCCCCAAATGAAAATGATTAATTTCAAAACATTTGCTGAGTGCACTGCGCACTCACTCTCTGATGTTAAATGACACTCCTTCTACATAATGCAGGCATGAATTATCACCTGCAATCATGTGCAAAATGCATCAATTGCTCTGAGTGATGTGCAAATTTAAGCTTTGTAACCCCAGGAATAACTGATACAACAGTTTATACTGTGTGACGTGAGCAAATTCACCGGAAAGACACTGAAGTTAGAGGGTATAAAAGTGTTTATTCAACAAAAACGAGCAATAGGCATCATCTTGAGATGCTCCTGGAGGAGGAGGCCCTCCTGAACCAATACTACATGACATTTTATGTTAAAGATCAAAGGTAACAGAAGGACAATTCTATAGTTACAAAATTTCTACAATGCTTCATTTGAATTACATATAGTTTTCAAACACCTAATTCTTTGCACCTACATTCCAGACACACAAAATGAATGTTAATCAGCATTGTCTGATTTGCAATCAACTCCAGTCTACAGCTCCAGAAATACTATTGTTCAGGGCAGTATTTTATATTCAGTCTACAATCCACGTTCAGGTCCGAAAACTGGCTCCTGTTAAAATTAGCATTTGGTATATACCATAACTCCTGAATACACCCCAACATATATGTATGTTGTCTTGTCTTAACCTATTGTATTGTCTTAACCAAAACTTGACAACCATCTAGTGTATCAGTATAACATGGGAAAACAATACTTGTCTCTGATATTGCTTGGTATGCAGGAAACTTAAGCTTTGAGCACAATAGCCAAAGTTGAAGAACTGCAGGTTATTTGAATCTCTATGAAGTTACAAACAATGTACCGGATTGTCAGTAACTTCTGTCCTAATTTTAAACTGGTAGCTCGGTTTACTGTAGGTGGGCTTTGATGTCAGTTCAAAGCCACCCTGCTGAAAAAGGGAAAAAAAGAGGTCATAGAGATAAACTATCTCCTGGGACTTGAGTAATGAGGGAGGGGCAATTCCTACCCATTACAAACACACAATTAGGTTACTCAGTCCCTGCAGCCATTCAGCCAGATTGTAAGCGATCAGGTTGTAACATTCCCACCTAAACCTTGTAACCTTTCATTCCCATCTTTACCAAGAGATGATCTGACTCTGCCTAAAAGATGTAGGACTCTGTATCCCCTGCCCTTTGAGGAAGAATTCCAAAGACTTGTAACCCTCCAAAATTTAAAAAAGTACCTCTGACTCTTTTTACTTAGTTCTAACCTCACATAAGGGGAAAACTCCTCTAGTTCTTGCAACACACACAAAATGCTGGTGGAACACAGCAGGCCAGGCAGCATCTTGTATGTGTTGCTTGAATTTCCAGCATCCGCAGATTTCCTCGTTGTGTCCTCTAGTTCTTGCCCTCAGGAGCTTACTGATTGAGATACAGCGCAGAATAGGGCTTTCCTGTCCTTTGAACCACACTCCCCAGCAACCCCGATTTCATCCTAGCCTAGTCACAGGACAAGTTACAATGACCAATTAATCTACCATCTAGCATGTCTTTGGGTTGTGGGAGGAAACCGGGCACAAGGAGGAAACTCATGCAGTAACGGGGAGAACATACAAACTTCTTACAGGCCGCGGCGGGAATTGAACCCGCGTCGCTGGTATTGTAAAGCGTTGTGTTAATCGATTCTGCTACCATGCCATCCTTCTCCCTTTTCCAAACATCATCAAACACAATCCTAGCCTTTCCTCATAAGACAACCTGACCACTGTACACAATAGTCCAGTAAATTGTCTTTGAATTTATTTCACTGTATTCATATCCTCCAATAAATAGCAAGCCAATATTCTAGAAGTAATCCCATTGTCCAATCTAACTGAAGCACTGTATTTCCACAAATACCTCATAATAATTACCCATGTAACATGTGGCAAAAATTGCCTAATTTTCTGTTCGTATACCACACACAGGATCAACTGCCTGAGATGATAGGTAAAGCTCTATATTTTGCTGGTAAGGTATCCTCCAGACAATCCAAGGTCACATTTTCATCTTACTTTTTAGGATTCTTCTTGCCCTGATTTACTTCACTGTTGTCTACATAGCCAATTGCCGTGCCACACTAGTTGTTTCTGGGCAGTTTACATTATAATGCATCATGGGGGGGGGGGGGGGGGAGGTCATGCTTCATCATTTGCACAGGAGATACTGGAAATCTTGAGGAACACACACAAAACGCTGGAGGAATTCTGCAGGCCAGGCAGTATCCATAGAGGAAAATGGACAGTTAACGTTTCGGGCTGAGACCCTTCTTCAGGGCTGGAAAGGAAGGGGCTGATGCCAGGGTAAGAAGGTGGGGGGGGGGGGGGAGTGCAAGCTGGCAGGTGGCAGGAGAGTCCAGGTGAGGAGAAGATGGGTGGGTGGGGAAGGGGAGGACGATGTGAGAAGTTGGGGGGGCATAGGAAGAAGTGATAAAGGGCTGAAGAAGAAGGAATCTGATAGGAGAGGACAATGGAATGTGGTAAAGGGAAGGAAGTGGCTACCGAGGGAGCTGATGGACAGACCATGAGGGTAGGGTAGGAGAAGATAAGGGGTGAGAAAATGAGACGGGGGAACAAACGAAAATCAGTCTCTTCCTAGAATAATTTGGATGGGTTGATTCCAGCATCTTTGGGGAAAAAATACCAGAACTCAAACTGGTTGAATTGTTCAGTGGTTATTAAGCCTTTACCATTGGTTTAACCAGGCAGTTGTCAATGTGGCTCTGTAATCCTACACTTGGAGATATGTATATTCTTTACGCTTGGTGACACTCACTCTTGATTTCAATGGAACCAGATTTCAGAAGCAAGAACAGAAAGTGCTGCTCTGGATGTTTGGGCCTCAAAATGGAGGTGAATTTAAGCAGAGTGTTTCTAAGACCTGGGCAATATGCTTTAGCTCAAATCATCCTCTACATAAAGACATCTAGTCAAGTGCAGCCAGTGTACATCACCTATTTGAACTATTCCCCAATCATCTTCTTTGGGATCTCAAATTTTCTGATGATAACTGCAACAATAAAGTGGAAGTTGCAGAACATCACCAGACACATTTTACATGCACTGTGCAAAAATGTTCTCCTTGAGGACCACAACCTTGTTATGGGTTGGAGGGTTACATGAGTCAGTGACCCAGAGAGCTGCATTGGCTGGAGTCAGGGCCTTGTGCTTAGGCTCTTGGTAGGGTCACCCATGCCAAACAGGTCAAAGGTTGGAGTCCAGGCTCAGCGGTCCACCGGTCCTCCAGGTTCGGGGGTTCAGCTCAGGGCTAACAACCCCAGCTGGTAAAACAAAAATTGCTATGGAAACAGCAATGAAGAACCCTTTTACATCTGTAGGCAATGGAGGACTCTGAACCACACCTGGGGGCACAATAGAGAAGATAGCCAAGGACAGACAGAGATGGAGGACCTTCACTGCTGCCCTAAACACCAGTGGCGTAGCAAGCAGGAAACAAGTAGGTAAAAATGTCCTGATGTGAGATCAGTGATCTGAAAAAAAAAATGGTTTCCTTCCCACAATTGCTGCCGAATCTACGTTTTGTTTGGTACCCTTAGTGACTTGTATAAACAGCAAGATGGGCGAAATAATTACTGAAGGGACCAGATTGTAAACTTGCAAAAGAGCTGCTTGTTTGATATTTAATAATGAAAAAGCTGCCAGCTCTGCAGCTTCATGGCTTTATTGGCTTTAGGTCACAGCTTGCAACCTGTGCTAAGATGGGATACATATCATTCTGCATTTGCAATCATTTAAAAAGGCAAAATATTGCAGATACAGGAAATTTGAAATGGAGATAGGGACATTTAAGTGATTCAAAGTTCAAAGTACATTTATTATTGAAGTATGTATACTTTATACAATAGAGTTTTTTTAAGAGACTCTTAGATGGGTGCATGGAGCTTAGAAAAATAAAGGGCTATGCGGTAGGGAAATCCTAGGCAGCTTCTGGAGTAGGTTACTGGTCAGCACAACATTGTGGGCCGAAGGGCCTGTATTGCGCTGTAGATATTCTACATTTCTAACCTTGAGATTCGTCTCCTTACAGGCAGCCACAAATTTTTTTTAAAAAATGAACAAATAGTGCAAACAATAAAAGTAAGCAAATAGTATTCAGAACTGAAGTTTACGAAAGTGAGGCCTCAGACATGAAGCCAGGCCTCACTGCAGCTGGTTGAGGAGCAGGCCACAGCTTCAGTTCAGTGCAGAGCCAAGCAAACAGCAAGCCGAACCAGTCTCCAGCCCCGACATCCAGATCGTTTCTTCAGCAGGCAAGTGGATGAAAGAGAAAATGGAGGGTTATGTGGAAGGAAGGAGTTAGATTGATCTTCAAGTAGGTTAAGGGTCAGCATGTGTCGAAGGGCCTGTACTGTGTTCAATGAAACTAAAGTTGCTAATGCTACTGAGAGGCAGGCAGTAGTTGTGGAAATGGAAACAGGCTTAAGCTCTCAGGTCAATGATCTTTCATCAGAATTGGAAAATTAAGATCTATGTTTTAAGGGTGCAAAGTTGGACGGACCATATATCTAGATGCAGATAAAGATACAGAAACAAAATGCTAGGGGAGCTCATCAGACCAGGCAGCATCTATGGAAAAGAGTAAACAGTCAACCTTTTGGGCTGAGACCCTTCATCGGGACTGGAAGGAAGAGGAGTCGTCAGAGTAAGAAGGTGGGGGCAGGGGAGGAAGTAGTACAAGGTGGCAGGTGTTAATGAAACTGGGAGAGGGGTGGGGAGTGACGTTGACTGGTGAAAGAGATAAAGGGCAGGAGATGGGGTAATCTGATGGAAAGGACAGAAGACCATGGAAGAAAGGAAAGGGGGAGGCGCACCAGAGGGAGGTGATGAGCAGGTGAGGAGAGTAGGTGAGATTAGGAGACAGGAATGGGAGGAATGGTGAAGGGGGGGGCAATTACCAGAAGGTTGACAAATTGATAAAGATTGGCCAGGTGACACTTTACGAAGAAAAGTTGGAGAATTTTTTTTTAAAGCTGGAACTAAGACAGGGGTTCCCAACCCTTCGGATCCAGGGGCCCCTCTGTTAATGGTAAGGATCCAGGTGGGAACCCCTGGACTAAGAGATAGGGTCATTATAACTGCTATAAATCTGAAACATGCTGGAAATGCCTAGCAAATCAGACAGCACCTGCAGAGAATGAAAAATTGGCCTGCTCTGACAGTGCAAGCTCGTCCCTTTTTTTGTGTGCCTAATTCAGGCAGACAACTTGCCTAGAAATCCAGAAGCTGAGGTCTATATGTCTGTTTCGTGCACATTTCACAGCCCCTCAGCACAAATCCTCACTTTTCAGGACACAGGGTCCAAATGCTACTGTTCCATTAACCAGCACCTCTGATAAATATCTAGTTCACTTTCTAAAATCATTCAGCTGGTAAATTAAAGGATGCTTTATTAAACAAAGTGCCTACAGTCAAAACAACAGGTAGGCAACAGTAAAACAGAAGTCTTTCTCCCTAAACATTATCATGAAAGGTGGAGCTACAATGGCACCAAAGGGCAGCTTTTGTTTCGTTGGTCTCCCCTGTTGCTGTGTGAGATCTCACTCTGTGTGTGTGTGTGTGTGAGAGAGAG